>NC_090320.1:149873314-150186615 GCF_040869045.1 Eurosta solidaginis
GAATTAATAAAAGATAATATATAAAATTCATGTTTATTTAAGAAGAAGAAATCCCATATACGAAGATATATGCGGATGAAAAATCGAAGTGAAAATCAAAAATATAAATATCTACAGCTATAATAATTTACAAGGTTCAATATTATCATAGCTTGATTGCTGCTTTCGAACGCTATGTCAACTGCTGTCGTCGTGAAAGTAGACTACTACTTTGCAGTTGAGCGCAGCGTTATCGAACCTTAACTCGAAAGAGAACCACCGGTGGATTTCAAAAGCAGTGCAGCTTTGTGACAAACAGCTGTAAATGAAGCTACACAAGTGGTTCCCAACTATTGAAGGCGTTTGGCTTCAACAAAAACATCAAATCGCTGCAACGGAGAATTTGCAGGGCTACCACATTTCCGTATAAGAATGCACACTTCCGAAGGATATGCGCGTTACTCTGCCCCAACTTCGATTTCTATGTGTGGCCCTATCCTGGTGTATAACACAAATCATCTATTCGTTTGTAATGTGAAACAAAAATCTGTAATAGCAATTTCTTCTTGGGAAAACCATACTGGAACTGCTCGATTCCTTTGACCTCCGTTAGAGGATTTTATTTAAAGTTTCTTGAGTGTTCTAGCCTATTAACCCAGGCGAGGGATTTGTGCAACAAAAGTAAGAACCATACATGTACGGAAAATGAGAGAATGGTTTTACCTTCCTATATTTTTTCATGGGCTGAAGATATCATCTATAATAGACTCCAATACATATTTAAAAATAATATGATTGTAATACATTAGTAAAACTAATATCTATGTGCAAATTTTGCTTGACTTTGAGGAAGCAAATATATCAATGATATAATCAAAATTTATCATTTAAAATTTTTGCTTTTTCCACACTTAATAATGTTAGGTCACTTAGGTGACCTTGCCTCATCGTTGATCATAAATATGTCAAAATCAGTTTTAATTTGCTGATTCGCAGCTAGCAATTGATACTGAGATAGTCAATAGTATTTGAAGTCCTACTCGCAAGTTTGGAAAAACATCTTCATCATAAGAGATTATAAAAATAAGTTATTCTAACGGAGTTTTATTTTCTATTTATTTTCTAGGAAGTAATATTTTGCAGTAACATATTTTGATAAAAAGTTCTGTTCCATCGAAATCTGTATTATAAAATACACCCAAGTTCATACAATTTCTTCCTAAGTCGTTATGATCCTTGTTTAAAAAATTTCCAACGTCTAAGAGAAATCCAAATCTAAAATTAAGGTAATTTAGTCATGTAAATCTGAACACTCGTCTCATAAAAGTACTTATTTGGTATTACATGTTACGTAAACGAATAGCTGCAATCGAAGTTCAGTATTATGTGTTAGTAAACGTACCCAACAAATCGTAAACGTCAAAAATTTTCATACGATAGAAAAAAGACGTTCGAGCGCGTTTAAAATTGGTTGTAATTTGAAAATTAAACGAATTAATTAATAGTTGTTACGTTTTAAGTTTCTTTTTAAAAAAGAAAAGTGATCTTAGCAAAACTAAAAAGGAAAATTTCAAGATTAATAATGTAAGTAAATAATATATTGGCGGCCACCGTGGTGTGATGGTAGCGTGCTCCGCCTATCACACCGTATGCCCTGGGTTCAACTCCCGGGCAAAGAAACATCAAAATTTTAGAAATAAGATTTTTCAATTAGAAGAAAATTTTTCTAAGCGGGGTCGCCCCTCGGCAGTGTCTGGCAAGCGCTCCGATTGTATTTCTGCCATGAAAAGCTCTCAGTGAAAACTCATCTGCCTTGCAGATGCCGTTCGGAGTCGGCATAAAACATGTAGGTCCCGTCCGGCCAATTTGTAGGGAAAAATCAAGAGGAGCACGACGCAAATTGGAAGAGAAGCTCGGCCTTAGATCTCTTCGGAGGTTATCGCGCCTTACATTTATTTATTTTTTTTTTTAAATAAATATAAAATTAGTTAAAAGTATTTATAATATAAAATGTTTGTTTCCCCAAAGGAAGCATATATACAAGCTTAATTATAAGCAAATGGAGATTATGGGAGAATTTATGCAACAGCACCCCAACCTGGCCAAAATTATTATACCCAATTGTGCCTAAGGAAAGGCGACATCTCAACGTTTGTGAGAGGCTCTCTCAAAAAACTTAACACTGTAGGCCCACCTATGAAAGAAGCAAAAATGTGGAGAAAGAAAAAGCAAACAACTGATCGGAACACTCATCTGTTGGTATTATAATTTGTAATTTTTTAAT
The DNA here is from genome assembly GCF_040869045.1 of Eurosta solidaginis. Lineage (NCBI taxonomy): Eukaryota > Metazoa > Arthropoda > Insecta > Diptera > Tephritidae > Eurosta > Eurosta solidaginis. Next base: position 149,875,578 of record NC_090320.1, read on the forward strand.
ATTTATAATTTGTAGGCATATGCTGACCAAAAATAGGAAGCAAAGCGAGAACTAACTTTTAAACGGATCTCAAAGTCACGGACTGGTGGTGGACCTTACGAGGGGAAATTGCTAATATCAGCGGAGGAAAGATAATTCAAGCAAGCGGGTTAAAAGCGACGGTTGAGGGTCTGCAAACAGTGCAAACCTGGGGTAACATATCGAAGGGTTCTTCCCAACACCTTCTTGTATCTCCAAATGAGGTAAGCAAGGACTTTGACGCCCTGAGTATTTGCAGGAGGAGTTGCCTTCAATTGAAATTAATGTGGACAGCAACTCAACAACTTCGACAAATTTACTGATTATGACATTGAAGAATATAATGCCCCGGCCACTTCGAAGAGGAGGAGAAAATTTGGTGAAGATCCAAAATTAGCACTTTTTGAGCAAAATTTAAAATCGGCAAATGAGGCAAAGCTCAGTATATAAGTTATTTTTTATTGCACGTTTGTGATTTATTGAGCTACATTTAAAACTGATTCTTATTAGCTACCCTAACTGTCCACCTATCTCACGACGTCGCGTAACGCTGCTGCTACTCTGTTGGCGGCTAGCGACGTTGACACAATCGTAGTGCTAACGATGTTTACCTGATGATGTTGTAATAGCTGCTTTTGCTGAGTCAGCTAAGCATGATGGAAAGAATTGTGGCGCTTGTGATGTTGTCATAGCGCAATGGCCACAGTTGATAGCAATAGCTACTTTACCTGATGATGTTTTAATAGCTGCTTTTGTTGATGCAGCTAAACATGATGAAGAGAATTGTGGCGCTTGTGATGTTTTCATAGCGCAATGACCACAGTTGATAGCAATAGCTATTGCTTAGCTGACACAGTGACATGTGCCAACCACGATATGCGATCATACCGTGTTATCGCATTTCTGCTGATCTAGCTAGTTGCATGAAGTGGCATGCTCTCGTAATTTGGCTGAATGTGATAGACGTGGGCGAAGGCTGGGAAGGCAACTGTGGCAATTGGTTAATGACATCTGTGGGAATAAACTTGTGATAACTCTTCCCCTTCTAAGTGAGGGACGTCCATGGAACCTGTGGTGGCACTTTCAATAATGGCCTTGATGGCTTTGGCTAAAGACATTTTCTTTCTGTTCGCAGCTACTCTGTGAAATGCGTATGCGAGCATTCCTATAATGAGTCGGGCACCCAAAGCAGCGAAACTCACCAGGTTATTGCGTTTGACGCTCTGTTGCAGGTGTTTAATGTGCTGAAGGTTTTGCTGATTTACGTGGCGAAGGTAAGGTGCGCTCAGGATTTCTATGTGCTGTGTCAGGTTGATATCTGGGGCCCATGGTGCTTCAGGTTTTAAAGGCGTCGTGGAATTTTCGTTATAAAATAGGGTACCATTAACTTTCACTTTTTTTCGAAAGCTACTAGGTATGTTCCCTTAACTGTGATTGGAGCTTCATCGTTTTCTTCTATGACTGCCGTTTGGTCGTTAATAACAATCAAACCGTCACCTATCGATGTAAAAGGTGGAAGATTGTTGTATGTTGTGCCGCAGTTGGCCGTTTTGCGTGTCATTAGATGTAGAGCGCATGATGTTGCTGATGATGCTAGGCAGAATGTTGGGGTTGTGCTACCACAATTTCTTAACGCTACAGTTTGGTTGTCGCATGTAGCTAAGGTGGGTTCTTGCAAATGCAGAAATTTGATGGTCGTGGGCTACTGGAAAAATTCGAATTTTTTTACATCTAAATCTAGGTATGGGATACTTCATTAAAAAGTAGATTACGATATTATAGTGGACTATTTTAATATTAACTAATGGTATGATATCGGCTATCGTGAAGTTTGTGAAGTGCTCTGTTTTGATTATTTCATTTATCTCTGAGTTATCCAAAAGAATAGGATTAAGTTTTCCAATTTTAGTGAAAGTAATGGATGTGATCAAGTTATCTAACTCCATTATCATTGCCCTATTTCTGGCCATAAGAATGTCGTAAAAGTAACCTGTGTCTATTTCTCTTTGTTTTGCTTGTTTTAGAATCTTATTGAATGTGATAGTAAGGCTGTTAATTTCTTTCTGCACCTCCGTATTAATAACGAACTGCCTGTCCTGTGAGTCGATTAATTGTTCCTCTGTGCTACTTAGTCTGTCGAAAGCATCGTGGCCAGGAGTGCCTGTAATATATTTTAATAATGTCCCGAGAGCGTTTAAACTTCTCGCTTGCCTATGGTGAGTATTTATCAGTCGTAGAAGTCTATATATTTGGCTTATGTCTGCGTGTAATATTTTCTTCATGTGTGATTGGGGGAAATGATCTGTGGCGTTAAACGTTCCATCTCGTAGCAGTTCGTAAAGAGTTAGGTTGGTGATATGCTTGATGTGTCCGAAATTTTCGCAGATTATAATGTTTCCATCTACCACTGGGATGTACTTTGCGTTAGTGTAGTCCAATATCCGTCCTGTCGTCAAGGATGCCGATAACATTGTAGAAAATATCAAGAAAATCCTAAAACAAATAAATGTCTATTAGTAACGGCATAGGTTACTTATCTTGTGCGAAGGTTGTCCTTATGGACCCTCCTCCCTCTTAGCGGTAAAAGTAGATGTTGTTAACGCAATATATTGTGACTTACATACACTAGCACCGTAGTGCCGAGATATTTTTCAAGCTCCTCTTCAGTGTAGAGAGGCGTCAGTTTATTTCCTAGTCTTCTATTGTTTTTAACTAATACCTTCTCGCCCACCGCAAACTCCCTATCTTGCCGATTTCTATTATGCATTTCCAGCTCCTTATCTTGTGCGTTCTTTAGGCGAGATTTTACTAGTTCATCCTCTTTAAAATAAATAAATGTAAGGCGCGATAACCTCCGAAGAGATCTAAGGCCGAGCTTCGCTTCCAATTTGCGTCGTGCTTCTCTTGATTTTCCCTACAAATTGGCCGGACGGGACCTACATGTTTTATGCCGACTCCGAACGGCATCTGCAAGGCAGATGAGTTTTCACTGAGAGATTTTCATGGCAGAAATACACTCGGAGCGCTTGCCAGACACTGCCGAAGGGGCGAACCCGCTTAGAAAAATTTTCTTCTAATTGAAAAACTTTATTTTCTAAAATTTTGATGTTGCTTTGCCCGGGGTGCGAACCCAGGGCATACGGTGTGGTAGGCGGAGCACGCTACCATCACACCACGGTGGCCGCCAGTTCATCCTCTTTGCCTGACTGAAAAATTGTAATAGGTTTCATTTTTGTTACCGTATTAATGGACCTATTGTATTTGATTGTGGCCAAAAGGATTATTTCTTCAATGTCATCAATATTTGTATCGAGTTTGAGGCATCGCGATATTTCCATCAATGTGCTATCGAATCGCTCCACCTGACCATTTGATGTACTGTGAAGGGGTGGGGCATTCGCGATGTCAATATTAAAATGATTTCTTAGCATAGATTTGATGCTATGAGAATTCAGTTACTTTTCATTGTCACAGTAAATGGTTTTTGTACCTGAAAACATGTTGAGTAGTTGGAGAAGCTGTGGCTTTACGTCTACTATTGTCCTGGACTTTAAGGACTATACTATAGCAAACTTTGAAAACTTGTCAACGCAAGTTAAGAAATACTTGGAGCCCGTTGAAAATATTTCGATGTGGAGGATCTGTCCAGAATATGTGGGAATGGGCGTCTGAGCAATAAGTTGCTTTTTTGGATGGTGATCGTACTTTGCCTGAGAGCATATGTGGCAGTTAGAGGCAAATTTTTTGGCTTTGCTCTCCATTTTGGGGGAAAAATAGTCCTCCAATATTTGTTTTACCTTCTTTTGGTCCGCTCGATGTGCCCGATTATGTTCGGCAGCGATAATTTCTTGCTACTCATTCGGGTCTGTTATATCATTGATAAATTTTTCCGTATGTCTAAATTTGACCGTTGGAAAAAGTTCAACCAGATTGTCCTGAAATTGTGCTAGTGTATGTAAGTCGCAATATATTGTTTTAACAACATCTACTTTTACCGCTTCTTGTAGGAGGCTTATTAAATCCTCTTACTCTTATACGAAATTAGGTGCCTGGTTTTTTCCCAAAAATTATAAACGTTCTCTTTCCCTGTTCTATACCTTCTTCGACTAGTATCTGATTACGAAAGCAGTTCACTGGTTTATGAGTTCTTTCAATCGTGGTAGTTGACGAAACTTCGCTATGGACTGTTTCATTAGTCATATTATCCAGGGCCTTCATGTGTTGCCTGGACAATGCATCCGCGACTACATTCTCTCTACCCGGTTTGTAAATGAGTTTCGCGTTACACTCGTCTATGAAGGCTTTCCATCTTCTAATTTTTGAATTTGGGTTTCTGTCTGAAACCGCAAAAGTAAGCGGTTGGTGATCCGTATGAACCGTAAGATCTGTTACGCCATACAGGTAATTTCTAAGGGTTTTAAGTGCCCAAACGATGGCCATTAGCTCTCTTTCGGTTGTGGCAAAATGTTCCTCACTACTGGTCAAAGTACGGGATATCATTGTTATAGGCTTCCCTTCTTGTGACAGGACAGCACTTATTGCGTGCGACGACGCGTCCGTGGTTAAATCGAACGGTTTATTAAAATAAGGGTAGGTTAGTGTCACCTCCTCTGATGCTAATATTTCCTTTAAGGTAGTGAAGGCTTTTTTCTGTTCCTCAGTCAAATCGATTTCGATTTTTTTCGACTGTGACGCAGTAACTCGGCCATATTCACTCCTCATTATACTTGAAAGTGGCTTCGCTATTTTAGCGAAATCCTTAATGAAACAGCGGTAGTACCGCGCTAAACCCAAAAATGATCTTAGCCCCCTCAGAGTAGTGGGCTCCTGGTAATTTCGAATGGCATCCACTTTATCCGGTAACGTCTTGATTCCGCCCTGTGAAACTAAAAAACCCAGGAATTCCACTTCGGTTCTGAAAACATTTGATTTTTCAGCTGACATTCTCATGTTGGCTTCGAATAAACTTCTTAAAATCACTTCCACATCATCCAAATGTTGTTCTTCGTCTTTGGAAAATATAATGGCATCATCCATATAGACAAAACATTTGCTTCCTATGTTTTCTCTCAACAAATCATCTATTGCCCTCCGGAAAATGGCAATCTAAAAAATTCATACTTTCCATCTTTTACGGGAAATGCTGTTTTTTCTCTGTCCCGTTCCAGCAGGTTGATCTGATGGAACCCAGATTTCAAATCAAGGGTAGTAAAAAATTTACGTCCACCTAGATTTGATAAAATTCCCGTGATATCCGGGATTGGATATTTATCGCTGATGGTTTTTTCGTTAAGCTTTCGAAAATCAATAACCATCCGCTTTTTTTCTTGCGCAGTTTCGTCAAGGCCTTTCTTTTTAACCACCCATATGGGATTATTTTATGGTGACCTGGATGGCCGAATAATGCCGTTTGCTAGCAGTTCTTGAATTTCTCCGAAATCCGAGTCGCCTAATGGGTACGGGTATAGCCTTGAATACACGGGGTCTTCGTTTGTAGTGCGAATCGTTGCCACTCCGTTTGTGTGTTATGGTAGTACTTCATTAGGGTCTGCAAACACTCCATTTATGCTACCAATCATTTTTGAGAATGCTTCTTCTAGATTTTGTGGGACGTTTTTCGCCTGCAGTCGTAAATGGCTAACATCCTCGCTAGATACAAATCTCCTTACCAAAATCATGTGTTATTGTATTTGTTTTTAAATTAATAGACGCATGCACTTTGTTCAATAAGTCAAAACCAATTACACCGTAAAATGAAGTATGATTGGGTAGCAGAAAAAATTCTGCTACTATCCCAAAAATTTTAACCTTTCATTTATGTTTGACGCCGTGAATAGTCTTTGCTAAAAATTAGTTTTCTACTGGTTTTATTCCTTCTAGTCCTTGGAGAGGCCTGATATAGCTCCTTAATGCCCCTGTGTCGACAAGGAGCTTGACCTCTTTCCCTCCTATTGACCTTGAAATCCAAGGAAGGAGGGACTTTGCTCTTAAAAATTAACCTCATCGGATTCGATGCTGTCGGCTGCCTGCTCCGCTTCGCTATTGTATTTTTCCTCATTTTGCGACTCTTGCTCATCAGTAAGATGGCTTACGCGCTGCATTTTAAGTCCTGTGTACCGTCCTGAGTTCGCTGCACGTTTTTGCACGTTCCCTTTTAGCCTACCGTATTGTTCCTGGCTATGGTTACTTACTTGGTTTTTAAATTGGGATATGGAGGGATCTACTTCCATAGGTTCAATGCACCTTTGGCCCGAATAATTACTATCGGTAAAAGGTTTTTGGGTATTTCCATAATTTTGTGGGCGACTGGCTTATTTATTTTGTTAACCTACTGAAAAATGCGGGATTTTATGACCCACACCGTGCTCGTAGTTAGGTGTCTTTTGAATGGCAGGATTCTGACTTCCGCCAGGTTTTTCCTGAGATCTGTTCCCTAAATTCATCGCGAAAGCGTAACGCTCATTGTTTGCATCTACCTCTTGTGCCAAAGACAAGGCAGATGGGAGGTCAGATGGCCAAGATGCGAACAAGATGTCACATAATGGATTCCTTAAGCCTGATATAAACACTCTGAGTGCATCGGCACTATATTTCTCATTTATGGTGTCTGCTACACCACTTTTATAAGACATTGCGGTCTTTTGCTAAAAGAGTTAGCTTATTTTCTACTTCATCATAGAATTCCAGGCATATCATTGATCCCTATCTCAGAGTGGATAATTCCTGCTCGATTAAGTATATCGGCCGTTTGTCCGCGTAGTTAAAGTCGAGTCGGGATATAATAGCACTAAAGTTAAGTACTGTGTTAAAAGAAGAAAATACTGCGTTGGCAGCACCTCTCACTTTGTTCCTATTAATGGTAACAGCTTGGTAGTGGCATTCACTGCCATCGTACCTCTTAAATAACTTGTAAGTATTGTGTGCGGCTTCCCGCCAGGACACATACGTGCTTGGATGTCCAAAAAATTCCGGAAGGGATTTTATCGCGTCTAATGTAATTTCGCAGGTAGTTAGGGGGTTAATTGTTACCCTACTATATTTCTCTACCTTAGGTTTGTTTATTTTACCTGATTCTGCGAAGCAAGAAGCTTCCTGTCAAACTCCGTTTTTTGTTCGTCTAAAGCTCTCCTCACCTCTGCTCTCACTATCTCGCTGCTAAATTTAAATTCTTGAAGAGGTCCTCTAACACCTCAGTCATCACATTCAAACTTTTCTTATAAAATTTTCACAAAGGACACATAGGTTTATTTAGGACCTTTTGTTTGTTATTTATATATATTTTTTTCAATTTCGGTTTTGCACTTTCACTAAATTCTTTTAGAGCACTTCACTTACACCTACTTAGGTGTTATCTTAGCCTATATTAATTCTTGATTTTCCTCTTTGCGTTGTAACGACTCTTGTTTCGGAAGGAGGTTGTTGCTTGCTACTCCCCAGTCTGCTTCATTAACTTCTTATTCACCAAGATGCTTGTTTTAATTTCTGCTAGTAAAGCGTAATTTGTGATTTACTATTTGTCCATCAGGATCAAAATAATTATTGTTTTTCCAGCCCCACGTTGGGCGCCAGTTAATTTTCATTGCACGTTTTTGCTTTATTGAGCTACATTTAAAACTGATTCTTATTAGCTACCCTAACTGTCCACCTAGCCCACGACGTCGGGTAACGCTGCTGCTACTCTGTTGGCGGCTAGCGACGTTGGCACAATCGTCGCGCTAACGATATTTACCTGATCATGTTGTAATAGCTGCTTTTGCTGATGCAGCTAAACATGATGAAGAGAATTGTGGCGCTTGAGATGTTGTCATAGCGCAATGACCACAGTTGAAAGCAATAGCTATTGCTTTGCTGACACAGTGACGTGTGCCAACCACGATATGCGATCATACCGTGTGATCGCATTTCTGCTGATCTAGCTAGTTGCATGAAGTGGCATGCTGTCTTAATTTGGCTGAATGTGATTGACCTGGGCGAAGGCTGGGAAGGCAACTATGGCAATTGGTTAATAACATCTGTGGGAATAAACTTATGATAACTTATATGACAAGCTTGTCAGACTCGTGGATCAAATTTTATACACCTGTGTCCACAAAAATAGCGACAATAAGTTTTATCATATTGAATTCATATAGTTTTTTTTATATAACTACCTTCTTCACTCCCAATCCCATTCTCTTGTACTATATTTTTCTTCTTATTCTTCTCCATACCTTATTCCATTTATCTCTCTCCCATTCCAAAACGCATCCCCACTCCCACATCTACTCAAGCTCCTAGTCCCTCTCACTATCCCACTCACACTCCCATAACAATTCCTATTCTCATACCCACTCCAGCTCCCATCCCAATCCCCCACTCTCCCACCTCAATCTCTTCATATATGGAATCCCCATACCAAATATTGAATACCTGTTTAAAATAATTGCGGAAATGTAGCGAATTAAAATTTTTCATAATAGGGGGCGTGACACTGCCCATAGGTTCTGAGGCTGTACAAAGTTTGCCGGGTCAGCTATTTCATGATATTTTTATTATATACCCAACAAGCAAAGTAAAGGTAATGTAAATTTATAAAAAGTTTTCACAAACAAACAAAGCGTCAGTAAATAATAATATTACATATTTATACTTTTATTTATTTGAAATGTTTCTTTCTTTCTACAAAACAATATTTATTTTTCTTGTTTGTTTTGCCATTTTGTTTAGGATTTCTTCGTGAGTTACTTCAATAGTAGAGTGGATGTTGAGTAGAGCCAGCCCATTCATCCTCTCCTGGCCCATTGTATTTCTTAGATAAGTTTTTAACCTTCGAAGGGAAGAGAAGAGGGTTCGCTAGGAGCAACGGAAACTGGAAGCGTCGCAGCAATTTTTATATATCGATGTACCGTAGGGAAAAAAGACGCGGAACAATTATTTAATGCATTACTGAACGTGCTTGGTCGCTCCTCCTTTGGGATTGTCAAACAATGCCTGAAAAAGTTTTGCTATGTTTTTTATTACGGCGTAATACAAAAAAAATATTCTTGATCATATTTTCATTTGATTTACTTGATGAGAGATTTCTTTAATTGCATTTTTATTGAGAGGTGGTAAAGCCGCGTCAAAACCGTACATTTTTTTAATTGATTTCTAGAATTTCAACAACGAAGCGTAAATGTATAGGTAATGTCGATACAAAATTACAATTTTTGAGACTCCTCTTCGTTTGCAAGAAAACATTTTTTTTAATGCAACTTTTTAGTGTAAAGTTAATAACTCGCCTGTATATACTTTTTGTAGACAAAACATTTGCCTAGTCTCAAAAAAAAAATTTATAGAGTTATTGCAAAAAGCCTGTGAGTTATTAACTTTTCATTAAAATATTCCTTATTTTTTTTTTTAAACACTGTATCTTGCAAACAAAGCGGAATCTCGAAAATCGCTCAAGTGTATTTTTGTATCGACATTTCCTACATATCTTTGCAGTCTTTGTTGAAATCCCAGAGATCAATGAAATTACATTGGCGGCTTTGTCGTGGCTTTACTCAGTTGAAACATACGATAAAGAGATGACTGAGCATGAAAATAATGCAAAATTCGATATTTTAAAAGGAGCGACTACCAATAACTTCTCTCAGTGTGAAATATTATTTAATTTTATTCTTTCGCATTTTAAAACACAAGTGTTTTTCTTTTCTAACCAATATATTTCGGTTACTCCACGGTAACCGTCCTCAGGGTAAAAATTAATTTTCACGTCTGCCCTGTGTGACGCGTCACAATTTTTACCCTGAGGACGGTTACCGTGGAGTAACCGAAATATATTGGTTAGAAAAGAAAAACACTTGTGTTTTATTTTTACGAAAGTTGACCTAAAGCCAGCCTAACAACAAAGTTTAGTTACATAAAGGTCGCCAAATAATTTTATTTACTTTCGCATTTTCATTATTGCTATTAATGCTGTTTTCTTTACAGCGGTTTTAAAAGCGAATAGAGTAATTATTCTAGTACAGACGTATATTTTTGAATTTTCGGAAATTCGGGGGGGTTTGAACCCCGCCCCCCCCCCCCCCTGAAAACGCGCCTGCTTTTTATAAATGATAATTTTTATTTCAATCATTTCAATAATATTAACAAATACATATGTGTATGTAAATATACATATGAACTAATTCTGAATTTCATGCATACAATAAATGAAGAATGGCTGCCATTCTAATAGGTTGTAGGAGAATCCAGGAAATGGTTAAAATGAAGCCATTCCCTCTCATGAATAAACGTTCATGAAAATAAATTTTAAATTTTCCAAGTTGAAAAATATTGAAAAATAGTTTTCTCGTCTTTTTTTTTAACATTTACAATTTACTTTCAAACCTAATAATTTAGTAAAATTTTCTCTCAAAACATATAAAATTTATATATATATATATTTATTACTGAAAAAGTTTACATAACGTTTAACACAACAAGTTGAATTTAAGTTACAAAACATTTACAGAAATACCTGTTGGGTATGTATATAAGAACTGAAATGAAAATCTTGAACTGTTGCGGGGTGAATGTGGCACCCGTGTCGTAGGGCGCGATCGCACGCAAATAAAAGAAATAAAAAAGAAGAGTTAGTACCGAGTAGATAACAATATTTATTCACTTTATCAACAATGGAAAATGCAATATTAGATGCACGAGATAGAATAATTTATTCACATTACAAATGACAAACTCCAATTTATGAAAGTGATTTACTTGCCGAGAGTAAGGAAATGAAAAAGTTATGAAATTAATTCACTGCACAATTCGCAATGCACTTGGCAAGTTAACACGTACGAAAATTACTAATAAGAATATTAATTGAAATGACAATATCAAATTCTCACTATTAATTAAAATGACACTTTCAAATTACTAAGGCAAAAATATTAAAAGGAAAATGTGGAAATGATTTGGCTCTATATTACTCACCTGGGGCTAGCTGCTGACTCGTGAACGTTCCAAAATAGAAGAAAGAGTCAAGAATGCGAAAAGGTCCGCTGCACCTGCCGATAGCTAACTTTCGTTGAGTTTTTCCCCTTCAAAGTTAGCTCTCGACTGGTGTTAGCCGTTACCGGTATTAATAATAAAATAACTAATGCGCGCGTTAGGGTGGTTCGAAATATTTATGCTGGTGGCCTAAATATGCCGGCCCCCTTGCGGAGAGCAAGTTGAAACGCGATGAGTGCGCCAGCAACCTTCCCAAGGCAGGATAACCTAAATAAATTAAAAATATGATATATATATATGGTTGTATGGTAAGTGCGATCTCCGGTGGACATCCGTGCTTTATATAATGCAGCTTCGCTGAACTGTGGATGAAAGAGAAAAGCGTTAGTGTTCAAGTACGTGGGGTAGCTTGGTTTTTAATGCACCTGGTTAATTAGATGTAATTTTTTTTTTCTCTCTCTAGGTGTGAAGGATAGGTATTATATAAAAGCCGGATGTAGCTGTAGACGCGTAAGAACGCTGCCAGACCGTTATGGCTAGAACGCTCCTGAAACGACCAGTCCGAAGATCGTCGGCTGCGTGAGGAGCCCATTGACCGTTGTTAGGGTTGTTCCACTAACCATAATGGTGGCGTACACGTCGGCCCCGAGTGTTAAGAGAACCGGCGCAGATCGATCGAACGTCGGGTCAGCGAGTCTCATGAACTGGAATGGTGCGGCGACCGAAGAGTCAATCGTCGTGGTTGGGTTGATACGCGTATGTTGTGCGACCACCGTTGCCTGAGTCGTGATTCGATTCGTTACCCCATATTTCCCGCGCAACACTAGTGTGCACTTCGTAAGTCTGGCCGTATTAAACCGTTCGAGTTGGAGGTCGTTGGCCAGATGCGCATCTATCATTGACGTCGGCGCGCAGGGATCAATGAGTACGCGCATCAGATGGAGGCGCCCCCCTGCGATCATACGAATCGCTGTAGGAGCAATAGCAATGAATGCTCGGGTGAACGTCATTGCGTCGTGGGTTTCCCGTAAGCGCTCCCGGGCCGCTCTGCAAGTTGAGCGTCGGGTCGAGCGGAACGGACGCGGCTCCGCGCCGCCCCGGCGCCTACTGACATTGCGGTGCGATGGGCGGAAAGGACGTATCTCCGCGCCATCCCCGTGTTCCATGTGTCTCTGATCGCGTTTCTGGTTCTGGATTGCCTTCCGATTGTCATGCTGAAGCAGTGGTCGGAAGGATCGTGCTTCTCCACTGGTCGTTGGGGCGATGGCTAAGGCTGCTGCACTTCTCGTGAACTCTTCCATCTCTTCCTCCTCTTCTGCTACCTGTTGTGCCCATGATCGGGTGTCCTCCGTTATATGTATAGAGAGCACCTCGTCGGCACTTGCTTCCTCGTGGTGCTCGTCGTGGTAGGTAGGGCGTGGCTGCGGTTGCTCCTCCTCCATATGCAGCGTAGTGTGGTGTGGTTCTCGGCAGCGGTGGCACCGGTCGCTGCTAGGGCATATCTCCAACCGATGGAACGGCGATAGACAATTGAGGCAGTGCCGGTGTATAAGGACGGCCAGGAGGCGTTCTTCTGCCGACATTCCCCTGTACAGCGGGCATAGTCGTATGCCATGATTCTTCTGGCACAACCGGCAGGAGACGGTGAAGGAGTAAACGCGTTGCTCCGTCTTGTTGCGTTTGACCGAGAAACCCGTCATTCTGGAACGGGAACTTGTTATTATTTGTTTTGCATTCTAAGGGGGTTGGGTGGCGTATGGGCGGAGAGTAGAAACTTGATTGGTTGAACTTGTGGTTGGCGTACTCGGGATAAGGGATTCACGTGGAGTGCATAATCTTATTAGGTTATTCTGCAGAGATTTTATATGCTTGTTGTGGTTGAAACCACTATTAGACCTTTATAAAAGACTTTTATTTAGATAGTACGCCTAAAACATATCTTTAGTTTTGAAAACATTTTCATCAGAATAAAAATTCTGATGTTGAAACAATCAAAAGAGTGAAAAAAATAAAGATTATTGACCAACTATATTTTTTGTTGGTTGTTTACTGCATGCAAAACGCGGTTAGATGCACTATATCACGGTAAATCCGTGTATTGTCACGGCTCTTTATAATTCAGAGCTGGTGGATCAGATTGTCGTTTAAGCGACGTCGCGCAAATAAATGTGCGACAGATGTAAAGTGGCCTTTATTCGCTGCCCTGGAACACTCTTTGTATAGATTTTGGCCATTTTGTGTGAGAATCACAAATTGTGGTGTGTTTGTTGATTTCAAGATAACCCTGGCGGGAATATACTACCTTACCGAGTGCGGTAATTGGTGGAACGATCAGCTGTTAGCTCTCCCACAGAGTTGAGCGAGACACCTGTGCGGTGCTGCCCATGGGGCAGTGTAAGGATACGTAATGGTCATGTCACGAATATATTTAGGGAAAACTCGCGTCTGAGTTCTGACGCGACATAAATTTTTATAATTTTTTCTAAAAATTTTAGTTTCTCCCTTGTTTGTAGTTTCTAGAGCATATATGACACTACTTTATTCTTGCTTGGGTTCCAGGCTAAAAGGACTGACGAAACTTTATCGGAACTTCGAAACACAAAAAAGTTTCTATCATGAAAGCGAGACCACTGTTCCCCAAAATTCAGGGAGTTTGACATGTTTTTGTTTATGTTTGACATTTTGATTTTGCACTAATCTTTTAACAATGAATACAATGAAAATAAACGGCGAATATTATTTCGGTCTCGAGTGGTTCAATTTTTTTCACAAGAAAGTTGATTTTGAGTGTGTTTTTATGCACCACATTGCCAAAATAAAACAAAATTTTCATTTGTCGGAAAAAGGGGTAAAGCTGTTCGGGTACTAACACTCGAGGAGAAGAAAGCAAGCGGGAGAAGACCGTCCGTGTCAGGTGGAGTCATCCCACCCCCCTTGTTCATGAGGCATGAACAACCTTGAACTCCACTTTGACTCCGATAACCGAGTGGAGTTCCCATCTCCTGACGTTCGTCCGTCTGTAATGGTCTAGTCTAAATCATCGTCCGTCAGTAGGTTGCAACACCTAACTCATTCCTAGTGTGCCACAAAGGCAACACCCACACTAACACAAAAGGAAACTTAGAGGGCCTGCATTTTTCCTAATATTGTTTCAACTAATAAAATCACCATAACTCATTTCCTCTTCATACAAGTTTATTTTCACAAATTCCAAGTTTAATTATATACTAGTGGTTTGTGTTGGTAATTCTAAATTCATTTATTTCTTATCCTGATCAAAATAATTATCAATTTATCAATCAACATAACCAAAAAGAGTACTGCATATAATTTTCAAAGTTTAAAAGAAATGAAATAGATAACAAAAAAAATAAGATACCCTAGACGGGAACACCCTTTACTTACGATCTCTATTTCTTGCTTATGTTAAGAAATAGTTAAAGCGCTCACTTAAATATGTGCATACAATAACATGTTAGGCAAAGAATCAATAAAAAAAAGAGATTACAACGATGATGTAAAAACATTGCCATTCATCATATGTATATACTCATTCACTTACTCATCTCCTGACGCTCGTCTGCAGTCCAGGTACCAAGGCTGTAGCAGCGGGAGCTGAAAGAAAAGAGACATAAAGAGCAGAAAAAAACCCTATTCCATGTACTTTTGTACTTTATATACTATTACCTCGTGGAACTTTCAGTTCCGGTTTGCAATAGTAAAAATACGTACACGTTTTTCGCGATCGTGGTATTTAATAAAAAAAAACGTAAAAAAAAATAAGATAAAAAGGTAAAAAGAATCGCGAGCTAAGTGAGAAGTACCCTTTTATGAAAACGTTTTAGTTTGTGAAAAAAAAGTGATTGACAATAAAAAATGATTTGCCAGAAAAAAAAATGCGTTGCAAAAAGAAGAAAGAAAAAAAGGAAAGTGCCACATGTGTATGGTAAGTGTTCAGGCAGATCCTCCTTTTTCTTTCTTCCAGAACAACAGAATCCTTATCCAAAAAAAGTAAAAGAGAATTCCCTATAACATCAAGAAAATTAAATATGAATAAGAAATTCTCTACATATCATATTACAAAAAAATGTTGTGTAAGAATCAGGGTGTGACAAGAAAATTTCATATAATAAAAAAGGAAATGCTCGCAAAAACAAATCAGAAAAGAAAATAGATAAGCTAATCCTGAAATACTACGGTAATTGTGCAAAAAGAAATATATATCCTTAGAGGTGATAAAAAAAATGTTTGTGAAATGCGTGTATGTGTTTTTGGGTAAGTGTGTATACAAAAAATGTATGTATAAAATTAGGAAATCGAAAAAAATATTTTAAATTCAATTAAGAAAAATATTTCATAC
Organism: Eurosta solidaginis; assembly: GCF_040869045.1. Classification (NCBI taxonomy): domain Eukaryota; kingdom Metazoa; phylum Arthropoda; class Insecta; order Diptera; family Tephritidae; genus Eurosta; species Eurosta solidaginis. Next base: position 149,890,915 of record NC_090320.1, read on the forward strand.
ATCGGGATTAAAAGGAAATTCAAAAAAAAATTAAAAAGGAAACTTATAATCTAAAAAGTTATTTTAAACCAAAATGAAAACTAAGGTATATTCTCGGTCCCCTTCGTGGTGGTGTGATGTTGGCGTTGTTGCGGAGAATTGGGCGAGATGCTGAGGATACTCTCTACCTTTTGAGATGTCTTCTCACCACAGCGCGCTGGTGCAGCAATCCACACCAGTGACCGACTATATGTAACTCACCGCTAATTGTAGTTTGTGATATGATGTGATACAACGTGATGTGATGTGATCTGATGTGATGTGATATGTTGCGTGCTCTTGTTCGGTGTGGTGTGATGTGTAGCCTTCTCTTTGCATGTGTTTAAGTTGTGTTTTGGTAAAATAGCCTTTCACGCGCTAATAGCTTTGGTTGTGTTTGTGCTTACCGTGTATTTTGATGGATGGTTGGAATTGCTTGATGTTGGTTTTACTATTTCCGTGTTTGAATGTTTTGTATCAGAAAGTATGTAAAAATGTGGTCGTGGTGTTTTTGAGTGTAGCGTGGTTATTGTTGGTGTGGTTGTGTGGTGGCCGCTGGTGTGTTTGTGATCGGCAGGTGTGGTTGCTGGTTGGATGTTTCGTGGTTAAGGTTATGCGTGTATTTCTGAGGTTGTGGTTTTGAACGTGGATCTGCGGTGTAGTAGTTTATCTATGTATCGGTGGTTGGTTGCAAATGCGTGTTTGAATATGGATGTATGCAATCTTTTGGTATAGATGTGATTTTTCTTACTTTTTTTTTTTTTTTTTTTGGTTTGGACGAATGAGAGTGTTTTATGTAGTACTGGTGGCTTAAGTGTTCGGTGTGGTTTGTTGTAGCTTTTGGTGTTTGTTACTCGGTGTGGTGTCTGTTGGTGGCTGTGACGCGGTGTGGTTTGTAGTTGGTGGTTGGGGTGCCTCGCGCCGTTGCTTTAAGCGAGTCTTCTTGTGGTGATGGGGATTCGTTGGTGGATTTTGGTGCTTAGCACTGACGGTGATGGTTGGTTTCCTTTGCGGACTCCTTCAACAGAAACGTTGCTGGTGGTGCTGGATCTGTTGATGGCAGGAATACTATTTCTGTTTGGATGTTGTTTTCACATAACCGCTTCTATACGGTTTATCACTTTTTATAAACTTTTCTTTTTTTTCTTTTTTTGTATTTGCACATTCACTGCACTCGCGTTGTGGATTCGACACCGTTTTCAATACTTTTTAATGGAAAAGAACGGGATGGTGGCCCTTTTATAGACAACTTTTCCTGTTGCCACTACCGTTTTCGGTTTACTGTCAACCCACTTTAGCCCAAAGTCACTCAAAGTTCCTGGAAGGCTTCCCAAATGTTAGCTACAACGATTGATTCTATATTCACACACATACACACATAATACGCAGTTGCTTTGCAGACACTTGGCATTGTTATTTGCAGAGACAGTGGTGCGCGTGCGTGTAGGCGCACAGGGGCGTAGGTTGTTAAAAGGATGTCGTTACAGGCTCGCATCCGCCGATGATGCCTGCGTCATGGAGCGTGTGCGTAAGAAAAATCCATTACGCAGCCGCCGATTATTCTTTATTCTGGCCCAACATGTGGCCTCGACCCACTCCCAATGCCGGACTTCACAGAGTGGTACCCTTTACGCTAATATTAATACATATAGACATAGGGACAACTATTCTACTATTAAAATCACTGGGTCTTAAAACTACTTATCTGAGGTATCACTTGTTAAGAAAATCTAAGTCTATATTGAAGGTTAGCCTAAACCTATATCACAGATTAATCTAAATCTATATCACAGGTCAATCTTATTCTATATTACAGGTTAATGTTGTTAGGCGATAGTGTCCATCGTCGGTGTAAAAAAAAAACAAATTTAAATGTATAAATACTAAAATAATCACACAAATAAATAAATAAATAAATGAATCGATCAATAAATAAACAAAATGGTTAATAAATACATGGTCAAGTCGGATACTTAGTCAGAGTGTGTTGTTGGTCTAGAGAATTTCTACCGTCGTTAACAATAAATAACATACAACATGATTTGAGAACAAGCTACACTTTACATTGGTTACAAGGACTACATAGAACATATATCTTAAAATCTACATAGAACATATATCTTAAAAGCGAAAAGATCCTTTCCGTGGTATATCCCGATTGCTTTGCCGCTAGTATCTCCTAACTCGTACGTCGAGTTGCCAACGACCCTAAGTACAATGCACTTAACTTGCTTTGGTGCAAGTTTTGCGTTAAAATTATCTACTTTTGAACTTTGTTTAAAATTGCGGCGGTATACCATCTGCCCTACTTTAAAAGCTACTTCTCTGCTTCTGAGGTCGTACGTCTTCTTACTTTTCTCGTGTGCCAATTTAAGTTCCTTCATGATCTTTTCCCTGAGTATGTGCATCTTATATTCTGTTGTCTCTACCTCGACGTCAGCATCTTTCAGGGCACTCATTCCTGCATAATTCGTATGACGCGCCGTGTTTCATCATCGGGATTCCAAACACAGCAGCATATGGCGACGCACTTACTGCTGTATGTACGACACTGCGAAGGGCAAATGCTGCGTCGCTTACAGCTCTATCCCAATTCTTTTGGTTTCCTTTAATGTATGACCGAAGGATTTGCAACACGGAGCGGTTAACCCTCTCTGCAGCATTCCGTTGTGGCGAGTAAAATGCTGTCTTTATGTGCGTCGTACCATACTTCTTCAAGAAGGAGGTAAATATATCTGACGTAAATTGCTTTCCGTTGTCTGAATGCACATACTCAGGTACTCCGAAAATATGGAACACCTCTCTCTCTAGATATTTCACGACTTCGGCAGAGGTGGCTTTTCGCATTGGCTTAAGAAAGACAAATTTTGAAAAATGATCTAAACATACAAATATATAAACGTTACCATCACAAGTAAGTGGGTATGGACCCATGAAATCGACGAACAGACGTTGAAAAGGGCGTTCGGTGAGGTGCTGCTTTCCCATTGTTGGTTTGTGGAAGGCGTTTTGCGTTTTGTTCCTTTGCATATTTCACATGCTTTTACATGTGCATGCACATCTGCAACCATACCGGGCCAATAATATCTTTCGCGGATACGTGCTAGGGTCTTGTGGATTCCACCGTGTCCAGCCGAGGGCGATCCATGCGCTGTATCCACCAAACTCACAGCTCAGTTGGGACCCAGAGTTTCCAGGCATGGTCTTCCTGTAGTTCGTCTCCCCTGTTAAATTGTGTTCGTCTGTACACGTAGCCGTCTGAAACGCACAGCTCTGGTAGTCTGTCTTGGTTCTCTGTTATAGTCTTTTGTAACTCTGTGTATTCGGGCGACTGGAAAGCTTCTGAGTTAATGTCAATGTCCAATTTTCTATCCAGAATGTCGATTTCGTCCATGTCCATTCGCGATAGGGCATCAGGCACTAGGTTTTGGGTCCCTTTACGGTGTTCTATCTTAAAATCATACGCCTGTAGCTTAAGGCTCCACCTTGCCAGTCGACCTGAAAGATCTTTTTGACCCATAAGCCACTTCAAGCTAGCGTGATCTGTTATCACCGTAAAAGGTAGACCCTCCACGTATGGCCTGAACCTCTTTATGCTGATTACTGCAGCGTAACATTCCAGTTCCGTAAGACTGTAGTTGCGTTGCGCTTTATTTAGTTTAGCTGACACATACGCTATCGGTCGTTCGTTGTTTTCGTCGTCCAGTTGGAATAGTACTCCACCCACCCCGTCTGTCGACGCGTCACACTGTATGTAAAAATGTCTGTTGAAGTCCGGGTGAGTCAGCACTGGTGCCGATATCAGGCTCTGTTTTAGGCTGTTAAACGCCGCCTTTGCATCCTCCGTCATTTCAAACTTTCTTATGTTTTCTTTCGTCAGTCTGTCGTGTAGTGGTGCAGCAATCGTGGCATAGTCCTGTATAAATCGTCTATACCATCCCGTCATCCCCAGGAACCTTCTAAGCTGTTTCGGAGTTCGTGGCTCCGGAAAGTCTCGCATCGCCGCTATTTTACTATCGTCTGTGCGGATGCATCCGTCCCCGACCACGTATCCGAGATAGCGCACTTCCTTGTAACAAAATTTGCTCTTCTCAACGTTGATCGTCAATTTCGCATCACGAAGACATTTAGCTACAACAGATAACAAATATAAATGAGACGAAAAATCTTCTGAACAAACAAGTAAATCGTCTAGATACACAAACACTGATTCACGAAGGGAAGCGGGTATCACCTTGTCCATTAGTCGGCACATGCGCTGTGCAGCGTTGCGTCTTTTAGGTCGATGGCAGATATATAGCGAGTATTTTGTAGTCGGCTTAAAATACCATCAATATGTGGGAGTGGATAGGCATCTTTAATGGTGCGTTCATTAACTTTTCGGGCATCGAGGCACAGTCTGTTTTTGGTTGCTTTGATTACGAGGGACACAGGTGAGTTCCAGCAGCTGTTGCTCTCTTCTATTACTCCCATCCCTAGCATGCGATCGCGCTCGTTAATTAATTTCGTATATTAATTTCTGTATTGCGGCTGAAATAGGATAATGCCTTTGCTTCACGGGTAGGTGTTCATCAGTGACTTCAATAATGTGTTCCTCCATGTCGGTTTTTCCCAGTCCCAGAACAGCAAACGACGGAAACTGCGCCTTGATGCCCTCTAACGCTTTGTTTTCTTCCGGGCTTAACACGTGTTGCACCGCATCAAAACACAGATCATCCTCGGCGGGCGCAAGTTCTGATACGACAGCACTTTTAGACGTGTCACTTCGTCCCCTACTAACAACACTAAGTTCAAAAGCCTGCCAAAAATCAACACCTAGGTAGACCACCTGCTGTAGACCAGTGACAATCAAGAACTCCAGATCCCGAGTCATACCATCCCACACAACTGGCAATGTAATAGCCCCTTGCACGGGGGTTTCGCCCCCATTAGCCGTTCTTATGTTTTGACCCTTGACTGGCAATATTAAATGCTCCTTACCATTTAAGATTATATCTGCGTTTTTGCCTAAACAACAAGCTCTGCACCTGAGTCTAACAACGCTAATGCCTCTTGACCTCCTATAACAGTCCTTGCAAAAAACCGATTATCTCCTTTAACTGTCACTATGGTTGCTATTATCTTATTCCTAATCCTCTTAAAATTCTTTTTCTTTTCTCTCATCTTCTGTATTTTGGTGTAATTCCTATTTGTATTTCTATTTCTCCGTTTATCTAGCTCCTCGCATAATATGCGTCTGCGGGCTTCCTCATACCTAATTTTCCTACTGTGCAGACTATCTTTTTCCATCCTTGGTTTCTTTTTCATTTCTTCTCTATCCACTACCCCTACTATCTTCTCACGTTGCAAAATCTTAATGCCTACCTCTCGGCTTAGTTTGTTTGCTGCCTTTCCGGGTGTTCCTTGTTCTGGACAGAGTGCCCGGACATCTCCGCCAGACCCCGGTTTCCCGCCTCAGGTTTAAACACACAGAAGGACGAATCTTTACCACACGCAAAACACTTCATAAGGTGAAACGAGGACTTACATTTATTGTCCTTCGCTGCTTCAGCCGGGTTCCTAATATAGTAGTCCACCGGCATTCCACAAGCAAAGCACAACATAAGGTGAAATGGTGACGAACAAAACGTTTGATTTGGGACACTACTAAGATTTTTACTATTATAAATGGACGATTCACACCCATTTGGGTTAGGGTTGTAGGACGAAGGATTAAAGGAAGGAGGATTGGGTTTCGACGTAGCAGACAAAGAGGCGGGACCGGGCTTCGTTTTGTTAGGCCTTGTCATGTTCCTAGTGTTCCTATCAAACGCCTCGAGCTCTACTTCCCCCTTTGATTATGTAGGCCAAATCCTATCACTAACTTCTAGCTCACTAACTCCTTTAAATCGTGCCCTATTTTCTTTCATGAGCTTCTCTGCTCGCTTACACTCATGCTTTAATTCAGCCAGGGTCGCCAATTTGGTGGCAAAAGTTAAATTGGCTAAGAACGGCTTAAGGTTCTCTTTAATGATATTTACCAGTTCTGGCTCCGGAATCCTTGCTCTCAGGGGGAAAGTGAGATCATGGATGCCAGCGTAGAATTCGTCAAAAGTCTCATGTGGAAGTTGCTTCCTCTCCATGATCTCGCGGATCACCTCATAGTCCGAGTCCGCCGATTTGAACTGAGCCAAACGTTCCGCTTTCAGGCGAGGGTAGTCGAAGTTTGGGTCATCCGCATTATCTTCTAAGACCTGCCAGTACCATTTGAGTGCCGAGCCAGTGACTAAACAGTGAAAATCTGTAAGGATCTGCTCGTAACTCAACTGGTACTGCATTCTCATCCTCTCTACCCTGAAAACAAAACTTTCGACTGTCATTCCCTTCGGCGACCCATCGAACTTAAGGTTCCACTTATGCAGATCGATCCGCTTTTTGCCGTAATTGTCCCCAAACCTATCCTCCCGTTGCTGATTATTACTGCTGTTTCCCCTACGTGTCCTCTCGTTGTTGTATCCTGGAGTTGAGGTAGATGTTGGTGGATGTGGTGCTGCTGCTGGTGCTTGTATCGATGTTTCTACTTCAGCTACCCGGTTACTTAAACGCGATACGTCAGCTCTCATTTTACGGAACTCGTCCATTGCCTCTAGTACGATTTGATTCTGTTGGGATATCGTTTCCATGATTGCGGTCAAGTTATCCATTTGACCCGATCGCTGCGCTATGTCTTCTTGTCTTCTTTCCCGTCCGGTGTTGCTGGGTGGCCTCCGTGGTATAGCTCCCCCGAATGCTCCTCCTGCCGCCAGACCCTCCAATGGATCGGACATCTCTAACATTGACAATTTTCGCGAAAAACTAAGCAACTTTTCTGCGTCTTCTACCAACAACGTGTTTGTAACAGCGAACTATTTCCTCCCCTTGTCAGGATGCTCAAAGTTCCCAAAAACTCTGGCAGCACAACGATTCAGGAAGTCGGTCGGCAGGAAGTCTACCGGAATCTCTATACCTGTGTCTATCTGTGTGAATACAGACCCAACTACCTGGTTCTCGAGTGCCCTAGTAATGCTTCGAGTGACTGGCCTTCGTCTGCTACAACTGAAAAGTCCTAACCCTGGTCTTAATGCTTCTTCTTCTTCGCGACGCCTATCCATGTACCACCGAGACGAGATACAACAAGGAAATAACAGAAACAACAAGAATCCGCAAAATTGTCAAAAAAAAAACTATAATTAAAACGAAAGATGGTTTTCTTTAAACAAAAATTATAAAAATTGCAAAAAAAAAAAACTGCGACAATACCGTAAATCACAGGTTGTAAATTCAATGAAAGGTATGTGTACGTGTATCAAAAAAACGTGTAATATTTATAAAACTTAAAAAAAAAAATTTTAAATTCAAAAAATAAAAAAATATGAAATACTACGCATAAATGTGTATGGGTAAAATATATGGGTGTAATATGTTTGTAAACTTTCTTAATCTAGAGAGGTTAAGAGAAATTCGATATGAAGAACAACATTCACAATATGGCCGATTTAACTTCCTTATAATTATCAAAATTGAAACAAGCAATGTATAAAAAAACAAATATTAAAGAAATAAAAGGACTAACAATTCAGTATCCACTTTAAAATTCGGTTTGTGGTTGATTAACTATTCTTGCTTTATCGCTGAGAACGATGAAATTTTTGTAAAAAAAGTAAAACGTAAAATAAAGCAATAGGTAGAAAACAATGAATTAAACTAAAAAGGACAATCCGAATCTAAATCTAAAATTTGGTGGCTTATGTATCTCCTAGATACTTGCTAAAAAAATTCAATAAAAATATGTAAGAAAATTTGAGAAACTAAAATGAAAACGGTAAAAATATTAAAAACTTGAGCTCTATTTAAATTAAACTCAAATTTATTTGGAAACTAAGTAAACGCTGATTTTATGGTTTTATAGTAATTTTAACTTGCAACGGTAAAATATTCGTTAAGTGGTTAGTGTTTATCGGTGTTGACCTCGCGAAGGAATTGAAACTTAGGTCGGTGCTGCTTACGTCCGTCAGTTCTCAGTCCGAAGTCATGTCAGCTAGTCCCCCTTTTAATTACCCTATTCGACACTTCAACGGTCAGAGCACTTGCTCCAGCCGTGGTTGCCGAACATCTTTGAATAAAAACCCAAATCTACCTCCAGTGCTCAAAAGCTGCAAACCTCACATGTAGGTGTTGCTGGAACATCTACATGGCAGTTTGAGCAGCTTTGCCAGAAACAAAAAACGTCTTGGACTGTGCTAGTCTCGGCTTCGAATACCACCTTATCAAGACGTTGAAATCGAGGAAAGGGAACTTCGAAGTCGGACTAACACTACCCCCGTCTATCTAAATGTCACTTAGGCACAAACCACTTCACCAACTTGGAAAGTGCTGCTACCTTCGTAACCCTATCCTGTCCGAGAGAAGGAAAATAAATTAGTTAGAAAATTTTACTTGACATGAGATCGTTCGTTGGTTAATGAACTGAAAAAAAAGGAATACAAAATAAAAATAGTAAGTTATGGAGGGAAAGGAAGAGTTGGGCTATTCGTTGGAAATTTGAAGAAAAGAACTGAAAGAAAACTTAATAGAATGAAATGTGAGAAAAAAAATAAAAAGATGATCGAGCTATTTCCGTTGGGCGCCATTGTAATGTAACTGCTTGGTCCGGGGCGAGAAGGGTGGCGGTTAGGCATGGTGGTAGCCCGGCTGAGGCTCGTCGGCGTTGAGGCGCGGTTCTTGCCACCTTCCTCAACCCACAGTCACAAAAACAAAATTATAATTATCATCCATGAGAAAAACATAGGGACCTGTAGAAGATAAGGAGAAAGAAAAGGAGAAGAAAGCAAGCGGGAGAAGACCGTCCGTGTCAGGTGGAGTCATCCCACCCCTGAGGCATGAACAACCTTGAACTCCACTTTGACTCCGATAACCGAGTGGAGTTCCCATCTCCTGACGTTCGTCCGTCTGTAATGGTCTAGTCTAAATCATCTGCCGTCAGTAGGTTGCAACACCTAACTCATTCCTAGTGTGCCACAAGGGCAACACCCACACTAACACAAAAGGAACCTTAGAGGGCCTGCATTTTTCCTAATATTGTTTCAACTAATAAAATCAACATAACTCATTTCCTCTTCATACAAGTTTATTTTCACAAATTCCAAGTTTAATTATATACTAGTGGTTTGTGTTCGTAATTCTAAATTCATTTATTTCTTATCCTGATCAAAATAATTATCAATTTATCAATCAACATAACCAAAAAGAGTACTGCATATAATTTTCAAAGTTTAAAAGAAATCAAATAGATAACAAAAAAAATAAGATACCCTAGACGGGAACACCCTTTACTTACGATCTCTATTTCTTGCTTATTTTAAGAAATAGTTAAAGCGCTCACTTAAATATGTGCATACAATAACATGTTAGGCAAAGAAGCAATAAAAAAAAAGAGATTACAACGATGATGTAAAAACATTGCCATTCATCATTGTATATACTCATTCACTTACTCATCTCCTGACGCTCGTCTGCAGTCCAGGTACCAAGGCTGTAGCAGCGGGAGCTGAAAGAAAAGAGACATAAAGAGCAGAAAAAAAACCCTATTCCATGTACTTTTGTACTTTATATACTATTACCTCATGGAACTTTCAGTTCCGGTTTGCAATAGTAAAAATACGTACACGTTTTTCGCGATCGTGGTATTTAATAAAAGAAAACGTAAAAAAAAAATAAGATAAAAAGGTAAAAAGAATCGCGAGCTAAGTGAGAAGTACCCTTTTATGAAAACGTTTTAGTTTGTGAAAGAAAAAAGTGATTGACAATAAAAAATGATTTGCCAGAAAAAAAAATGCGTTGCAAAAAGAAGAAAGAAAAAAAAGGAAAGTGCCACATGTGTATGGCAAGTGTTCAGGCAGATCCTCCTTTTTCTTTCTTCCAGAACAACAGAATCGTTATCCAAAAAAAGTAAAAGAGAATTCCCTATATCATCAAGAAAATTAAATATGAATAAGAAATTCTCTACATATCATATTACAAAAAAATCTTGTGTAAGAATCAGGGTGTGACAAGAAAATTTCATATAATAAAAAAGGAAATGCAGCTCGCAAAAACAAATCAGAAAAGAAAATAGCTAAGCTAATCCTGAAATACTACGTTAATTGTGCAAAAAGAAATATATATCCTTAGAGGTGATAAAAAAAATGTTTGTGAAATGCGTGTATGTGTTTTTGGGTAAGTGTGTATAAAAAAAATGTATGTATAAAATTAGGAAATCGAAAAAAATATTTTAAATTCAATTAAGAAAAATATTTCATACATCGGGATTAAAGGGAAATTCAAAAAAAATAAAAAGGAAACTTATAATCTAAAAAGGTATTTTAAACCAAAATGAAAACTAAGGTATTTTCTCGGTCCCCTTCGTGGTGGTGTGATGTTGGCGTTGTTGCGGCGAATTGGGCGAGATGCTGAGGATACTCTCTACCTTTTGAGATGTCTTCTCACCACAGCCCTGCTGGTGCAGCAATCCACACCAGTGACCGACTATATGTAACTCACCGCTAATTGTAGTTTGTGATATGATGTGATACAACGTGATGTGATGTGATCTGATGTGATGTGATATGTTGCGTACTCTTGTTCGGTGTGGTGTGATGTGCAGCCCTCTCTTTGCGTGTGTTTAAGTTGTGTTTTGGGAAAATAGCCTTTCACGCGCTAATAGCTTTGGTTGTGTTTGTGCTTACCGTGTATTTTGATGGATGGTTGGAATTGCTTGATGTTGGTTTTACTATTTCCGTGTTTGAATGTTTTGTATCAGAAAGTATGTAAAAATGTGGTCGTGGTGTTTTTGAGTGTAGCGTGGTTATTGCTGGTGTGGTTGTGTGGTGGCCGCTGGTGTGTTTGTGATCGGCAGGTGTGGTTGCTGGTAGGATGTTTCGTAGTTAAGGTTATGCGTGTATTTCTGAGGTTGTGGTTTTGAACGTGGATCTGCGGTGTAGTAGTTTATCTATGTATCGGTGGTTGGTTGCAAATGCGTGTGGTTGTGAATATGGATGTATGCAATCTTTTGGTATAGATGCGATTTTTCTTACTTTTTTTTTTTGTGGTTTGGACGAATGAGAGTGTTTTATGTAGTACTGGTGGCTTACGTGTTCGGTGTGGTTTGTTGTAGCTTTTGGTGTTTGTTACTCGGTGTGGTGTCTGTTGGTGGCTGTGACGCGGTGTGGTTTGTAGTTGGTGATTCGGGTGCCTCGCGCCGTTGCTTTAAGCGAGTCTTCTTGTGGTGATGGGGATTCGTTGGTGGATTTTGGTGCCTAGCACCGACGGTGATGGTTGGTTTCCTTTGCGGACTCCTTCAACAGAAACGTTGCTGGTGGGGCTGGATCTGTTGGTGGCAGGAATAATATTTCTGTTTGGATGTTGCTTTCACATAACCGCTTCTATACGGTTTATCACTTTAAACTGTATAACTTTTTATAAACTTTTCTGTTTTTTTTTTTCTTTTTTTGTATTTGCACATTTACTGCACTCGCGTTGTGGATTCGACACCGTTTTCAATACTTATTAATGGAAAAGAACGGGATGGTGGCCCTTTTATAGACAACTTTTCCTGTTGCCACTAATGTTTTCGGTTTACTGTCAACCCACTTTAGCCCAAAGTCACTCAAAGTTCCTGGAAGGCTTCCAAAATGTTAGCTATAACGATTGGTTCTATATTCACACACATACACAAATAATACGCAGTTGCTTTGCAGACACTTGGCATTGTTATTTGCAGAGACAGTGGTGCGCGTGCGTTTAGGCGCACAGGGGCGTAGGTTGTTAAAAGGCTGTCGTTACATATATTAGTATCGTTCCCTTTTAATAATTTTATAAATTTTCTAATTTCTTTTCATTTTATTTATTTTTATTTTCAGGTACCCTGCTACAACTTGGGTGGTTTGCTGGCACCACCTGAGTGAAAAATTCGATTTCTAGAGGGTGGTAAATACAATAATATGAATTCGCTATGCCACACACAATCTCCCCACTGATAACTGTCAAATTTACAATTGCACTTTTCTTCATCATGCATTTTGTCTACGGGGAAAGTGATGGCATCCGTGTGAAAAGACCTAGAAAGTGTGAAATAATACAATTTTTTAAATTTATTTTTTGATGATACCAAAAAACACCAAAACTAGCTTTCTGGAAATTAATAAAAATATTGGTTGTTGTGGAATCAGCTTGCTTTGCGGCCTCCTATGCTGTGCATTACCGCATGAATACGAATCGTGAATTCCGGCACTACATAAACGAAAATTTCCCATTTGTATTGAACTACTTCTATAAAGTGGGCGAATTCTTGGGCGACAGCAAGCAACGTTAAATAGATTCTGCCATTTGGGCTGCAGAACAAAAAGCAAGAATAAACATTTGGTTTCGGCAGGTGGCATTGGGTACGGACTTATGCGGCTTACCGAACCATCTCAAAAAACCTTGATCGCGTAAAAGCAACTTGTAATTCAACACATCTTAGTGACGAAGAACTTAAAAAACTGCAATTAATGCGACATATGCGTGCAGCAGCTAGTGGCGAAACACCACCAATTTATATGCAGAAAAAAGAAAAATAAATTACAGAAATTTGCTGAAAAGCAAGAACAAACGAGTAGAATGAGTACCGAGCTAAGCAGCAGTAATATCATGCTAAGCGGTGCTGATAATGCTGATATAAAAAAGGAGACCATATTGGAACGTTTAAATAAACACAACAAAGAACGTCAAAATTGTCTAGATGTTAAACTAGAGCAACGTAATAAAGAGAATGTACAATTGGAAGGCGCTGATTATTTTGCATTTACATTCGCTGAGCGAGTGCGTGCAATAGAGGAACAGTTGCAGAGAATAACTGAAGGTGCAGATGCTGCTGCTACAAAACTATCATCTCCTATCGCCAACACTAACAACCCTGATTTGACATGCCTCTTCGCTGATATATAACCAATACCAGGCAAACAATATTCTGTTGGACGACGTGCTTCTGATACAGTTTTACGCCATTTCCATTTTATGAAACGCCAGTTTGGTATCATAAACGAGGTTGGTATGCTATGTTCAAAATTTAATAACGTTTGACGTACTGTTTGTATAATGCTATCCAAACTACCCATTGTTGCACCAATCTATTTAAATTCTGATGTGGTAGTCAATGAAAATTTGTGTGATAAATGTCGACGTTTATCGCGCTCTTCGTTGCGTTGTGGCGTATTCAACGCAATTGGATTTGATGTATATTGATTTATGTAATTTTTAAAACCATTTTCCATACCCAATTTAAAATGTGTTTTGACTTGTTTTTAGGCGTGTCATTTTGTTGTCACCACCGCCGCCGCTGATGGCATTTTCACTTATATCAACATCTTGGGGGGGGGGGGGGGGGGGGGGGGGGGTTGTAATTATTGATTCAATGGTATTCTGTGGCAGATAGTGGATCTGCGGTAGGGTTCTGTTGGCCTCGTTCGGGGTGAAGAGGTGCCGGGGTTTCGGTTCGTTGGCCTCGTTCGAGTGAACGAAAGCGGGTTAAGTGGATTGTTGGCTTCGTTCGGGATGAACGAGAGCTGGGTTAAGCGGGTTTTTATAACGGTTGGAAGAGCGGGGTGATCGGTTTGTCTGATGGGATGTTGTATGTGAACTTGAAGAGTGTACTGCGATATTGAAAATGTATGATGTGCTGTTGACTGTAATGGACTGTATGATGTTATGACCTGTGATAATTAATGGATTGTATGTGATCATAATGGACTCTGACTGATGAGTGTGATGATGATGAGATTGTATGTGATGTCGTGTGGACTGTTTGATGTTGTGCGCTGACGTGATGTGATTTCGATTTGACGATGATATTAGTGGAATGTATGAGTGATAATGGACTGTATGATGATGTGATCTCGATGTCAATAGACTGTATGTGATGATTTGTGACTGTATGTGTGCTCGCTTGTTTTGTGTTTTCGCTGGTTTTTATGTTGTTGGAGATAATAAATAACCTCTTTCGATTGTGTTCGCTTTATCCAAACCATTAAAATTGGCAAAATTTTAAAAAAGTGCTGTTTTCTCTGGGATTTTGAAGTAAGGACCAAATGTTGCGGGGTGAATGTGGCACCCGTGTCGTGGGGCGCGATCGCACGCAAATAAAAGAAATAAAAAAAAGAAGAGTTAGTACCGAGTAGATAACAATATTTATTCACTTTATCAACAATGAAAAATGCAATTAGATGCACGAGATAGAATAATTTATTCACATTACAAGTGACAAACTTCAATTTATGAAAGTGATTTACTTGCCGAGAGTAGGGAAATAAAAAAGTTATGAAATTAATTCACTGCACAATTCGCAATGCACTTGGCAAGTTAACACGTACGAAAATTACTAATGTGAATATTAAGTGAAATAACAATCTCAAATTCTCTTAATTAAAATGACACTTTCAAATTACTAAGGCAAAAATATTAAAAGGAAAATTTGGAAATGATTCGGCTCTATATTACTCACCTGGGGCTAGCTGCTGGCTCGTGAACGTTCCAAAATAGAAGAAAGAGTCAAGACCGCGAAAAGGTTCGCGGCACCTGCCGATAGCTAACTTTCGTTGAGTTTTTCACCTTCAAAGTTAGCTCTCGGCTGGTGTTAGCCGTTACCGGTATTAATAATAAAATAACTAATGCGCGCGTTAGGGTGGTTCGAAATATTTAGGCTGGTGGCCTAAACATGAACCTTATTTAAATTTTGAACGAAAAAAAGTTTCTATAGTTTTAAAGGATAGTATTTATTATATATAGTTATTTTTAAATACTGTAACGAATTCACTGTAATTCTGCTTATTTGCGAAATTCCGCTAAGTTCGAATCACTAAACTGTTGAATAAATAACTCCAATATTTAATAATGCAAAATGGCCTTTATTAAAGTACTTCACAATAAATAACTCTACTATTGCCCGACAGATTGCGTGCTTAATTAAAACTGATTGATAGCTCAAAAGAAACTGATTTTTCGCCTCTACTGTCGCGCCTTTTATACATTTTGATTTCTCATTGCATACTTCTAGGCTTTTCCATTCCAGAACTTACTAGTTAGTGATCAGCTACAAAGTCGCCAGCCACAACTACGTTCATAACTTCTCATTTGAGTAATACTTGCACAAATTATTTCCCTCTCTTGTGAAAACTCAGATAAGATATATGCATGTGTTTGTGCATTGCTTCTCCGCTGCTCGTATACGTACATATGTGTAGACGCAATTATTGATTCGTTTATGTACATACATAATGATTTATTTATGGATGTGCATGATATCACTGTTTATCATCGGCTTAGAGATGGCAGTACCCCTTAGTGTTGCTAATATTGTAACACTGCCCTCCACTTAAGTTTGATCGTCCCGATCAGACAAATCTCTCGATCTAAACCCTGCTAGCCTCTCCAAATGAACCACTTTCATTTTGGTTCGTGGTTTGTCAATGGTTTGTATGCGGTACATTACATCGTTGATCCGTTTTACAACTTTGTATGGGCCTTCCCAGTTACACTGCAATTTCGGGGACAAACATTTTTTTCGTTGTGGGTTGTATAGCAGCAAAAATCTCCTTCCTGAAACCCTTCCGAATTAATTGCTTTATCGTACCTCGCTTTCATCTTGTCACTCACTCCACTAGACATCAGTGGATTTCTTGACACTCCTCTCCGCATCGGCATCTATCCCATACTTCAAATCAGCTGGCAGTCGAAGGTCATTGCCAAAAATTACCTTTGCGGGAGTTTGGCCCGTTGTCTCATGTACTGCCGATCGGTAGGCCATCAAGAATAATGATATGTGTGTATCCCAGTCCTTATGGTACTTGTCTACTATTTTCCTTAAATGCTCCTCCAATGTTCTATTGAAACGTTCCACCATACAAGCGTACTGAGGATGCAATGCAGTTGTCCGTGTTTTTCGAATGCTCAAATTCTTGCACATTTCTTGGAACACAGCTGATTCAAAATTCCTGCCTTGGTCAGAATGTAACTCCATTGGTACACCATACCTTGCAACCCATTTGTTTGTAACCACTTCTGCTACTGTTTCCGCTTCTTGGTTTGGGATTGGGTATACCTCTGGCCATTTACTGAAATAGTCCATAACCACCAGTACGTATTTGTTTCCATGTTTGCTAGTAGGAAATGGACCTGCGACATCCATGGCGATCCTTTCAAATGGTGGACCTGAAATATACTGCTTCATCTGGCCATGACTTCGTGTGTTGGGCCCTTTCGCTCTGTTGCATACCTCGCAGTTGGCAATCCACCCGGTGACCGACTGACGGCAACCAACCCAATAGAATATCTGCTTAATTTTATCGAGCGTCTTCGTGATTCCAAGATGACCTCCACTTGGACCATTATGCAGCTCGCTGAGCACGTCAGGAATCCTCTTTCTGGGAACAACTATCAGTTTCTTCTTGCATTTACCATCCTCACTCTCCCATACTCGATGAAGGCAACCGGATATCAATTCTAAACTGTTCCACTGTACCCAATATGACTTCGCAATGGGACTCTCTGCTGACATCTCCTCTCTGCTTGGTCTTTCGTTTCGTTCGAGCACTTGCATATCATGTGACAGATCTGTATCTTCTAGCTGACAACAACTAAGAAGTTCCTTGTCCCATTCATCCGTACACGTTATAGTCATTAGCCGGACATCTATAATGTCTTCTTTAGCCTCGGCCTTTGAACAGTGCTTCCATTCCAAACTACATGGTCTTCGTGACATTGCATCGGCATTTCCATGGGTACTACCTTTTCGATGCCCAATGGAAAAGTCATAGCTTTGTAGTCGCTTGATCCACCGTGCTAATTATCCTTCCGGATTACGGAACTGCAGAAGCCATTTTAACGCTGCGTGATCTGTCCTGACACGGAATCGCTGGCCGTAGAGGTATTTGTGAAAATGTTTAATGCACTCTACCAATGCCAACGGCTCTCTCCGCGTAACGCAGCAGTTCCTCTCTGCTTTTCCAATCGAACGGCTGTAATATGCAACTACCTTCTCCTGTCCATCGACCAGTTGTGATAAAACGCCCCCTATAGCATATCCACTCGCATCTGTATCTAGAATAAATGTTGCTCCTGGAATCGGATATGCTAACATTGGGGCAGTGCACAACCGCTCCTTCAATGTTTGGAAAGCCACTTCTTGCTCCTTCTTCCATTCAAAAGCTTTATTTTTTCTTGTAAGCTCATGGAGGCTATGGGCTACGCTGGAAAAATTTGGTACAAATCGGCGGTAATATGTGCATAGCCCAAGGAAACTTCTCAATTCATGTAGGTTCTGTGGTCTTGGCCAATCCTTTACAGCCTCTATCTTTTCGTTCGCAGTGCAGATACCCTCTGTCGTTACCTTGTGACCCAAATAATTTACTTCTTTTTAAACAGCGTACACTTTTTGGGACTTAACTTCAGACCAGCGCCAGCTATTCTCTGGAAAACTTCCCCCAAATTCTTAAGATATTCATCAAGGTTCTTGCCCAATACGATGATGTCGTCCAGGTACACCAAGCATGTTTTCCAATGTAGTCCTTTCAGTACCTGGTCTATGAGTCTCCCAAAAGTAGCTGGTGCATTACAAAGTCCAAAAGGCATCACTGTAAATTGCCAAAGACCATCACCGTTACTGAAGGCTGTTTTCTCTTTATCTTCCTCCTTCACCTCAACTTTCCAGTAGCCGCTTTTCAAGTCCAGCGTGGAAAACCATTTCGTCCCAGATAGCCAGTCCAGAATGTCGTCAATTCTTGGCAATGGGTAGCTATCCTTTTTCGTTACGTCAGTCAACTTTCGGTAGTCCACGCAAAACCTCATATTTACATCCTTCTTCTTTACAAGTACTACCGGTGAGCTCCATGGACTAGCTGATGGTTCGATGACACCGCTGTCGCTCATTTCTTGTATGGTTTGACTCACAATTTCCCGCTTCGCCAGTGGAACACTACGTGGAGCTTGACGTATCGGCCTCGCGTCTACAGTGTCATAACATTGGTGCGGCCTGGTTTGGAACCATCCTGGTCAAATATGTTTGCGTACTTTAGTAGCAGTTGCTTCACCTTTCTCTGATAATCTTGATCTAGCCTCTCCGTCCATGCCGTGATGTCATTTGAAAGATCAGTATTACTAGATGGAACGTGTTCCTGGAGCTGTTCACAGTTAATAACTACTTCAGCCTCTTGGCATCTTCCCAAAATAGCTCCTTTGGTATAGCCATGGTTTTTCCTACAAGTATTTTTATTGCTGATTTGTTTGCTGCTTCGACAACCCACAATTTGTTTGTCCCACAATCTCCATCAACCTTTGCCCAGATGACTGCTTCGGATTTTGATGGTATTTGCTGACTCTCTTCCACCAGCACTCGTTTACTGCTGTAGCCTCTCTCGTAGCCGAAATTAAGTGGCACATCCATGGGCTTATATCGCATCGTCTTGCTTTGCATATCGATCTTGATGCCTTGGTTGATTAAGAAATCCACTCCACTCCACTTGATTTCATCAACAATATCTGCCACTATAAAATTGTGTAGTACCGTGACGTTCCCAATTGCTACTTCACATTCTACTTCTCCAATTACCTGGGTGTCCTCTCCCGTGGCTGTACGTAATCTTGCTCCAAGCAATGGTCTTATCTTTTTGTTGACTAAATCCGCTCGAATGATGGAATGAGATGCACCTGTATCTACAGTCAGTAAACGTTCCTTTCCATCCACATGTCCTCCAACAGTAAGATTGCTCGATCTTCTTCCAATCTGCGAGATAGAGATTATGGGCATTCAATTGCGGGAGCCAGCTGTCGCCCCTTGCGGCTGACTCGATTTAGTTTAAAGACGGAGTGGTCTTGGAGATTTGTTATCTCCTTCTGCTCTGCGCTTACGACCACCCACATTGTTGGAACTGTTAGGGCTGGTGTTGCAATAATGCGCAATATGCCCTGGCTTTCCACACTTAAATCATTTGACTGTATCATTATTCTTTTGCTGCGTACCTTTCAATGCTTCCAAAATTGTGTCTACCCAGCCAGGCCTTTCCACTTCCACGCGATAAGCTTTGTATGCGGGCTTACTCAAAAGCGACGCTGTTTCTTGAGTCAGTGCATGGGTTACCGTTTCTGCGAATGCTGATTTTGGAATTGCATATGTCACTCGCTTTGTTTCTACGTCTAGTATGCCATTTATGAAGCTCTGGATTTTTACCCTTTTAGTGTATTCCACGGGTGCGTCCGCATTTGCAAGATGAGCCAATCCTTCAATATCTGAAGCAAACTCCGGCATTGTCTCATTTGCTTTTTGGTAGCGGTTTTGCAACTCAATTTGGAATATCTGTTTCCTATGCTCGCTTCCGTAGCGTCTCTCTAAACCGCTCATCAATGTTTCGTAGTTGTTCCGCTCGTACTATGGGATGGTCTGTACGATTTTTTTTGTATCTTAAAGACCTGGAAAGGAACAGAACCGTCAAAGAATGGAGTTTTTACCTTCGGATTAGACGTTGAAACGACTGGGCGGTTCAATTGAAATTCCTGCATCCTATCTTTCAAAGCATCCATCTCTGCCTCTATTTTATCCTGTCGACCACTGAAGCCTTCATGAAACTGGGTTAGTTTTTCTTCCATATGCGCTTCCAGTTTCGATGATATACGGACTTTCTGCTCTTCTAGTTGTGTGGAGATCTGAGATGATATCTGTGCTGAAATTTGTGCCGACATTTCGGAAATACGCATCTCCTGTGCTTCAATCTTAGATGTTATGCGTGTTTCTTGCGATTCCATCTGTGATGACATATACGTTTTCTGTTCTTCCAGTTGAGTTTCCATCTTGGATGTTATGCTAGTCTCTTGCGATACCAGTTGGGATGCCATATTTGTGGATATTTGTGATGACATTTCTGTTATACGTGCCTCTTGCGCTTCCAGTTGGGATGCCAATTGCGACGACATTGATGCTATTGTCGATGTTTGTGCAGATATTGCAGCCAATATCATGTTCAAATCTGTGCTGGTAACTGTCTGCGATGTTTCGTTTTTCTCTTCAATTTTTGTTGTCTCCTCGCTATCAAGATGAAAGACATACTCTTCCACGTTAATTCCCTCTAATTCCATTGCCTTTCGTAGTCGCGCCTGAAGTTCGAGTTTATTGCCGGTTGTATTCAATCCACGGCTGTCCAACTCCTTCTTCAGTTGCTGGATCTTCAATTCACTGAACTTTGCCATGTCCTTGTTGTCCTCTGGAATTTATTCAACAATCCCACTTCGACACCAATTGTAACGAACTTACTGTAATTCTGCTTATTTGCAACCTCCCGCTAAGTTCGAATCACTTAACTTTTGAATAAATAACTCCAATATTTAATAATGCAAAATGGCCTTTATTAAAGTACTTCACAATAAATAACTATACTATTGCCCGACAGATTGCGTGCTTAACCCTAGGACTTATACCCAACTTTTACTACGACTTCTTATACCCGGGTACAGGTGTGGCCAGTAGCCTGTTTTACCCGTTTTTTATCATTTTTTCTGGGAACAAGTTATTTTTTTTAATGCAGTGTTGTAGCTGACTGTCTTACGAACATTTTAAGTAGTTATAAACATATATTTGTAGCCTGCTTCTAAGAATTGCGCGCATTCTAAGTTACTTCTAAGAATTCAATAATTTCTATTGTTGTTAGAATTTTTAGAATACAACCTTTTTCGCGCACTCTTAATTATTTAGAAGAAGACATTATATTGTACCCTTACTAGAATTTGCTGACAAACAACATTTGATATAATCCAACTACCTCGCAGGTAAGAAATGCTTCCAGAAACTTAAGGGTTGCAGCTATATAAACGGCAGTTTTGCGAGTTTATATTCATTGTAAACCGTTCTTTTGAAGTGTGAAGTTCATTTATATTTGTGAAAATAACAAGTCAGAAAAAATTTAAAATATTACAACATGGATAGCGGAAGGAACATGGAATATTTGTCTTCGAATCAATATATGAGGTAAATACAAATAACTCAAATATAATTTCATAAATGGAATAAAAATTAATTATTTTTATATAGATTATCTGACGCTGAAAAACAGCAGTACATACAAAACCTGTTTGACGAAATCTCAGATGATGAATTATTTTCCGATCCTGAAGGGGATGAAAGCGAACAAGTAGCAGTAACAGATGGCGTGGTTGAATCGGATGTAGAAGACCCTGATTACACAATTGACAATGCCCAGGTAGATGAGGCTGATTACGAAGAATCTGACAATGAATCCGATGCTGCAGATGATTCTGAGGAGATTAATTTGCGTGCAGCTGAATTCGTAGCACGTGATAGTACCATATGGAGCTCACAGCCACGACTTGCACGCCAAACTAGGCAACAAAATATTTTGCGACAGCGAAGTGGGCCCGCAAGATCAACTACTATGATGTCAATAGTCAATACATATAAATATTTTATGACTCCGGAAATGGTGGATATTATTATAGTACGCTACACCAGCAAAAAAGCAGAAGCTACATATGCGGAATTAAACGCAAAGCATCCAGAGGCGGAATCAAAAACATGGAAGAAGGTTACTTTGACCGAAATGTATGCGTTCATTGGAGTGCTTATTATGACTGGCGCTAACCGCAGCAATGCCGAATGTGCGCCGGACTTGTGGTCGGTGGAAAATTGTCCATTATATCGTGCGTCAATGGGCATTAAACGCTTTCAGGCCATACTGCGGTTTATAAGGATTGACGATGGCAACACACGGGCACAACGTTTGGTAACTGACAAAGCTGCACCAATATCTTAGCTGTGGACCATGATGAACTACAACTTTGAGCAGTCATATAAGCCAAGTGAATATCTAACGGTAGACGTGCAGCTCTTTCCATATCGTGGCCGCGCCCGTTTCACGCAATACATCCCATCGAAACCGGCAAAATATGGCATCAAAGTGTGGTGGGTATGTGATGCCAAAAACGCATATCCACTGCATGGACAAATATATACTGGCCAAGCACCTACGGGACGGGAAATTAACCAGGGTGAACGCGTGGTCAAGGATTTAGTAAGCCGCTTTCATGGAACCGGCCGAAATAAAACGATGGACAATTTCTTTACATCCCTAAATCTACTGGAAAGCTTGTCATCCATGAATTTGACGGCAGTTGGAACTCTGCGGAAAAATAAGCCCTACATACCAAAGGAGATGTTGGCACACAAAGATCGTGAAGAGAGGTCAAGTACATTCGGTTTTAGGCCCAACATATCCATTTGCTCCTATGTGCCGAAAAAAAAACAAGGCAGTTATATTACTATCATCCAGGCATGCTTAACGAACGAAACGATATCATTTCGTTACGATAATCAACGCTAATAAACGAAACGAAGTCACTACAAGGAGAGAAAGTTTCTTCAAATATAATTTAATAAAGATGATTTTTTTAATAAATTAGTTTTTATTACTAGTTCTCTTGGCTGGGATACCCAGGTACCACTAGTAGTTTTCACGTAAATAATAAGTGATTGCATTTTAAATTTATAAATAATATGAAAAGGGTTATAAGTTTTCAAATCTTAACACTCAGGACACTTATTTTTAATATGACTAAGGCAAATTGGTTTTTCACAAGTGCTGCATACTCTATGAACTGCCTTGTGGTACCGGGTACCCAGCCATGCGAACTAAGAAGAAAAATTATTTATGAACATGACGGTTAACCATGTTAAAATGGGATACATATTTCGTGTACGTGTGAGCTGTCAGTCTGCAACTACTGCATCATAATGTAATGATAGAAGGTGGCGGAAGATTTGACAGCTGTCATATCGAAAGCCCTTAGCTTCAGTGAGCTCCAGGTTGTATTTTGGAAGTACAAGAGAATGGGGCATAAAAGAGGGCCCGATTTTTAAAATAGTACGTAATTTCATACTTTTTTATTTAATGTTAGAATTGGATTGCAAAGTAAAGAAACGATTTTAAATATAATTTAAATAAAAACACATATTTTGTTTCGGCTTAGCAATCACTAGCGATTTTTTTTATATTGAGAAAAAGTATGAATTATAAGTCCAATGCGCTTTACTGCTTAAATTAAAATTAAATTTAAAAGGAAAATCAAGCGCTGCGTTGGTTAGATAGAGAATCAAAGAACAAAATGCAAATATACCAAGCTATCTAAAAATAGGATTGGCGCTTAGTAGAAACGAATTTATTCAAAGGTACAGTAATCATTTCCATGTATCTATGTAGGTTGCCAAATTTTAAGAAAAAAACACTAATTTGAGCCATAAAATTGGCGATCCGTTAAAGTTTTATTTATGTTTTAGATAATTTTAACGTTAGAAAAAACTACTTTACATCAAAATTGACATACGACTAGCATTATTTACAAAATACGTATATCCTATTACAAAGTTTTTCCTTTAATTTAATTTTACCAAGTTTTTGAAATTAATAAATTGAGTTAAATTAAATTAATAATATGTTTACATTAATTTTAATATTTATTTGTATACATTTTGGAATAAGTGATGATGGAATAATGGCGGTTATGACAATGCTAACGACTAAGATAAGGTGACTTTTTTGAATTTGGTAATAAGGGCAATAAAAATATTTTTTTTTCTGCGCTACCATGAAACCGGTTTCGCATTTCGTCTACACTCTCTAGTAGAAAAATACGCGGATTGCTAAAGTTGCAGCACTTGTTAGTACTTATAAGCTGTTTGATAATAACAGAATTAAGTAATGGTTGAAATAAATTTGAGTAAGTGCGATAAGGCAAAAAAATTCACACTTATGCGGCTTTTCGTTACAATGAATAAGTTGATGCTTATTTAATTCAGATTTTTTTACACCTTTACCACAAATTTCGCAAGGCTGTCGTTCGAATATTTCGAATAGATTCGCTGCAACGGAATTTTCGGGGACTAAAGGGGCACCTGAAAGGCTATCTTCACCATGACCGAGACGGTGTCTATTCAGGTTGCTGAGTATTGTTTATAGATAACAAGCGAAACATTTATTAATTCAACAAATTTACGTTTTGAGATATTCGAGTTTTAAACATTTAAAGTGCTATAATTTTTTGTAGTATTGAAATTTTTTTAATAAGCAGCGGCCGCCGTGGTGTGGTGGTAGCTTGCTTCGTCTACCTCATCGAAGATCCTGTGTTCACGCCCCGGACAAGACAACATTAAAATTTTAGAAACAAGTTTTTTTTAACTAGAAGAAAGTTTTTCTAAGCGGGGTCATCCCCTCGGCAGTGATTTGGCAAGCACTTCGAGTGAATTTCTGCCATGAAAAGCTTATCAGTAATCATTTATTTATTTATTTAAGACAGTCAGTTGCCCAAGATTTGGTAGTTGACCATGTCAGGTTTCGCGAGGCGATGAAACTGGAAAGGCGAGGGATTGTCGTTTATTTTGTTGCATAGCTCATCAATAGGTGGGCCGCGATCTTTAGCCATTATCGGGCAGTCATAGGCGTAGGATACAATGGTAACTCCTTCAGATGGCGAAGGGGCTTCGATATATAAAATTAAACAAAAGCGGCGCCTGCCGTCCATGACAGAAAATTTGAAGTCCACCTTTTGAAACTAGAGGAAGGGTGGATCCTTCAAAATCATGCAGCATCGTTCCGTGATTTAGTGTATAACAGCAATAACTCTGGCGCTACGAATACTGTTCGGTGGTGGGATCTTGATTCAATCCGCATTTTATCTATGTGTTGATGGCAAAAAAATTACAAATTTAAGTAAGTTTAAGTTTAGCCTATTATAATTCGGGCCCACATTTAATGGGTTTAAAACCCAATGGTGCAGTCATATCAGTAATGAGCCCATTTCTATTTACTTAGTGCGACGTTGGAAGAGCTGACTTTCACACACAGGCAAACTAATATCAGGTGTAACCTCTTCAATTGTGGGCGATTCTATGGGGAATGTGGCAAATTCAGATTTAATGCCCAAGCGACCTGTAGCAGCCGTTTTTATTTTGTTTAGCTTTAGCGAATGCAGTAGCTGCTGAACTACTTGTTGTCGGTTCATCGTCCTCAACTAAATTAATTGTCTCAAGTGGCACATTTGAAAACTCGCTTTTATCGCGTATACGCATAGGTGATTGTAGCGAAAGTGGGTGGGCATTCTCAATGTCATGTCTCTTGCTGCGCTTGTGCTTACCATTTGGAGATTTTTCCGTATTCATAGCTTCGACATGTGAACGTTTGTGCGATTTCTTTTTCATCTTTCTAAGCTTTTTATGTGCCTTATTGTAATGCATTCACGTTGTTCTAATTCTTTCAAAAGATCGCTAAAAAAAATCATTATTTACAACATCTTCAAGACGCTCTGCAGCATGATCAACAAGTAAATCAGCACAAACGTTGTCTGGTATGTTCGCTGATTGTGTTGGTTCGGGCGCTACTCCGTTAAGAGACGGTTCACTTTTTACTTTAAATTCATTATTGGCTTTAATTACTGGGGTTGGAGTAGCTACTGCTGCTGGTACAAGCGATTGTAATGCAGCTGCAGTGATATCATCAGCATTTTGTAATAGATCGTCAAAGAAACTCTTTGGTAATGTTTCGTCATGTTCGGCAGTTTCTGTGTTTTTATTGGAAGCAGAAGTAGTTGGTAGAAGAGGTACAACTGGGGCTATAGTTGCTCCTTCTCGAAACGTGGCAGAATTTGGTGTTATTGCAGTTGTGCTCTGATCTGCAGCTGCTACATTTTTATCTGTTAGTTCTGATTTAATATGTATTCCTAGCACATTTTCTTGTTGACTTTGTACGGCAGGAGCTTGTGCTTCCTTAGCCTTTGCACTTTGGTTTCAACATTCATCCGTTTGTTCACCATCTTCAAGAGCTTGATTCCTAACTCTTATTACGCTATCCGGCATTAGTGTTGTCGTGGGTTTTACGGTTATTTTATTAATCGCAAAAGACTCAGCTATCGCATATGCTGCTGACGTAGTTGCAGAAGTTTCCAGTGCATTCTCAGAGCTACTTATTCTTGTTAAACCATCAGCGCTACTCTCAATATTGTCGGTTGTTAATCTTCCGCCACCTATCATTACATTATGGGTATAACGCTTCGTTCAGTGCATGCAAGGCGAAACCTACAAAGAAAGATGCAAAAATATTTTTAAAACATTAATGATCGAGTTTATATTAATATTGCAACATCTTACCATCATTCAATGCAGAAAATATGCGATTTTTAATAATTTTGTTCAAATAAACAAAGTCATTAAATAGAATTGTCACACGTTTGAATTATAGAAAAGTTAACACAAAGCGGAATTTGAGAAAAAAAGTGATGCCGTTATATATATATCTTCAGAAAAACCGATTTGTATAGTTTTACATACATTTTTTCCTCTGAATAAAAAAGGAGTTTTGTAAAGCGGCCATCTTCTTATATCTAAGGGCGTTCCAGATGGCGGCGTTAGAGCGAGAAACTGCTTACATCCGCCACCTTCTATAATTCCATCATGTACTGCATACTTTTACACAGCTTTGAACCTGAATATGCAGTGTTGACAGACCGTTTTCCTTATACCCAAAAATCCCACATTCTCCAAAAGTTTCCACAAAAATGCTCCAAATTTGTTATTCATTTTTTTATATAAAATAAATTGCCAACAAAATGTTCCATACTTTTTATTAATTTTTTTTTAAATACAAGTTTCATATAAATCCCACCGTGGTGTGATGGTAGCGTGCTCCGCCTGCCACACCGTATCCCATGGGCAAAGCAACATCAAAATTTTAGAAATAAGGTTATTCAATTAGAAGAAAATTTTTCTAAGCGGGGTCGCCCCTCGGCAGTGTTTGGGAAGCGCTCCGGGTGTATTTCTGCCATGAAAAGCTCTCAGTGAAAACTCATCTGCCTTGCAGATGCCGTTCGGAGTCGGCATAAAACATGTAGGTCCCGTCCGGCCAATTTGTACGGAAAATCAAGAGGAGCACGACGCAAATTGGAAGAGAAGCTCGGCCTTAGATCTCTTCGGAGGTTATCGCGCCTTACATTTATTATTTATTTAATTAACATTTTAAATAAAAAAATTTAAATAAAATAATAATAGAAATAAAATTAAATAAAATTAAAGATGATACAAAAAATAACATCAAATAAATTAAAATAAATTGAATTATTAAATTAAAATGAAGGAAATCAAAACAAAATAAAAAATAAAAGAAAATTTAATTAAACTAAATACATAAAAATAAAACAAAATGAAGCAAAATAAAATAAATAAAGTAAAAAAATAAACTGGAATGAAACTAGAGCAAATGAAATAGAATAAAATTAAATAAAGTGAATTGGCATAAAAAATAGAGTGCAATGAATCAAAAGAAAAATAAATTACTTAGAATTAAATGGATTGAAGATGAAACAAAATAAAATTAATCGGAAAGAATGTAACATCAAACAAAAAAAATTAATTAAAACGAAAAAATATGAAACTATATGAAATTGAACGGAATGAAATGATATGGAAAAGAGACAAAAATGAATCTATATGAAACGAAACTGAATGATATAAAATAAAATGAAAAAAATATAAATCATATGGAAATGATATGAAATGAAATGAAATGATATGAAAAGAAATGAAATGATATGAAATGAAATGATATGAAGTGAAACGAAATTAAATGAAGGAAATTAATTGAAATTAAATAAGATAAAATAAAATGACATGGAATTAAATGAAATGAAACGAAATGAAATGGAATGAAGTGAAATAAAACTAAATGAACAAAATATGTAACGAAATACCCTCACTAGGGTAGGCAACTTGTCGTTGGTGTGAGGGCTTAGCCGAACTCCATAGCGCCCGACTATGAGGCGAAGTTGTTTAGGACTGACATCTACGCCGTTTCGCCTCATAGGAGGGCGGCGGGATGTCGGTGACCAAGAACTGCCAACCCCCTAATCCAGGGTGTTATGCGGACCGTGCCTATTGGACGATTTGCAGCCAGGGGATAAATTCGGCTGTATTCGAACGGAGCCTTCCCGATACCGGGCCACCTCGGGAATTATTTATGGCCTTATCACAGTAAGGGACGCTGCTGTGGCGGACGGTTCTTTCCCCGTATATAATACTGGACCACTGAGCCCGCCTTGTCGGCCAGGTGGTCATACGACCAAGATGAACGACTCATTACCTGATTGTAATAAGGACGATGTAAAGAGGAGGACTGAGTCGCAATCCAAGGACGACAAATATGAAACCCTCGGTTCTACAATCGGTACGAGGAGGAAGAAGCGTCGAATGGCAGAATGAAGAGGCAACGTTCTGCGGTAGGCGACAAGCCTGCTTTCAAGAAGCACAAGGACCCAGTCCTAGAGCCGCGAGGCAGGGCAGTCGCATAGACAAGACAAGTAGGCCCAAAGCTGTAAGAGAGATGGGCTCCAGTAGCGAGGTAGCAACTACCTCGAAAGCTGCGAGTAGGAGGGAAGTTCCAACTACGGAAGAAGGAGATAAGCCAAAGGGAGATAACGCTAAGACTCCGGCTTTCTCGGAAGTGCTAAAGGGAGTTAACGCTAAGACTCCGGCTTTCTCGGTGGTGCCAAAGGGAGATAACACTAAGACTCCGGCTTTTCCCGAGAAGATGAGTGATGTGGCAAAGCTATCACTGACTGTGGCGCTGGTTGATCGTAGCAGTCCTTTCGGACAAATGACTACTGAAAGATGGAGATATGTGGAAAGGGAGCTTATTAGGTTAATGCTTAAGATGATTCGGGAACAACCAAGTAAGCCTCTTCCAACCGTTGATTCGGGGGGATGGTGTAATGGTGTGAAGATGATAGCGTGCGACAACATCGCGAGCTTGCGGAGGCTGGAGGAAGTGGTTCCAAACCGCCAAAGGCAAGGCACGAACGCGCGGTTTGAGGTGGTGGATAAAGCGAAAATCCCCACGGTACTAAAAGATAAGGTATGGATACGATGCGTGATGAAGTCGGAGGATACACTGCGACTTATGCAGAATCAGAATCCGAACATACCGACACAAGATTGGAAGGTACTTACTGTATCACGGCCTACCGAGGATGTTTAGTTCTACATCTTCCAAATAAAACAGCAGGCGGAGGATATATTGTACACGCCGCTTGGCCAAATGTCCTTTGGCACTGGCAAAATTTACATGCGACTCAGGAAAAGAAGTCCCGAGGATAAAAAACCTAACACGCTAGAGGTGGGCGAAGTCGAAAAGGACCTCAAAAGCCTAAGGGAAAAAAAAGACAGGTGGAGGTCGCCGACGTCACCACGAAAGTGTTAGAAGCGGTCTTAATTACATTAAAGTACATCCTGCCTAAATCAGATGGATCGGCTGCATGTTAAATTGCAGAAAGATTACATCACAATGGGGATTTTACGGGGCTACGAAATCAGTGGGCAGGGGCACGCCGCAGGGAGGGGTGCTATCGCCTCTGCTGTGGACGCTGGTCATCAACCAACTGCTCAGGCGATTCGATGAGGGACCTGTAAAACTCACGGCTTACGCAGATGACGTTGCAATTGTCATAAGTGGAAAGTGCCTTCCAACGATTAGTTCTTTAATGGATCGGGCGCTTCGGGATATTCATACCTGGGCATCTAATGTCGGGTTGAAAGTCTATGGGGAGAAGACGGATGTGGTCTAATTTACAAAGAGGTACAAGGTCCCAAATTGGACCAGGCCTAAGTCAGGAGGGGTGACCTTACAGGAGAAACCTTGCACAAAATATGTAGGAATCATCCTAGACAGTAAGCTGTCATGGAAGCTCAACGTCGAGGAGAGGGTCAAGAAGACCTCAACGGCACTCTATGCATGTAAAAGAATGCTGGGGTGTACGTGGGGCCTATCGCCCTCTTTTTCTCATTGTGTTTTTACAGCGTTTGTAAGCCATATTCTATACTATGGAGTTCTTGTTTGGTACACAAAAAACAACATACCTCAAAAAATTAGAGGGGGTATGCAGACTATCGATGCTTAGCATTACGGGAGCCCCGCCGGCGGCACTGTATGCCATTCTACACATTCCACCTGTAGACCTGGTAGCAAAGAACAAAGCATTAACAACCGCAACCAGGCTCGGTGCCTCGGGGCAGCTTGAGCGCCGACCATATGGCCATAGTAATATAGCGTCATCAATCACAAGACGAAGATACTACCTGATTCCCTATCTGCGCTTCGAGGGAGATCTTAAGGCCACAATAGAGGTGGACGGTTGGCGCAAGGGTGCGCAAATGGCGGACGAGGCGATACATGTGTACACAGATGGTTCCAAAATATTGGAAGGAGTAGGGCCTGCGGTATACTGTGCTGATCCGGAAATAAGCAGATCCTACAGCTGCCGGATTACTGTAGCGCTTTCCAAGCGGAAATATTAGCCGTTGCCAAAGCAGTAGAAACCGTGGAAGAGAATAGCTTAAGCTGCAACCGTTTTAACTTTTATATTGACAGTCAAGCAGCAATTAAGGCAATAATCTCGCATAGCGCAGCATCTAAATGCGTGTTAGAGTGTAAGCAGTCTCTGGAGAGAATCCGGACAAAGAGAAACATACATCTATATTGGGTCCCAGGGCATATGGGAATAGATGGGAATGAAAAGCGGGAAAGGCATGGGTTCAAGCGCGTGACTGTAAAGTGTCGAAGATTATGTGTAGGTCTTACAACATGACTAACAAAGTTGCTTCTATCATTAAAAAGAGAGGAATGTAGACTCACGACGGGTATTCTGACTGAACACTGTCTTCTGGCATCACATGCCTTTAAATTAGGCTTAGTCAGCGATAGCAGATGTAGGAAGTGCGGGTTGGAGGAGGAAACGCTCGAGCACACGTTCTGTGCTCGTACCCTGCACTTGCCAGGCTAAGACTCCAGCTATTAGGAGTGATACAGCTGTCAGATCTGGAAGCAGCAAGTGGCTTAAGTCCTTGGAAGATTTTAGTATTTACCAAGAGGGCGGAGTTATTTTATAACATAGGTCCTGGTTTTTGATAGGTTTTTAGTTTGGTCGTTAAAACAAACTTCTGGTAACACTACGGACTCAATCAGGCTATGTGAGGTCCTCATGGACCGGCCAGTTGAACCTAACCTAACCATGTAACGCAATGTGATGGAACAAAATTAAATTAAATGAAGTAATATAAGGAGTAATGAAAAGAAACGAAACAAGATTCAATGAAATTCAGAGTATAGAAGTTAAAGGAAATGAATTGGAATAAAATTAGACGAAATAGAATAAAATAAAATAAAGCAAAGTAAAATAAAAAAAATTTAAATAAAATAAGATTTTATAAAATGATAAATTTTTTTTTTTTATTTAAACAAAATATTATCATTTACCGCAATAACAACCGTGGCAGAAATGCATGTATTCTTTGATATGGGCTCTTTACAAAAATTCATCCCTTGACGGCTGTTGTCCTCACACTTAACTACACATATACCATATATGGCAACGTCAGAACTACCTGCACTATATTTTGTTGCACACTTTCTGGTGGACCTGATCTCTAGTTCAAACTTCATTTCATGCTGCGTAGTTCAAACTTCATTTCAAGCACTGGTTGATTTGTTAATTAATAATTTAATGGGATTTGGCCATGGGGAAACGTCCTGGGCACATATCTATGCCTTTCTTTGCTTATTCAGCTATGTTTTTTGTGAAACCTGTTGAAAAACTAAATTTATGAACTATCTTTATTTAATAATGATTAAGCATTTTATGAAAAAATGTTTACCTTTATTTGCCATTAAACTGAATATATTTCATTTGAATGTTTATAGGCTTTCCTGATCTTTTCGATTTGAAATGAAAACACTAAAAAACTTTAGTTTTCTTCCATTTTTACCCAACGTTTCGCCAAACTCCTTGGCATCATCAGGGGTAAAATCTTTATTCTGCACCGAAAAATAATAGAACAAAATTAATTTTGACATGTTTTATCACTATAACGAACATTTTTTTGACAAAAACTTACATACAAAGAAATAATTTAATACATATCTATAAAATCACAAAAACAAAGTGATTATAAACTAAAAAAGATTTATCGGTACCATCATCTTTAGGTACACTTGTCGTACTTAGTGTCATAAGCATGCCAAATAGCTAGCAGCAATAAATTTTGTGTCCTCTTTTTTGTTCATTGTCCTCTCCCTTTTTTGTAATATGTGTAGACTTTCCAACGTGAATCTCGTTCTTTCCTTCTTTTCTATGTCTATTATTTTCGCGTTCTTTATATCAGCTGTGTGTCCATGTGATAATACGTGTTGAGCAAGAGCTGTGCTGGTCTTGTTCTTCTTAATGTCAGCGTCGTGCTCTGCCAATTGGGTTCCTAGTGCTATTTTTGTTGTTCCAACGTAGATTTTGTCACAGTTCTCATTGTCTCTCCCCCTGCATTGAATCTCGTATACCACGTTGTTTTGTTGTAGGGGTTCTATGGGGCTTTTTGTTCGTGTAAAGATAGTTGAAAGTGTGCTGTTGGATTTGTAGGCGAGGGATATATTTCGTTTTTGTTTCTTCATGTTATGGTTGAAGTTTTCAGTAAACTTGGGTATGTATGTGACACTGTGGTATTGCTTTGTCTCCGTTGCGATCTCTGTTGATGCTTTATTTCGTTTTCTATTTCCTTCTGATAGCTCTTGTTTTATTAGTGATGTAATTAGGTGACTCGGGTAATTGTTATTGGTGAGTATGGAGTGTATTTTGGTTTTGTTTTTTTCCCAGAACTTTTGGTGGTTTATCGTAAATATTTTGTGTATTAAATTTTTCGCTATGTTTAATTTAATATTTTTTGGGTTGTGATGATATGAAATTTATAATACGTCCAGAGGCGATGGATTTGGAGTACCAGTCAAGTATGAGTTTGGAATTTTTCCTGTGGATAAGAACATCCAAAAAGGGTATAACCGAATTTTCCTCTTTTTCCATGGTAAATTGCAGCTTATTATGGTACTTATTTAGCGTGCTCAGAATAATATCCAGGTCGTTTCGTTTGACAATCGCAAAAAAGTCATCCACGTACTTTACTATGAATTTCATCTCTATGTTGTGAAGTTGTTTTAGTTCGGAGATGGTATTTTCCAGTAAATCATCCATTATTATATCTGCCATGGTTGGAGAAAGTGGGTTTCCCATTGGCATTCCATAGCTTTGTGTGAAAATTTTGTCATCGTAGATAAAGTAATTGTTTTCGTTCAGACAGAAATTCAAAAGTTTAAGGAACTTGTTTTTTGGGATGTTCGATTGCAGTTTGTTAAATTTGGTCATAATGATTTTTATGGCTAAGTACGTTGATATGTTAGTAAATAACTATACCACTTCGAATGACACTAGTATCTCGTCTTCACTAATATTTATGTTTTTCAATTTATCTTTTAGTATGTAGGAGTTTTTAATGTTGTATTCGTCCGAAGTTAAATTATTTAATATTTGACCAATGTATTTTGATAACCCGTAACATGGGACGCTGACAGATGATGCTATTGGATGTAAAGGAAGGTTTGGTTTATGGGTTTTTGGTAGACCGTAGAGTCTAGGCGCCGTGGCTGCGGTGCAGGTTAGTTGCCTTTTCTCTTCGAAACTTATTATTTTGTTTTTGTAAAGATCGTCGACTAGTTGGTTATTCTGTTTTTGTAGTGTCTGTGTTGGGTCATTTCTCGATGTTTTATACGTGTTTTTGTCTTCAAGTAACATTTCCATTTTGTGTTTGTAGTCAGTTTTGTACATTGCCACTGTCTTATTTCCTTTATCCGAGTTTGTAATAATGATGCTATCTTTGTGTTTCTTTAGAAATTTGGTAGTTTTTCTGTACGCTTCTAAGATAAATTTGTCCGTTGGGTTATGCTTAGTGTGTCGTTTGTATTGCATTATTCTGTTACTGAGCTTGGTTCTTTCGATTTCTTTCTCTCTCTCATCTTCTATTTGCTGTATGATCTGCTCCATTTCAGCAATAATCTTTAAAGGTTTGAAGCTAGTGTTTGTTGTAGGTAGTATAAAATTTCTACCGAGAGAGAGTAACCATTTTACTTCCTCGGGAAAGTGTATTTTCGTCTTGTTAACAAACCAATCGCTGTTCACTTTAATTCCAAGTTTAGTTAGTTGTGTTTGTTTAAGCCTCTCCAACTTTGATGTTTGTGTTGCTTCTCGTTCGTTTGCAATTCTTTGGTTTTTTAGTGCTTGGTTGTAAACGACGGAGTTGAAATCAAAATCACTCAGAATTCGCTTCAGTTTTCGTTCTGTATACAGCATATGGCCTTTTGTAGATTTTATGTTGATGTTTGTTTGTGTTATCTCTATGTTAAGGATTTTCTTGAGAAATAAACGTTTCTCCTTTTCTAGTTGATTTTGTATATTTTTCGTTGTTGTTTTTATAGCTATGCGCTTTGTTGGATTTGTCAAGTAGTCAGGTATTAAGTCGTATCTTCTGCATTCCAATAAGAAATTTAGTTGCGATGTCTGTTGAGTTAGTTTTTGTTTTTGTTTGCTGTGATCTTTCAGCGTTATGCAAATAGCTTCTCCGTACTTGTGTTTCATATGTGCATAAAAATTCTTCATGGTTGTGTTTGTATTTTTGTTGGTGCAATAAAATAAAGATAAATGCGATTGTATATCGGCAAGCCTTCCGAATAAATTTGCTTCTTTTAATCTTCTGACCAGTTTTTAATTATTTGAATGTTTATAGGCTTTCCTGATCTTTTCGATTTGAAATGAAAACACTAAAAAACTTTAGTTGTCCTCCATTTTTACCCAACGTTTCGCCAAACTCCTTGGCATCATCAGGGGTTAAATCTTTATTCTGCACCCAAAAATGATAGAACAAAATTAATTTTGACATGTTTTATCACTATAACAAACATTTTTTTGACAAAAACTTACATACAAAGAAATAATTTAATACATATCTATAAAATCACAAAAACAAAGTGATTATAAACTAAAAAAGATTTATCGGTACCATCATCTTTAGGTACACTTGTCGTACTTAGTGTCATAAGCATGCCAAATAGCTAGCAGCAATAAATTTTGTGTCCTCTTTTTTGTTCATTGTCCTCTCCCTTTCTTGTAATATGTGTAGACTTTCCAACGTGAATCTCGTTCTTTCCCTCTTTTCTATGTCTATTATTTTCGCGTTCTTTATATCAGCTGTGTGTCCATGTGATAATACGTGTTGAGCAAGAGCTGTGCTTGTCTTGTTCTTCTTAATGTCAGCGTCGTGCTCTGCCAATCGGGTTCCTAGTGCTTTTTTTGTTGTTCCAACGTAGATTTTGTCACAGTTCTCATTGTCTCTCCCCCTGCATTGAATCTCGTATACCACGTTGTTTTGTTGTAGGGGTTCTATGGGGCTTTTTGTTCGTGTAAAGATAGTTGAAAGTGTGCTGTTGGATTTGTAGGGGAGGGATATATTTCGTTTTTGTTTCTTCATGTTATGGTTGAAGTTTTCAGTAAACTTGGGTATATATGTGACACTGTGGTATTGCTTTGTCTCCGTTGCGATCTCTGTTGATGCTTTATTTCGGTTTCTATTTCCTTCTGATAGCTCTTGTTTTATTAGTGATGTAATTAGGTGACTCGGGTAATTGTTATTGGTGAGTATGGAGTGTATTTTGGTTTTGTTTTTTTCCCAGAACTTTTGGTGGCTTATCGTAAATATTTTGTGTATTCAATTTTTGGCTGTGTTTATTTTATATTTTTTGGGTTGTGATGATATGAAATTAATAATACGTCCGGAGGCGATGGATTTGGAGTACCAATCAAGTATGAGTTTGGAATTTTTCCTGTGGATAAGAACATCCAAAAAGGGTATAACCGAATTTTCCTCTTTTTCCATGGTAAATTGCAGCTTAGGTCGTTTCGTTTGACAATCGCAAAAAAGTCATCCACGTACTTTACTATGAATTTCATCTCTATGTTGTGAAGTTGTTTTAGTTCGGAGAATATATTTTAATTTCGTTCCCTTAATTTTTAAACTTTGTATAAATATGTAAAATATTTGTTTGCGGATGAGAGCTGCTTTCATTCCATATTTTAGGAATTTTTTTTTATTTGCCTTAGCATACTTTTAGGGCCTAGTGGAATTTCGAAATACCCATAAATGTGCGATGGTGTTAGAAATTAAAAAAAAAAAATATGAGATTTTGTTGGAAGTTGAGGTGAAAACAGCAAAAGGCGGGTAGCGTTGGTTGGCAGGGATGCTGCAGTTTATTGATCTCTTGTTGCATGTTAGATTTTTCTTCTATGAGTAATAAAATTATCAGATTCAAAACACTTTTGAGCCAAAGCATCTCGTTCTTCCTGCAATATTTTATAATCGAAATTAGCTATACTTGGCGAACTACGAAGTGCACAGTCTCCATGCCTAGTTGAATGAAGATCTTGCAGTGCTCGTACTATATTTGCTTGAAGTGATTCTTCTAAGCACATTATATGTCGTACGTACATTATCTTGCATGGCAGCAAAATTTACTGCGCAACCTCGTACAAGCTGTAATATATGCTCGAGCTCACCATGATTACATTTTCGTCAATACGTTGAGCATCAGATCGAGGAAAATCTGCCAATGAATAACTTAATACATCGCTTTAATAATCATATACATCTTCAATAAATTTCTTTAAGTTGCTCATTCTCAAGCGCCAATTTATTCCTGTGTTTATTATGAACAACCAAGCACCTGTAAACGTAAAAGGATTATTATAGTTTACTTAGTTATTTCTCCTGAATTTCTCACACTTACCTGTAAAAACGTCTGGAGCGAATTGGTTTAGGGCTTGTGCCAGATCCACT
Organism: Eurosta solidaginis; assembly: GCF_040869045.1. NCBI lineage: Eukaryota > Metazoa > Arthropoda > Insecta > Diptera > Tephritidae > Eurosta > Eurosta solidaginis. The sequence goes on from NC_090320.1 coordinate 149,927,756, forward strand.
CCACCGGAAAGTTCTCAACTTACATTGCCTATATTATATTGAAAGAATAGCGAAAATATTTCATCTTAAGCCAAACTTGCTAATATTATCTTTTGTGATTGGCCATTTGTATTTTAATTAACAAGGGATTGCTTTATTTGGTCCGTCCGCAGGATTTCTGTACGGGGTTATACACCAAGGTTCAAGTGGATAGCCGGACCCACCTAATTAAATGAAAGTAGAGAATAAATGCCCGTAGTTCATACTAGTTGATTAAACAAATTCATACCAAGTAACCACGAATTATTGTTAGAATTTATTTCAAATTGCTCTTCTAGCATTATCCTTTGTTCGGATTGCTTCCATACGAAGGAATCATATGCAGCCCCTCCATATCTAGCATTTATTGCATTAATATTGTATTAGTGATCGCATATCTGTAACAAGATACATGTTTATTCGGATAAAATAATTGCTTCGATCGAAATATTTTTTTTTTTTTGGTTTTGTTTTTGCCGAGTCTTTGATGGGCAGCTGTTTGCCAAGCGTCGCGATATGAGACTGCTCAGCTACAGAAGAGATTTAATCAGCCAAGCGTAATACTTAAAGAGAACAGAAGCAAACATATTATGTATTAATTATTTAGAGAGGTAAGAACAATCTTTTTTTATAGAAAAAAGGGAATCCGAGCTTTCAAATGTGTTTGAGTAAGAGTTATAATCTTGGCATAAATGCCGAAAACGTTCATTTTGTTCGAAATTCGTTCTACATTGTTTCAGCAGAAGAGGTTTGAAGTGTCTCGATGTCTGAGAGGGAACGCAAAAGTTCACTTCGCTCAGAAGGAATGGGCTCGAAATGCACCAGGTAACCAAGTGATTTAAATCCATTTGAAGCAAGGAATGTTCCTCAACCGAGGCATATGATTTGAAAAGTTTTACATCGTCTGCGTACATCAAGATTTTTGAGTACACTGAAAGAAATGGTGCTAGTAAAATCAACAAACCGGTTATGTTGTTCTTGACTTAACGGAGATTCCGTGAAATTGATCGAATTATGGTTAATTCGACCGAGTTCTTTGTCAAGCGAACAAATTAGTTTTGTCACAGAAGAGAAATTGTCGCTTTTAAATTAACAAAATTCTGTAAAATTGACAGATTCCCAATCAATCTAACTGATTTTTTTGTTAACACAACTGATCTCACTGGTCATTTCAACAGCGATCAACAGTCAATACATGAGCAAATTTCAAAGAGAATTTTACGCTCACTGCGCTCTCTACTTTGTACTTATGTATGATGTGTACTATATGTATGCACATATTTACGTATGTATATGGTGGCTGCCGTGGTGTGATGGTAGCGTGCTCCGCCTACCACACCGAAGACCCTGGGTTCACACCCCGGGCAAAGCAACATAAACATTTTAGACATAAGGTTTTTCAATTAGAAGAAAATTTTGCTAAGCGGGGTCATCCCTCGGCACTGTTCGGCAAGCACTCCCAGTGTATTTCTGTAGTGAAAAGATCTCAGTGAAAACTCATTTAATTTGCAAATGCCGCAACATAGGTACTTTCGTACAAAGCTGTCGCAACAACTTTTTTTTGTTCATTTGACTACTAAAACGGTCAATTACAAATCAACGATTTGTGCGCAGTTGATTCAACATCTTGTTGCGATGGATAAAAATTGACAGAAATTTCGGTTGAATTGACCCGTATTTGAGGCCTTTTTCTTTCAGTGTATTTAATTGTATTAGATATATCGTTTATGAACAACAAGAACAGAATCGGACGAAGATGGCTGCCCTGAGGAACACCAGAAGAAACATCGATGACCCCAGAAAGTATATTTTTAAACATTACTATTTTTAAATCCAACGTTTTATACGGGGTTGAAAACCAAGTTGACCGAGCTTATGAATAAGTAATGAGTGTTATACTTTGTCGAAAGCTTTACTGAAATCGGTGTAAATTACATCGGTGTTACGACGTTCTCTAAATCCATTAGAAACGTGAGTGGTAAATTCCAGTAAATTGGTGATAGTTGATTTGCCTTTACAGAACCAGTAGCGCATTTAAGGGGGGGGGGGGGGGTGATCGCCTCCCCCCAGGCTAGATTTTATTCGGAACAAAATTTTTTTCACGAATTCCATGAATATTTGATCGCTACTTTTCATAATTGAGTAAACTTCGTGCAAGACGGTTGTGATCGTGTGGTGCTCACTTAAAAGTCTGCCAAACGAAGTATTTAATATTTTAAAGTGCAATATGAGTTGCATAAATTGCAAAGAAAAAGTCAATCGTTATAGTGCGAACAAAATTGATTGCGTAGAGTGCAAAAATTACTTTCACTGTAAATGCGTGAACTTAAAATCTCAAGATGTTGAGTTCTTCAAGGTAAACAACCAAAAATACCGATGTGACAAGTGCAGTGTCATGCGAAGGAAAACATTGCAAAACGCAACAACAACTACCCAAATAGCGCAAAGTCACAATAAACATTTGCTTACGCCGACGGATTTGAGCCAACCAACACGCGACCAACGCAAGGCAGAGTGTAATGCAGAGAAAGAAGTGGACAAAGCAACAAGCAGTGACAACAATGACAACAATGTAACTCTTCAACTTCTGTACGAAGAGATTCTCAACCTTAAGCAGATGAACATTGATTTTCTAGCAACAGTGTAGCAGCTAAAGAAGAGAACAAAGAATTGAAAACCAAGGTATCAAAGCTGGAAAGCAAATTGAATTGGAAGGAGCAAAAACTATTAGAAAATACAGTTGAAATAGTGGGAGTGCCGATTGCAGATAAAGAAAATGCCAAAGACTGTGTTGACAAAATTTTCAGGGATGCACTGGATGTAGTGGTTTCGGAGGAAGAAATAGAGGAATTTAGCATTAAGGGAAAAAACGTGAGGGAATCTTCGTCGGGCAATAATTTTATTCATAATCAGGCAGGTTCTGAAATTCGAGTGAAAGTGAATATGAAAATGAATCTTAAAACGAGTGAATTTAAATTTGGTGTCCTGAAAAACGAATGTTTCGTTCATTTTGGAGCTCGTTTTAATTTCATCCCAAAATTAATGTTTGACATCTGACAGCTATCGTTTGGAGAGTGAAAAAATTATTTGATAAATATTTAAAAATAAAAATTAAACAAAAAATGAGCGCTACAACTTCTCTTGCATTTATTTTGTTGGACAATGAGGCGCGTGGTGTTGAAGAAGCTCTTAATAGAAAGATTTTGCGGAATCATTCAAATCCTTTAGAAGTGCCTGAAGCTGTGTAAGTTTGTAGTGCTTGCGTTTTGTTCTGCTTTATATAGCAATGTTCTTTACAGTTTCGTGTCCAGCTATCGTGTTAACAAAGATGCATTTATAATGCTGTTAAATGTTATTGAACCTCATATAAAAGGCACATCCATTCCAACTGCATTGCAAATGGCTGCAACACTGCGATTTCTAGCCGAAGGAGGTTTCCAAAAAGCTGTGGACACGGATAGCTACATCGTGATGGGCCGAAGTACTATAGCAAAAGTACTGAAGCAAGTGTTGCGAATTTTGGAAAAATACTTGTGTCCCAGGTGGATTAAATTACGAATGACGGAAAATGAGGTGACGTAATCCAAACAACATTTTCAGCAAAACTTTGGGATTCCTGGAGTCATTGGCTGCATTGATGGAACGCATATTCCAATAACCAAACCACATATAGACCACAGCGCCTTCTATAATCGCAAAGGATATTTTAGCATGAATGCACTGATTGTAAGTAGTAATGTCAAAAATAAAAATATTCATTAAAAATAATTATAACACAAATTTTTGCTTTTAGATATGTGATTAGAAAATGGTTATTAGAGCTGTTGACGCTCGCCACCCCGGGTCATGTCATGACGCAATGATAAGGAGTGTGAGCAAAACAAATGACCATTTTCAACGAGGCTACGACAGTAGAGAGCGCGGTTCATGGCTTTTGGGTGACGCGGGATATCCTATTCAGCCATTTTTGCTAACACCATTTAGGAGTCCACACCCTGGCACAGCAGAGCATACAGTTAATTGAAAACATTCTTCCGGACGTAATATAATTGAGAGAACAATTGGTGTTTTAAAAAGTCGATTTTGATGCTTAGCCCGCACTCTTCAATAACAACCACAAAAGGTGATACAAATAACAAATGTTTGCTGTGCCTTACAAAACGTTTGCAAACACTACAATGTGCAGGATACAGTTGAAATTTACGTAGAAAATATGGAAGATGTATCAGCTATTGCTGAAGAAGTATCCAACGATACTACGCATAACCGCGAAGCTGTAATAATCAGGGGAAATATTGCATCCCGACTTCACAGAAATTCTTGAAAATTTAATGAAATAAATAAATAATTTAAATACACACAAGTATTACTAAAAAGTTCAAATATTGATATTTTATTAATGCACTTTTAAAAAAAAAAACATTTCATAACATGTCATAAAATTAATCAGCATCAGTTGCGTTTAGGATTTAAAAAAATTAAATTTTAGTTGTTATCGCTTTTATTTCTTTTGGAGTTGTATTTCAGGTTCATTTTTAACTCCGCCAATTCGTTGTCTTTAAGCTTCAGCTCGTTCTCTGTCTGCCGTAGCCTCTCCATGTGAAGATGGTGTCTTTTATCCTCAGCGTTGCCCTCCTTTATAGCAGTTGTCAATGCTGTCACTGCTTCACAGAGACTTTCAACCGCGCCGCTCACATATATTGTGCCCTCTATATTTCCCCTAAAGCCATTGACAAGGTTTTTCATATGCATTGTTTGCTCGGCCATGTTCGATTTAAGGCAATCAGTAACAGGGGGCTCGGATCTTCGGGAGCGGGATGACGCAGCAGCACCACTTGTTGAAGGCCGATTATCATCTTCGCTGGAGGTCTCTGAAGGTGTCTCATCATCTGTTGCTCCACAGTCTTTTGATTTTGGAACACCTCCTACGGTAGTGTGTATTTTGCATGCCGAGCAATTGCATCTTCGGTTGGCGTCAATACATGCTTATTAAAAGGGCCGCCTCTTGTTTCCCCAGCCTCTTTATTATTATGGGCAACTTTTTTCCTAACAACAGCTCTCCAATCCAACCAAACCTGGAAAATTGTACACACAGATATATGTAAAAATAACACACCATCACAGAAAATTTTATTTTGCACCTTCTTCCAGCCAGAAATGTCTTTATATGGTGGACCATGGTTATTTAATTCTGCCACAACCTCCGCCCACAATGCATTCACTTTCACCTTATCACCTTTTATGAAGCCGTCTGCAATTTCTGGATGATTTTTCATAAATTGAATGAGAACTGTCTCTTGGCGTACATTTTTATGTTTACCCCTAAAAATATAAGAAAATAACCTGTATCATTTGGTTTTATGGTAAAAATAATTTTGTATATTCTTACAGCAATTTAATTGACTTACATGTTTTATGGCACCAAATCCACGAATTCAAATTAAAGTGAATGCTAACCGAATATTTTCTAGAGAATTCGTTTTCTGGAACACTTATATTCACTCGCAGTTCATTTAAGAAAAATATGTGAAAAAGAAAATGTGAAAGTGAAACTCAGAACAGGGTGATACGGATTCACAGTGAATTTAATAGATTTTCAATCGGAAGTGAATTTCAGAACCTGCCTGAATATTCTAATAAAATTCAAATCTAACGATATCAAGAAGAAAATTATGTTGGCCAAGAGGACTGCGCGTAAGAAACTAAATACCTCTTTATTTCCAAATAATAGCAACAATGTTAAAAACATTTTTATCAATAACTCCTTAACCGGTTATAACCGCGCATTATTTTCAGCTGCTAGTAAGATTAAAACGGAGAAACATTTTAAGTATTTGTGGTTCAAGAATTCAAGATTACATATAAGAAAGACCGAAAATGATAGAGCTGTTGTAATAAATACGTTTGAAGATCTAGCTGATCTGTCCACTTAATTAATTAATTTTTAAATGAACAGTAGACATTTTTTTATAAATGACAGCCCTATCATAAACGTCGTAAACGAACCAAATATTTTATCAGGAGCAACAAAAACGTTAACTAGCGCACATCAGAATGTGAGAAGTCTGCGTCAGAATTTTGATTCATTATGTTTAAACCTGGAGGCCTTTGAATATCTCCCAGATATAGATTTTGTATCGAAAATTTGGATTTTCTCCTACGAAGTGGATGATTACCGTATTCCTTATTACTCCTTTTTCGCTAATGCCAACGACTCCTACTCAGCTGGTGGTGTTGGAGTTTTTACTCATACCAAGTATGAGTGCGAGGTAACACGACTCTGCCTTACCAGTGCGGATATTATGAAAATAGATATAAAAGTATGTGATAAGCTACTGAGCCTCGTTTGTGTGTACAGACTTCACTCTGTTCCCTTACATTCATTTTATGAAGAGTTTTCATCGTTTTTAGATAAGGTAAAATCAACAAATCTAGTTATTATAGGAGATTTCAATATTGATTTATTCGGCAATAACTCTGCAGTAGATAATCATCTTTAGTTAATGACAAGTCATGGTTTGTCATCGTTTATTAAATGTGTTACTCGACCTGACTCTGGCACATGCTTATACCATATATACGGACGCTTCGACGATTCTACTTTTTACCCATGTGTGGCTTTAAACCTTGATCTGTGAGTTTCCGACCATTGTATGATCGGTCTGCAAATTACTTGTTTAAATTTATTCTTAATAATAACCGTAAGAGGATGACAGCTGTCAGGAAAATTAATTTCAGAGACCTTCTGATATCACTTCGTTATGAAAAGTGGGAAAATGTTTACGCAGAACAGGACATAAGCAAGGCGTAAAATTTATTTTTGTCTACGCTTGAAGCTCATTTAAGTAAATCCTCTTCTGTAACTTTTCCAAAGCGTTCGGATGTGATTCTCAAGCCCTGGATTAACCATAATTTACTCAAAAAAATTAAACTAAAAAATAAATTACGAGCTAAAAGTTACAAACCTTCCAGTAACAGTCGTCTCCGGAAGAGTGTGAACCGTCTTACAAGCAGGTTGCATAAAGAAACTCGTTTAAGTCAGGAACTTTTTTATAAAAATAGGCTAATAGCTGCATATGGTAACCTCAAAAAAAGAATGGAATGTGGTTTATGACATCCTTCATCGGAATTCGGTCACCAATGCTAATTCTATTGTTTTAGATATCAACGGGATGAATGTTTATCACCCAGTGGACGTTGCTAATCACTTTAATGACTTTTTTGATACAATCGGAAAAGCTTCCTTGCCCAATAATAGCCCTATTAACTGCACATGTAACATCAACCATTTTGATTCTGGAAATACTTCTCCAGGAAGTAGCTTCGTTTTTGGCCCTATCTCTGGCACAGAGATCCTGAGGTTAGTAAACTCTTTGAAAAACAATAATTCATCTGGAAATGACGATATTTCGAATTGCATGTTAAAAAGATTGCTCTCTATGTTGTTGACATTTTAAAGTATTTATTTAATTGTAGTATAGTCTCAGGAGTATTCCCAGAGGATCTGAAATGTGCTGTTGTTATACCACTTTATAAGTAGGGAAATAGGAAAGATAAGAACAACTACAGACCTATTTCTCTTTTGACATCAATTTCGAAAGTTTTTGAGAAAGCTGTGAAGTGTAGGGTCATGGCTTATTTGGAAAAAAATTGATATTTCAGTCCTATGCAATTCGGTTTCCGGTCAGGAGCTTCTACTGAAGATGCTCTTCTTGACCTATGTTGCTTTATGTATAAGTCCATGGACGAAAGAAAGTATTGTGGTAGTCTTTTTGCTGATATAACAAAAGCTTTTGACATGGTTGACCATAATATTCTTCTAAGTAAACTACATTCAGCTGGCATTCGTGGAAATATTCTTGATTGGTTTAAATCATATTTAAATACAAGAATACAAAGGGTCAGAATAGACAATTCTTTAAGCACAGCTAGATCGATAGATTTGGGCGTCCCTCAAGGCTCACTCCTTGGTCCAGTTTTATTTTTAATTTATATAAATTCTATATTTTCAATACCTTTCCTGGGAAAAGTCACTACTTTGCAGATGACTTGGCTATTGCATATGCGACAAACAATGCATTCAACCTTTTTGCGGATATAAATCATGATGTGCACCTGCTAAGGCAATGGTTCGCTTCTCATAAGCTGATTGTTAGCAATAAAACCAAGCTGATGTGTTTCAGCCTCTCAGGCAAGGAAGTGCCAAGCAGAGATGTTACTTTTCATTCTGCAAGTTGTATGCGGTATGAACTTTATACTCATACTTGTATTGATTTGGGGTTTCGAGTTGGTTATGTACCTGAATTTGACTGCGACGGAGAATGCTTTAAGATCGAAGTAGTATCCAATTTTAAGTACCTGGGTGTTATAATAGATCAAAATTTGAGTTGGTCGTCCCATATCTCTACTATGAAAAAATATCTGTTATCCACTCTGCGCTCATTTTATCGTCTTAAAAAATTGTGTTCACGCAGTGTGCTGAAAATGGTATACTTCGGACTAGTACAATCTATAATAGTAAAACTCGTCCGCTCTTAATTCTGCAGAAGTGTCTCATAGCAAGGATATGTAACGCGAACACAATAGTGTCCTGCATGGTTTTCAATAACCTTCCTGAAGCTATACAAAGCATTAGGAGACTATCCGTTTTCTTGAAGGTGTTGAAATTATGGCTCCTTCGTTTGAATCATGATGATATAGAAGTTCTGTTGCGGCCTGTTACGTAAAGTGTTTCCCTTTTAAAAATTTAAAAAAATTTATAATTAATTAATATAATTACTAGTATTTTCATTATATTTTTTGTCTTTCACTACCTCTGTATAATTCTTTCGTAGTAAGCACACTTGTAAATTGGAATTTGTTTAATTCTTCAACTTCTGTAACTATTTTTACTTCATTACATAGATTTTGTATTGCACCCCACAATGTTCAACATAGCAATATAGTTATTTATGGAAATGGTGTTACCTCTGTCCTGCTAGTGTCCAACACTAAACACCACCAACTGTTATCTTTTGCAAATTTTATATACATAAGTATACTTATGTTTTATGAATTGTATAAATTTAAGATTGCACAAGACAATAATAAATAAAAATGAATGAAAATGAAATAATGCAGTTTTTGTATGCATGCTTTAATTGAGTATCAATTTTCAAATAATATTAGCGCTCAACAGTAAGAATGCTCATGCAAATCAGCCCAATGCTTAGAAATATTTGCGCTGTTGATAACGTACTGAATTAAAACTTACTTTATTGAATAAAGTTTATTCAGAATCTTATATGATTGCAATATAAGAAAAGATATTGTACCTTTCCTTGATGCGTAAGATTTGATCCGAGAAGATGTTTTAAATGGAGAAAAAAATTGACAGGTGTAGCCTTGATACACACAGTTATTTAATAATTTAGGACTACCCTTCGAAGATTGCGTTGGAATTGGAACGGATGGATGTTCTGTAATGACATCAGAAGTGAAGTGAGCTGTGCAGGAACTTATTAAAATATGTACCAATGCTAATCATTGTCCGTGTTTCAACCATTGTCTTAATAACTCGCTTGCGAAAACGTCGAAAGTTCTTCAAAAAGGATTGTATTGCGTTGATGAAAAAATTATCAGTTTTCCAAATCAGTCTCCGAAACGTACCATGGTTTTCAAAAAACATCTGCAGGAATCATTAAGTGGACTATGTGAAACGCGCTGGTCTGAAAAACATGATGGTATAATGCAGTTTGAAGAAAACATCACAAAAATTGTTGCTTCGTTTCAAAAAGTTTCTACTTGGCAAGATTCAACAACAAGTTCCAAGGCCCGTTCTATGTTGAAATCTATTTGCGAGACAGAGTTCGTGATTTCAGTGATTTGTTTGAGCAATGTACTTTCTGTTATACGACCACTAAGCTTACTTTAGCAAACATCGTCAATAGATTTGAATCAAGCATCTGAAGCATTGAGTGACACTTTGCGAACATTAAAAAACCATAGACTTGAAGCAGGAAGTTGTTTTTCGGGACTTTACAAAAAAATAGTCGCTTTAGCAGATGAGTTGAAGTTTGATATTGTGCTCCCACGAATTGCTAAAAAGCAAATACATCGAGCGAATTACACTTCATCAGACGCTGAAGAGTATTATCGAAAAGCAATTTATATGCCTATTCTTGATCACCTGATTACCTGAAGATACATTGCAAGTTTTTAATGTTAATTTGCTACTCCCATCGCGAATCATCAAAGATAATACACGGCAAAAAAAAAAAAAAAAATTTGTCTAAAGAGCTTGTCCAAGATCTTGGTAAAGGATACGCATCTCTTATTGGAGGAAATAAAATTAATCTAGATGGAGAGTACGAAGTGTGGTCAGAACGCTGGTCTGATAAACAACACAAAAAATCAATTCCACTATCAGCTGAAAAATGTTTAAATGATTGCAATGAATATGCGTTTCCATCAATAAATGGTCTTATCAAAATTCTGGCCACGCTTCCAGCTATAAATACTAGTGCTGAAAGGAGTTTTTCGACACTTCGCCGGTTGAAAATGTGGTTACGGTCCACAATGTCCCAGAACAGACTCACTGGTCTTGCACTGTTATATACCCATTTCGATATTGAGATTGATATTGATCATATAATTGAAAGATATGTAAAAAAGGGAAGCATAGAATTAAATTTACTGTGCGAATATGAACTATGCAGAAGATAAAAATGATGTCAAACAATTGGATGTACTATTGTTAATTTGAATAACTAAATGAAACCAAATATGTGTATGAAATTATTAAACGATGTAAAAAAATACTAATAAATAAATGTACCCCTAAAAAATAACGGTCTGCTATACGTTTCCCTTGTTGTCTTGTCTTGCATTTTCACGTATAAAGTATCTTGATGTGAACTTTGTTCAAAACACATCGGCTATTGGGAGAAACAATTACTGACTGAAATCGCCCCGCCCCCCCTCAAATGGAGCTCTGATTGAATAATACGAATCAATATGGTATGGGTATTCATTAGGCGAAACGTTGGTCTCAACGTAATTTGGAAATATTATCTTGGAATTTGATGGATGATGGAAACCATTTCACCCCTCGTTTAGAGTTTACGAATCCGTAAAATGCCTTCGGGTTGCAAGTTATTTTCCTTACATTTTACAAAGATAAGCTTTGTTACACTTTTTGTTCAATTTAAAATACTTGCAGAATCGAGTACTCTAAGTAATGGTTATGTAAACCCGTCTTTTTGAACAACTTGAAAGGCCGAGACTTTTTATTATTTAAATATTTCAGCTCTTTGGTGAACCATACTTGGCTTGTATCGTAATGTACACAAATCCGCTTCGGTACGTATTTTTCAAAGAGACAGTAAATGGCATTGTAAAAGTGAGAAACGCTTTGCTCCACATCAGCATTATATATTGGCCACACTGTCCGAGATAAATAACGATTTACGATTAAAAAAAACATATGTTCGTTTTCGAGGCCAATATGTGTACCGTCAATACATGCAATTACTTTAGGAGGGACAAGTGTAGGCGCATCTAAAAAATCCATTTAATTTTCTCACCTTGTGGTATCTTATACTTCTCGTAGGTGTAAAACGGATATGTTCTGGACATAGTTTTCTTTCTATTTCAGTCGCCACTTGGGTGCTCAATTTTTAAACCAACCTTTGACTCATTCCCATAAGGTAATCCTCCCCTACCGCCCGCTGGTAACTGCCACTTCCAAGAAATGAAAGCGTTATTGCCAACTGGCGGATGGGCGGCAATAGAAATTTGTATTCCTCAGGACATAATTAAATGATGCTTTATTAAGACGAACCTCTTTAATGAACCTAAAAATTAGCCAGTTATATAAACGATTCGATAACAGTTCTTAAATGTTGAAGTTACCGTGAAATTATAGCAAAAGATTCCAAAATAAACGAACTTACGCATTTTCAGATAAAGAAAGAGGATAACTGTTAACGCTTAGCTGCCGTCTTACAACCTTCTGATCATGCCCATTCACGTCTTCGTCGGAACTTTCTAAAAAGGAAAGTAGTTCCGGCTCCATGTTTTCAACTCTAGAAAACTACAACTGTTAGTTTCCTTAATATTTCTTCGAGTGATAGAGCTTATTGGTTAGGGCGAAGTACTGTTGCAACAAAAACTAAAAATTATCAACATCTGCATCCCTCCTGTCACCTGCTGCGCCAGTGTATACCGCCCTGAAGTCAGCGCACGACTCACCGGAGAAAATTTCATAATTCTAGGCAATGCCCACCACGATCTATGGCATTCTGATCTACAGGCGAACAGAAGAAAGGAGAAATAGCGTTCTTGATAAAGTCCCGTGCGTATGGTAGGAAGCTCGGGAGAAATCTCCATCGTATTGCAGGACTCGTTAACAGCGTCAACTGGCAGCCGATGGTAACATTGGCATCCGACTACCTACCCATACTCCTCCCGATCTCGCGATCAGCCGAATTCATTATCCCAGAAAAACGAACTTTCATAAATTTAAAAAAAGGAAAATGGAAAGACTATAAAAAATACACAGACAATAGCTTTGTGCTCTCCCTATCCCGAATTACGCCCGTAAAGGGGAGCGTGCTTTCCGCAAGGCCATTGAAACCGCTTCGGTTCGTTTTATTTCCGCCGGAAGAATCTCGGAAATCCGGCCACATTTTCCAGCGGAGGCCGCAACTCTGGCAAGTTAGTAACCAATTACCATTACCGCCAAAGATATTGAAGATGCTATCGTTCATGCTAAACCATCTAAAGCAGTAGGCTCAGACGGCATAGCCATGCCGGTACTCAAAAAACTAGGCAAAGAGGGATTTAATTATCTAGCGCATGTCTTCAACTTGCCCCTGTCCACTTTCGTCATCCCCGAAAAATGGAAAATTGCCAGAGTGGTTCCGCTATTAAAGCCTGGGAAACCAGCTAACATAGTAGATTCTTATCGTCCGATATATCTCCTATCGCCAGTAGCCAAGACACTAGAAGCCATTCTGCTTCCGTATTTCACTGCAAATTTGTGTCTTGCCAATCATCAGCATGGATTTCGAAAACTACATAGCACTACCATCGCGCTAAACGCCATTAACACGCAACTAATTTGCTGATTAAATCAAATACCCCACCATAGGCCAGTACTTCTTGCACTAGACCTGTGAAAAGCTTTTGATACGGTCAACCACGGCACGTTACTGCAAGACCTGGAAGGGTCCCCCTTCTTCCAAGCCTCAAAACGTTGACCGCAAATTATGTCTGGTCGACAAGCATCGATGGAAGTCAGGAACATAACATCTAAACCCAGAAGAATTAAACAAGTGGTACCACAGGGTGGTGTCCTATCACCACGTGCACAATAATGACCACAGGCCCAGGCCCACACATCGATAAGCTTTGTAATAAAATAAACAGCTGATCTCTCCAGTTATTTCGCCTCGCGAAACCTGACATTGTCACCGACCAAATAATCGGCGACCTTATTTACAACATGGACGCGCCAAATTTCGACCACATTGAACATCCACGGTGATGGCATTATGCTACCGACTGTCTTACACCCAAAAATTTTGGGTGTGACGTTCGATCGGCATCTACATTTTGGGTAGAATCCAACTACAATTGTTTCTAACATATATAGCGCCATAATAAAATCCTAAAATCTCTTGCCGAAATCCCTTGGGGTAAAGACAAAACAAAGTTATTATTAGCCTACAAAGCAATTGGCCGGCCGCTTGCATGCTACGCGTCCCCGATATGGTTGCCAAGCCTAAAGGTTACTCACTGGAAGAAAATACAGGCCTGCCAAATTACTACCCTCAGAACCGCAACGGGCTGTCTTTTTATGTCCCCAGAATACCACCTAAACATTGAGGCGAGAGTACTCCCTCAACCTCCTCTCAACAGACATCTGATTGAAAAGCCCACACCGCCAGGGGCTTAGGAAGTCATCTCCCCAAGCATTATGCGGAAATACGGCACCTGAGAACACAGCCGAATGAAGCAAAAAAGTACAAGCAGGACCTCAGTGAGTTACACAAACAGGCGTCGGACCTCTATACCAGGAATTGTCCTGCGAACCCAGTTCTTAAGGAAAAATAGCCAGAACTCAAAGAAGAGGAAGCACACTCCCTGGCTCAACTTCGATCTGTATACTGTAAACTGTTGAATTAACCAGAATCAACCCCGATAATAATAATCTATGTCCTGCTTGCAGCGTTTCCCTACATGACGCCAAACATCTCTTTGGTTTCAATGTGGAATCAACGCCCCTAACACCCCTTTCACTCTGCTCCACCCCTGTTTAAACTGCAAGTTTCCTAGGACTCCCATTAGAGCCTATTGATAACAATTTGTCGCACCTATTGGATGCGGCGAAGCACTCCTACAACAACATTCACGTAAAGGAAGCCTAGAATACCGGTTCTTCGAACACCTTATAAAAGTTGTTGTCATCTTTATTACAATAACGAATAATTTACAAGAAGGACGACTGCTAATATACTTCCAAATGTATCGCGAGGTGGCAAAGGACGCACCTTGACCCCTCTATCATTGATCCGAAGGCGGAAAAAACATATTTTGTCTATCAAAAGATATTCACGAAAAACCGAAAAATTACCCATAGTATTTTGCGCAGCACACCTACATATATGCATGGGCGGGCTTCGGCCGCATTTATAAAATACCACCCCTGCTGGTGTAACACCAGTTTGGGGTCAATATTGAAGCCGTGCAAAACCCTTTTATACACAATTTTTTTTACGTGAACAACATGTCGTTTGACGCCACTTCCGATATTGTTTGACGTTGTATTAGCAGTCGACCCATGTTGTAAATTGTTACATATAATATTTACATATAACAAAGAGTACATAAATCTCTATTATATGCATAAGGGGAATGTATTCCAGCGTAAGCGGCACAGATTGGAATCTTCCCGCAGGTAGAATTGTCTGGACAAACTACTTTTCGTTCCGGTAATTCTATACGACAACATAACACTCTTATTACACATCCTAAAATATTGAGAAGGGTGTCAAAAGACTCGTTTTAGATCCATGGTCGCGAATCTGAAAACGGAAGCTCACAACTTTGCCCCGCTGTCTTTAAGATTAGCACAAGTTGTTTTAATATTTTAATGATGAATTTGTCATGCTGCCGTATAGAATTGGACTACAATTCCATTCGTGCACCATTAACGAGAGCGGACAAGATTATTTTATTGAATTCATTAGGTTTAAGTAAATTAAAATTTGTCCGAGCAAAAACTAGAAGCATCAGGAAAATGAAAAATTTAGTTTTGGCAACTAAGAGGATCTCTCTACCACCTCTTTTTTATATTTGTTTTGCGGGGCAGTGGACCCGGGGAAGACGGGCGTGTGCGTTGCAAATAAAAAGAAATAAAACACCGAATTAGTATCAAAACAATAACAATTTATTCACTATGTAAAGAAGATGTGGTTATTAATTATCAAAGGTTCGCTAAGGTAAAAGTTCAAAACACAAAAGGTGTGCAAGAGTACACTCGCGGTATGTAATGAAGGGGCCTAATCAATTCCAACTCAAGTATTGGGTAAAGAAAGAATTAATCAGACGCACACTTCCCTATGCACAAATAATTACTTGCAATATTAATTCACGGAATTTAAAGATGGGAATTAATTAAAGCACAAGGATGAAAATAATTATTTGCGCACACTTCAAGATACAACTTATTACCGCGTACAATATGCACTTGGCACATTCAAATTCATGCGAATGAATTGCAAAAAAAGGCAAATTGAAAATTAAACGTTATGTGACAATGGCTAGGAGCCAAAATTGTACAAAATAAATTCAATAGCAATTCAGATTTGTAACATTAATTATTTGCAAATCTTAACTTACTGACACTCGCACTGTATGAAATGGTTGGTTTTTTATCTTACTCACCTGGGGCTAGCTGCTGGCTCTTTGACGTTCCAAAATAGAAAGAAGGATCAAAACCGCGAACAAGTCCGCGGCACCTGCCGATAGCTAACTTTCGTTGAGTTTATCCCCTTCAAGGTTAGCTTTCGGCTGGTGTTAGCCGTTACCGGTAATAATAATAAATAAATAACTAATGTGCGTGTTAGGGTGGTCCGAAATATTTAGGCTGGTGGCCTAAACATGCCGGCCCCCTTGCGGCGAGCAACTTGAAACTCGGTGAGTACGCCAGCAACCTTCCCAAGGCGGGATAAACTAAATAAATTTAAAAAAATATGATACGTATGTATAGTAGGATCGTAAGTACGATCTCCGGCGGATATCCGTGCTCGCAGTAATGCAGCCTCGCTGAACTGTGGATGAAAATGAAAATAATAATGGCAAACTGATTTAAGGAAAATTACTGTTTTGCTTATTTTTTTTTTTAATGTTTTTTTGTTTTTGATACAAGGAAGCCCATGATAAGCAAACCAGAGCGCGCCTTCTTATCTAGATCTATATTTTTGCGATTAAATGTGTATTCCGGTTTTGTTCACGGACTAACACCCGGATGTGTTGGATCTCATGGATCCGAGTTGTGATACTCTTTGGATCGCGTGCAATTTGCTTACTACGCAAGAACCAAAGAAACGAATGTCATCGAGTGGCAACCTTGATTCGTTCATTCAAAATGTCATTCATTCATGGAAATGAGTATAGAGACATTTTGAATG
Source organism: Eurosta solidaginis (assembly GCF_040869045.1). Taxonomy (NCBI): domain Eukaryota; kingdom Metazoa; phylum Arthropoda; class Insecta; order Diptera; family Tephritidae; genus Eurosta; species Eurosta solidaginis. The sequence goes on from NC_090320.1 coordinate 149,944,450, forward strand.
AATTTTTACTATGAAAAAACTGGTGATGGGTAAGTATAAGGATGCCAGTATCGTTCCCTTTTTTTATAATTTTATAAATTTACTAATCTTTTATTCTTTTATTTCATTTCAGGTACTCTTTTTATTTCATTTCAGGTACACTGAAAGGGTGTCCAAATCATTTTCAATGGGGAATTGCACAAAGGTGGATGTCATCAATAAAGGTGATGGCAAGATCAATGAGAATTATGGCGCTGATTACGTTAAAGTAAAGCAAATGGCTCCCACTGGTATGCCAACTGTGGAGCCATATACTCGTTTTGTGAGCGTGGATGGTGGTGCTGATCGAGTTTTGTACTTTTTCACTGATGATGCAGATAAATTTCGGTTATTGGATGGCGATCGTATAGCTACCTTAGTGGCAGATTATCTTATGGATATAGTGAAAGGCTGTGGTATTGCTTTAAGTATGGGTTTGGTGCAAACAGCATACGCTGATGGTGGCTCCACTCATTATATTACCGATACGTTGAAAGTGCCGGTGGCATGGGTACCTACTGGCGTAAAGCATTTACATCATAAAGCGTTACAATACGATATTGGTGTGTATTTTGAGGCCAATGGCCATGGTACTGTTATTTTCAGCGACAATGCCAAAAGTTTGATAAAAGCGGCGTCGGAAACGAATGCTCATGCTAACATGTTATTGCAGATAATAGATCTGATCAATGAAACTGTTGGTGACGCAATATCTGATATGCTGTTAGTTGAGACGATACTAAATCATAAAGGTTGGGATGTCAAACAGTGGTGAGCCACATACGAGGATATGCCTAATCTACAATTGAAAATTAAGGTTCACGATCGGAATGTGATTAAAACACCGATGCGGAACGCGTTTGTGTAACACCTGTGGGTCTGCAAGAAGGCATCGACAAAGTGGTAGCCAACTATAAACGTGGACGCGCATTTGTGCGACCCTCTGGTACGGAAGATGTTGTTCGCGTTTATGCTGAAGCCGCTACAAAGAATGAAACAGAAAGCTTAGCTTATGAAGTATGCATTTTGGTGCAACAATTAGCTGGTGGTGTCGGACCTGAGCTTATACATCCTAGCAAGACAATAAGTGCTCACATCTAGACCTCATATATATTTCTTCTTTAACTGCTAATGTCGAACCGGTGTTGCCCTTTGCGGCGAAACGGTTTTTAAGCATTAAAATTCACGATTTTCATGCCTTTAAAGTGCCTACATGCATATGCCCTAATTAGTAATAATAAGTAGATGGTAATCGATGCGTTCATTTGCTTTCATCTGTTGTTGTTGTTGTAGTGATAAGGACGGTACCCTTTCGGTAACACGCACCATAAAGGTACTAGCCCGACCATCTCGGGAACGATTTGGTATGAACACATGAGACCTTCTAGGCCATACCGCTGTCCCGCTCCCTAGATCCATTTGGAGTTCAGGGTCGCCAGAGCCTCGCCTGTTAATGAAACAGAATTCGCCACTGGTAGGGGTGAGGTTGACATTGGGTTAAAGGAGCGCTGGAAACCTCTTTAAAGGGTTACGCTACCCCTTGAATCAATTTGGTAGTTTAGTCGCCCCTTTCGGCAGGCATACCGACCGCGGTTGCATCGTTAGCCCCCTAACCCGCTGGGGCATTTGTTTTCATCTCTTTTCTAACTGTTCTGTTATTTTATTATTTTGTGACAGCAGCTGGATACCGGAACTTTGTTGGAAGTTACAGAAAAAGCGAAGGATGGGGCCATTATGCATGGTATTGCTATGCGCTCTAAAAGAAATTTTATTCCAGATGCTTTAAATTTCGCTCCATTCATTTTAATACCGTTCATTCCCACGTAAGGAATTTGAAAATGCTGTAAATTTACAAACCGTCATTAATCAGCTAATGCATAGTGTACAAATGGAATTAAAAAATATTCAAAACGCTTGACTGCAATGTGTCGCGTCCATTGCCAATACATTTCTTGAGTCGTTTTCCCAAAGCAGCCAACGTGGAAGATAACCATCATGCAATGGCCATATTTCCTCGAATTAACATCGATAGGGTACGAGTTTGCATCATATAAGCCATCAAGGACTGCATGATGTGATGCCAATGGATGTGTTTGATGATGTGATGAATCGATGGACTGTATGTGTGTGTGAATTAACGAGTTGCTTGCTTTTCAGGTTTTTTTTTTTTTTTTTGCTCCCTCGCTGGTTTGTGGATAATACTTTTGTTCAAGTAAATTATAATTTCCAATTCCCAACTTTTCCAAATGTTTTTATTTTCTGGGTTTTTGCCACAAAAATATGCTCAAATTTTTTACTTTCCTCGGCGCGTAAGGACCAATGTTTTGCAGGGCAGTGGACCCGGGGAAGTCGGGCGTGTGCGTTGCAAATAAAAAGAAATAAAACACCGAATTAGTATCAAAACAATAACAATTTATTCACTATGTAAAGAAGATGTGGTTATTAATTATCAAAGGTTCGCTAAGGTGAAAGTTCAAAACACTCGCGGTATGTAATGAAGGGGCCTAATCAATTCCAACTCAAGTATTGGGTAAAGAAAGAATTAATCAGACGCACGCTTCCCTATGCACAAATAATTACTTGCAATATTAATTCACGGAATTTAAAGATGGGAATTAATTTAAGGCACAAGGATGAAAATAATTATTTGCGCACACTTCAAGATACAACTTATTACCGCGTACAATATGCACTTGGCACATTCAAATTCATGCGAATGAATTGCAAAAAAAGGCAAATTGAAAATTAAACGTTATGTGACAATGGCTAGGAGCCAAAATTGTACAAAATAAATTCAATAGCAATTCAGATTTGTAACATTAATTATTTGCAAATCTTAACTTACTGACACTCGCACTGTATGAAATGGTTGGTTTTTTATCTTACTCACCTGGGGCTAGCTGCTGGCTCTTTGACGTTCCAAAATAGAAAGAAGGATCAAAACCGCGAACAAGTCCGCGGCACCTGCCGATAGCTAACTTTCGTTGAGTTTTTCCCCTTCAAGGTTAGCTTTCGGCTGGTGTTAGCCGTTACCGGTAATAATAATAAATAAATAAGTAATGTGCGTGTTAGGGTGGTCCGAAATATTTAGCCTGGTGGCCTAAACAATATTTATTATTAATTGTGCACTCATCACTAGAATTACCTGCGTTAATTTCTTTAAAATCGCCACTTGTTTTTCCCTTTTTCTTCCTTCTAAAGATTTCTTAGGAATTTATTCCACATGTAAATAAATAATTTTTATTATTTACAAATAGAAGATGGCATTTAATTGTCAAAATATATATTACAAATCACCATTCAATCTATTACTGTCTGTCATAAATTACGATACGTTACTGAACGTACCTCATAATACCAATATTGCCATACGTACGATCAGTCACGTAATCTTTATTCGTACGTTTGCCGTTTCGATCACGGAAAGTAATTGGAGCCATTGTACGTATTTCTTGTTGCAGACGATCGAGAACACTTTTCATAACGCGAGAAATTTCACATTCTGCGGAATAACCAACATCTCTAGCCGATTCTCTAGGCATTTTGCGGCGTCTTCTTACACGTTTTACTATATCAATATTCCAATTTTCACAAAGAGACTTCGATTTTTCTATTGCTTCTTCACAGATTGTCTCGAACTTCGGATAGTTCAGTCGCTAATGATTTAAGATCATGATACGCTTCTCTAAAATTCATCCCCGAATCTTGTAATCTGAGCTACTCTCGATCAATTCCACTTAAGATATCGTACCCAAAATGAATTTTATGAAACTAAAATTTAGCATATTTTGCAACATAACTGCAGCTTCGCCTCTAGCGTCCTCTGCTCAGTGGCGTAGTGAAGTTTTCTTGCATTGCATCCTCAGTCCGATGGTATGGTGGAACGATTCAATAGAACATTGGAGGAGCACTTAAGGAAAGTAGTGGACAAGTTTCATAAAGAGTAGGATACTCGCATACCATTATTCTTGATGGCTTACCGATCAGTAGTGCATGAGACAAAACCCTGCAAAAATAATTTTTGGCAATGACCTTCGACTGCCAGCTGATTTGAAGTTTGGGATATATGCCGGTGCGGAGAGAAATGTCAGGAAATCAACTAGTGTTTTGGAAGAAGAGCTGAGACAGATACACGATCTTTTTTAGGCAACGAACAAAGATTATGAGTGACAAGATGAAAGCCAGATACGATAAAGCAATTAATTCGAAAGGTTTTCAGGAAGGAGATTTGGTGCTGTTATACAACCCACAACGAAAAAAAGGTTTGTCCCCGAAATTGCAGTGTAATTGGGAACGCCCATGCAAAGTTGTAAAACGGATCAATGATGTAGTGTACCGCATACAAACCACTGGCCAACCACGAACCAAAATGAAAGTGGTTCATTTGGAAAGGTGGCAGCGTTTAGATCGAGAGATTTGTCTGATCGGGACAATCAGACTTAGGTGGAGGGCAGTGTGACGAATATTAGCAACACTAAGGGATACTATCATCTCTAAGCCGATACTAAGCAGTAACTTGTATGCACATAAACAAATCAGTCATTATGTCTACACATATGTCAATACAAGTAACAGAGTTGCACACAAACACATGCGTATATCTGAGATACTCCCAAAAGTAGGCCATCATCGGTGGAAGTATCACTCACATATACACGCGCATGCGAGAAGCTATAATCGTGCATCTGTAGTTACAGCTGAGAAATTTATAGCTGGTAAACAAATAGTAAATTTTGGAAATGGAAACGCCTAGAAATATGCCAACGAGGAAACCTAAGAGTATAAAAGCAGCACCAGTTGAGGCACGACCAATCAGTACTTCCAGCACGGCTACGAGACGCTATGGAGTCGGAAGGAATTAATGTTGAACAGTACGTCTTTCATTTTGATAGCGACGAGACAACAACAAAAATGGAAGAGACAGTTACGAGCTCAGACTTGAACACGATTTTGGCTGCAATATCTGCTCAAACATCGACAGTAACATCCAAGATGGAAGCACAGGAGGTACGCATTTCAGAAATGGTAAGTGTCATCTCAACTGGAAGAACAAAAGACAAATATAACATCTCAACTGGCAGAACAAAAGACAAATATAACATCACAATTGAGGCACGTATGTCGGCACAAATTTCAGCGCAGATATTATCTCAGATTTCTAAACAACTTTAAGAGCAGGAAGTCTGTATATCATCAAAGCTGGAAGCACAGGATACAAAAATCGCTCAATTTCAGGCAGAAGTCGAGGATTTAAAAGGTCGTATGGAGCAGTTTCAGCTAGTAATCCAACGGTGAAAACACCATCCTTTGACAGTTCTGTCCCTTTCCAGGTCTTTAAGCTACAGTTTGAGAAGACCGCAACAGTGAACAACTGGAATACTGAAGATAAAGTTGCTGTATTGTTCGTAGCTTTAAAAGAACCAGCTGCGGAAATCTTACAGACCATCCTAGAGTAGGAACGGAACAGTTATGAAGCATTGATGGCTGCTGTAGAACGACGGTACGGAAACGAACACAGGAATCAAATCTACCAAATAAAATTGCAAAACCGCTACCAAAAAGCTAACGAGACTTTGCAGGAGTTTGCCTCGGCTGTTGAAAGATTGGCTCATCTAGAAAATGCGGACGCACTCGTGGAATACACTGAAAGGATAAAAAAACAGAGTTTTATAAATGGCATTCTGGACGTGAAAACGAATCGAGCGACATATGCAAACCCAAAACCCACATTTGCAGAAACGGTATCACATGCATTGACCCAGGAAACTGCCTCCCTATTGAGTAAACCAGCATATAAGGCTCATCGTGTGGAAGTAGAAAGAAGACCAGAGTGGGTAGACACAATTTTGGAAGCATTGAAGGGTACGCAGCAGAATAATAATGATGCAGTCAAATGCTTTAAGTGTGAAAAGCCAGGGCGCATTGCGCGTTATTGCAACACCAACCCTAACAGTTCCAACAATGTGGATGGCCGTAAACGCAGAGCTGAAGGAGATGAGCAAATCTCCAAGACAAATCAAGCGTTAAACTAAAGCGAGTCAGCCGCAAGGGGCGACAGCTGGCTCCCTCAATTGAATGTCCCATAATCTCTCTCTCACAAATTGGAAGAAGGTCAAACAATCTTACTGTCGGAGGACATGTGGATGGAAAGGAACGTTTACTGACTGTAGATATGGGTGCATCTCATTCCATCATTCCATCACTCGAGCGGATTTAGTCAACAATAAATTAAGACCATTGCATGGAGCAAGATTGCGTACAGCGACTGGAGAAGACACCACGGTTCTAGGAGAAGTATCATGTGAAGTCGCAATTGGGAACGTCACGGTAGTACACAATTTTATAGTGGCAGAGATTGTTGATGAAATCATAATTGGAGTGGACTTGTTAATCGACCAAGGCATCAAGATCGACATGCAAAGCAAGACGATGCGATATGAGAACATGGATGTGCCACTTAATTTCGGCTACGAGAGAGACAACAGCAGTAAGCGAGTGCTGGTGGAAGAGAGTCAGCAAATACCACCAAAATCAGAAGCAGTCATCTGTCCAAAGGTTCTTGGGGATTGTGGGACAAACAAATTGTGGGTTGTCGAAGCAGCAAACAAATCAATACTGAACATTCTTGTAGGAAAAACCCTGGCTATAACAAAACAAAATGGACGTGTCCCGGTAAGAGTACCCAATGAGTTCAAGTCACCAATCAAACTGACCAAAGGAGCTATATTGGGAAGATGCCAAGAGGCTGATGCAGATATTAACTGTGAGCAGTTCCAGGAACACGTTTCAACCAGCACACCAATGTTCCTAAAGTACGCGAACATATTTGACCAAGATGGCTCCAAACCATGCCGCACTAACGTTATGAAACATCAAATTGACACTGGAGGTGCGAGGCTGATCCGTCAAGCTCCACGTAGTGTTCCACTGTCTAAGCGGGAAGTTGTGAGTCAAAGCATACCAGAAATGAGCGACAGCGACGTCATCGAACCAGCAGCTAGTCCATGGAGCTCACCGGTAGTATTTGTAAAGAAGGATGAAAAAATGACGTTTTGTGTGGACTACCGCAAGTTGAATGACGTTACGAAAATGGATAGCTACCCATTGCCAAGAATTGACGACACTCTGGACTCGCTATCTGGTACAGAATCGTTTTCCACACTGGACTTGAAAAGCGGCTACTGGCAAGTGGAAGTGAAGGAGGAACACAAAGAGAAAACAGCCTTCAGTGTCGGTGATGGTCTTTGGCAATTTACAGTGATGTCTTTTGGACTATGTAATGTACCAGTTACTTTTGAAAGACTCATGGATCAGGTACTGAAAAGACTACATTGGAAAACATGCTTAGTGTACCTAGACGTCATCATCGTATTGGGAAAGAACTTCGAAGAACATCTGAAGAACTTGGAGGAGGTTTTCCAGAGAATAGCTGGTGCTGGTCTGAAACTTAGTCCCAAAAAGTGTTCTCTGTTCAAGAAGCAAGTTAATTACTTGGGTCATAAAATAACGACGGAGGGCATCTGCACCGCGAATGAAAAGTAGAAGCAGTGAAGGATTGGCCAAGACCACAGAATCTGCATGAATTGAGAAGTTTCCTTGGGCTGTGTACATATTACCGGCGATTTGTACCAAATTTTGCCAGCGTAGCCCATAGCCTCTACGAGCTAACGGAAAAATAAAGCTTTTGATTGGAAGAAGGAGTAACATTGAAAGAGCGTTTGTGCACTGCCCCAATGTTGGCATATCCGATTCCAGGAGCATCGTTTATTCTAGATACAGATGAGAGCCGATATGCTATAGGGGGCGTTTTGTCACAACTGGTTGATGGCCAGGAGAAGGTAGTTGCATATTACAGACGTTCAATTGGAAAACCAGAGAGGAACTACAGCGTTACACGGAGAGAGCTGTTGGCATTGGTATAGTGCATTAAACATTTTCACAAATACCCCTACGGCCAGCGATTTCGCGCCAGGACAGATAACGCAGCGTTGAAATGGCTTCTGCAGTTCCGTAATCCGGAAGGACAATTGGCACGGTGGATCGAGCGGATGACTTTTTGAGCTATGACTTTTCCACTGAGCATCGGAAAGGTAGTACACATGGGAATGCCGATGCAATGTCACGAAGACCATGTAGTTTGGAATGCAAGCACTGTTCAAAGGCCGAGGCTAAGGAAGACATTATAGATGTCCGACTAATGACTATAACGTGTAAGAATGAATGGAGCAAGGAACAACTAAGGAAGTGACAGCTGGAAGATACAGATCTGTCACATGTTATTCGAACGAAATGACAGACCAAACAGAGAGGATATGTCAGCAGAGAGTCCCATTGCGAAGTCATATTGGGCACAGTGGAACAGTTTAGAATTGATATCCAGTTGTTTGCGTCGAGTATGGGAGAGTGAGGATGGTCAATGCAAGAAGAAACTGATAGTTGTTCCCAGAAAGAGGATTCCTGACTTGCTCAGCGAGCTGCATAATGGTCCAAGCGGAGGTTATCTTGGAATCGCGAAGGCGCTCGAGAAGATTAAACAGAGATTCTATTGGGTTGGTTGCGAACTGCGAGGTTTTCAGCAGAGCGAAAGAGCCCAAAACCCAAAGTCATGGCCAGATGAAGCAATAGAACTCAGGTACGCCATTTGAAAGAATCGATTGGATATCGCAGGTCCCTTTCCTACTAGCAACTGCGGAAACAAATATGTACTGGTGGTTATGGATTATTTCAGCAAATGGCCAGAGGTATACCCAATCCCAAATCAAGAAGCGGAAACAGTAGCAGAAGTGTTTATAAAAAATTGGTTAGCAAGGTATGGTGTACCAATGGAGCTCATTCTGAGCAAGGCAGGAATTCCGAATCAGCTGTGTTGCAGGAAATGTGTTAATCATTGGGCATTCGAAAAACACGGACAACTGCATTGCATCCTCAGTCCGATGGTATGATGGAACGATGCAATAGAACATTGGAGGAGCACTTAAGGAAAGTAGTGGACAAGTTCCATAAAGAGTGGGATACCCGCATAACATTATTCTTATGTAAGAACTCACATAATTATGCACAAACATACATACTTACGTATAAAAGTAGCGGCAAATTCATGAACAAGGCACTCTTGGCTTAGAAGTCGTAGAGTGAGCTATAAAAATGGCTGTGTTGAACATCCACTACGGGGTAGCTGGTGGTGTCGAACTTCAGCTGTTTATCATAGGTATACCGCCGAGTCGTGTAAAACGTTCGACGACTACGTATTTTCCTAGGAATCCGGTGAGTTGTGTAAAACGCTCACCGATTACGTATTTTACTAGGGATCCTGTGAGTTGTGTAAAACGTTCACCGATTACATATATTTACCGACCGAATTTGGATTCAACAACAGCGGAACCGTCGACGAGTTGAGGAAGGAGTTCGCCCAATTTGTTAACCAAAATCCTAGCTACGAAACACGTTTTGCAGAGTTGGAAACAAAGCAGTCAAAAACAACATTAACCACTCATCAACAAGGTCAATGCAACAATGGAACCGCTTCTGGAAGTAAACATACCTGCGATACCTAATATGTCATATCAATTTGCAGGACAACTTACCCAACCTCCGTCTACCGTCTGCGTAATGGACAGTGCACGAAAATGGGGAATTAAGTACGATGGCAAAGGTGACCTACTGAGTTTCGTCGAGAGAGTAGGAGAGCTGGCGGAGGGATATGAAGTGAACCTTAATTTTCTCCCGCGAGCGCTACCAGAATTATTCAAGGATCGAGTCCTGGTATGGCTGCGGAACAATAATCGTCACTGGAGCGTATGGAACAGTTTTAAACACGACTTCTGACGCTTCTTCTTGAGCGCATCATACTTCGAAAAACTGGAAGACGAGATACGTCAGCGAACACAACGACCACGAGAGTCGTTCAAGCATTACGTTTTGGAACTACAGAAGCTCGTGCGACACGTGCACCTCACCGAGGAGCAAAGACTGCAAAGAATATACCGAAACTGCCACGGTGAGTATCAATTATATATAAAACGAACTGAATTTCAGACGCTCGAAGGCTTGGTGAGTCTGGCAGAGGACTTCCAAAATATCACGAATGACAGAGATGCGCAGAGAGTAGTGACCAGAGCACTTCCAGCAAGGCGTCAAGATGACCGGGATTTTGTCATACAAGAATTACCAGATGTAGAACCAAGTAGCAGGATTGGCAATGGCAATACGCAGCGAAGTAACCCACCAACAAGACAACTGTATACGAATCACAGGACCGCGTGCAGGCGATGTGGTGAAAACGGACATCGTGCCTATGCGTGCCGCAATGAACGTCAAGACTTTTGTTGGAAATGTGGTCGGAACTACATTCTCACAAAAAATTGTTGCCGTGCATCATCGGGAAACGACCGGAGACTCGATCAGACCCGAGGGGTGGGGCTCCAGCAATACAAATTCGGGAGGTCTAACTATTTTGAAGCAAATAGGAGGGCGTATTTTGACCGACGTAAAGATAAATGGCTGCAAAGTAATAGCAACAGTAGATACAAGAGCGACAAGGAGTTTTATGAGTGAGACATGTTCGAGGAGATTAGGAAAGGCGATTTGGAAACAGGTAAGAAACCGAGTGGTATTGGGCGATGGTAGAGCCAGCACGATAAAGGAAGCAATAGTGGCAGATGTAGAGATCGAGAAAGAGAAGTACAACAGTGAAATACTTTCCAGGGCAAACACATCTTTAAGTTTCGGCGGTCATACGGTAACGCTACAAGCAGAAGAGGCAATCAAAGACATGGTTATGTGCAGGACAATAACTGAGGCAGGCGAGCCCGATATAAACGATACGGAAGGACTAACTACGGACCAACAAAGCCCGTCTGAAAACACTACAAGAGTTAAGGATTTCCTCGACGAACTGGCTCTTAGCTTCGAAAATATGACTGTTACCACAAATATCGCGTCGCATTATATAAACATGCGTGATGATCGGCAGATAAAACAAAGATACTTTCCACGGAATCCGAAGATGCAGGAAACCATTAATATGGAGATAAACGAGCTATTGGAGAAGGGGTGCATCGAGCCATCACGAAGCCCGCACAGTGCACCGATCGTATTCGTAAAGAAGAAGAATGGTAAGTGGAGGTTATGTATAGACTATCGCCAGCTCAACGCACGCTCAGTCCCCGATGCATACCCACTACCGCGGATCCAACACATACTAGACCGGCTAAGAAACGCGAAGTACATAAGTAGCCTGGATCTGAAAAACGGCTACTGGCAGATCCCTATGGAGGAAGGAAGTAAGCAATATACGACATCTACTCTACCTGGACGCGGGCTGTTTCAATGGCGCGTGATGCCATTTGGTCGTCATTAAGCACCCGCAACATTTCAACGGGCATTAGGTCAATTAATCGGCCCCGAATTAGAACCGAACGCATTCGCATACCTAGATGACATCATAATTACAAGCTCAACGCTGGAGGAGCATATTAAACATCTAACGGAAGTGTTTAAACGCCTACGAAAGGCAAATTTAAGAATCAACGCCGAAAAGTGCGATTTTTTCATGGAGCAACTGAAAGAACTGGGACATGTCGTAAGCGAAAAGGATATACACACGATAAAGTAGCAGCGATTAAGGAATTGCAAGCACCAGCAAACGTAAGATAATTCGTACCAGAGTATTCAAAAATAGCTTGTCCGTTGATAACCATGTTAAAGAAGGGTAACAGATGGAAATGGACCGAAACACAGGTACAGTACAGGAAAGGTAAGCTGAACGTAGTAGCGGATGCACTATCACGACAGCCGCAAGACGCACAACTCAACAGACTGGAACACGAAAACGAGACATCGTGTAAATGGCTTGAAAAAAGGAAGGAGGAAGTTAAGCGAAAACCGGAGAAGTTTCCAGACTACATAATTGAAAACGGTGAGTTATATCGGCACATAGCTGTTCAGATCGACGATCAAGACGCGATCCCGTGGAAGCTATGTGTGGCGAGACCACAACGCGCTAAAGTATTACAGGAAGTGCACGATAGTCAAAGCGCCGGACACATGGGTATCCGGAAGACAATAGCTCGAGCAACCACAAGGTACTACTGGCCAGGAATGTTTCGCGAGATAAAACGGTATGTACAACAATGCCCAACCTGTCAAATTTACAAGCCTAATCAACAGAAAGCAGCGGGGAAAATGTTAACCCAAATTCCAGAAGAACCGTGGGCAAGGGTGTGTGCAGATTTCGTTGGACCATTACCACGTTCAAAGCACGGCAATACCATGGTTCTAGTATTTATAGATCGTTTTACCAAGTGGATAGAGATCGTACCATTACGTAAGGCAACAGCGGATAACCTCACCAAAGCATTTAGAGACCGTATATTATCACGATTTGGAGTTCCGAAGGTCATTATTACAGACAATGGCGCCCAATTCACGAGCAGACAATTCAAACATCAAACGTGTGTTAGCAAATTCACGGGAAGAGAACAACGCGACTGGGACGAGTTATTACCAGAGATAATGTTAGCACTAATTCGAGTGTGTGCGAGGCAACAAGGTATATCCCGGCATTCTCGGTACAAGGACGAGAGCCACGGATCCCTAACGCTCTATACGACGAGCGAGAATTTGGCACAGGCGAGGCCACAACAACGGCAAATGAAAAAGTAGCGAAAATGAAGGAGATATTTCAAATGTTACGAAGAAATCAACAACGTACGTCGGCAGACCAGGCACGACATTATAATTTGCGGATAAGGAAGTGGAAACCGGCAATAGGAGACATAGTTTTGGTAAAGGCACACCATCCGTCTAAGGCAACCGACAACTTTGCTGCCAAACTAGCACCAAAATTCAGCGGGCCCCATAGAATCACGAATTTTATTTCGCCAGTCATCGTCGAACTGGACAAAACGTTCCAAGGTTAAACCATTTTATGAAAACAAGTTAATCAACGGAGGAAGCGAAAGCGCAACAAAACCCTCCACAGATGCCCATCTACATCTCTTCAAACACAACCGAAAAGTAAAATCACCGAAAACTACAAAGGAAGGTGTAGCACGAAGAAATCTGATGATAAATCACAATATGAACAAGTTTCATAAATTTCAATCATTGCTCTAATAATTATTACAATTACATTAATTTTATTTTCTATAATATAATTAATAGTTTTAATAATAATGCTCTAATAATCATACTAGCACTATTGATGATCATAGTAATAATCATAATAATAGTAACCATCACATTTATATTATAATACTGGTAATAAAATTATTCGGCAACCCTAATTTGGTACACGCCAAAACAACGCTTATCTACTCCGTCTACCATAAACAGCATCCCCAAACAAATCACAGCCGACTAACAATAACAAGGAATAAAGAAATGCAATGATACAACAACAAACAACACATGCAAAAAACGAAATATAAATGCAGTGGTACAACAACAACAACATACAAGCAATACAATAAAGGGAAAATGCACGCGCATACCAACAGTAACTAACATAAGTAATAGAAAATATCGCAGCTACATGGTACAGCACAAACAACACAAGCAAGCACGAAATGAAAAGATACAGTGGTACAACAACAACAAACCCAAGCATCACAAGAAAGGGCAAAGACACGAGGATACCGACAGCAACTAATATAAGAATTGCAAGGTATTAAAGCTACAGTAGCACAACAATAAAAGTCAACGTAACTTAAGAAGGAATAATTATTTGGTGACAACAACAACAAGTAAGAAATTATCAAACTCACACGTACATTTATACACATAAACATACGAAATTTTTCGAAATGGGAAACCTTTGGAAATTTAAAAAAGGAAATACCAACACGGTTCGGGTTATGATTAGATGGGGTTGGACAAAATTTACAGCTCTCGCGCGATGACAACGGTTCAACAGAGGCGGCGAGGTAACACGCACTTCGCTTTAAATGTTTCTGGCTGCTTCCTTCTTCGCACCTTATCTTTATTAATAAAACAAAACCTTTTTACTTTACAATGTGTATATATCGTCTTTTATTCGATTCAGTTCTTTTTGTGTGTTTAATTTTAGGTTGATTAATTTTTCTCACTTTAAAATAATTTTCCTTTTTACTTTTCAATCCGCCTCGTTCAGTCCAAAATTGTATAATCATTCTGTCGGCCGAATTGCTCTGTGTTCAAGTTGTTCTACACCCGTGGGTAGACAACGGGTGTTGCAGCAACTTGAACATAGGGTCACATTTTATTATCTATTAAGGCTCTGTTACATCATCCTTTTTGGGGAAAAGAAGAATTGACAAAGTGATCAATTTTGTCACATTCTTCTTTTGCCAAAAACTTATAAAAATTGTTGCGAACAAACGAATATATATTTATATTAGGGTGTACCTCCCCTTTTTAATTCGTTGGTTCGGAACCATTTTTATAAATAATTGAAAAAAGATTTTATACATCGAATAGTTAAATTGTAGTTACATTTTTATAGTTTATTGTAACTTAAATAAAAGGTATAAATATTAATAATATTTTAGTTTACGTCAAAATATGTTGAATGTTTTTTTTTTTTGTAAATATTTGTGTTTTACATATTCAGTTTAAAGTTTTACATTTTACATAAATATGTATTTTGGTGTTACGGACAATTTTAAGAAATAGGTTTTTTTTTGAATATACAAAATTTGTGTTATTTTCTCTTTTTGCTTTTTGTTGTATTAACAGTTTTTAAGCCTTCGTGGCTGCTTAAATGCTAGTAAGTAAATTTTGGATTTGTTTTTTTAATCAAATTTAAAGTGAAAGTATTGAGGTAATGTTAGTTTACTTTACTTAGGCGGTTTTTATGTACTACTTTTTCCTTGTTTTTAACTTCATCGAAATAGTTATGTTAGGTTCGTTAATTTTAGTTATTGTAAACGGACCTTGATAAATATTTTCGTGTTTATGATGTGGTTCTTTCTGTAAAAGTACTTTATCTCCGATTTTGACAACTAAAGGCCGTGCCGTTTTATCGTACAGATTTTTACTTTGTAGTTTACTTTTATGAATTAGATTTTGTGCCATTTTGTGCGTTTTCTGTATCCTATACTTAACTTCTTTGGCATAGTTTTCGACATTATAAATTGGGTCAATTGTTTCTTTTGTCAATTCATTAGGCAAAGTTGCCTTTTTCCCAAAAACTAACTCGAAAGGAGATTGATTGTCGAAAACTGTGCTACTCGTAGTGTTGTGTAGGAAAGTAAAGTATTTTAAATAAACATTCCAATCAGAAAAAGTGTCTTTTAGATATGCACGTAAGTATTCATTAAAAACTCTATGATTACGTTCAATCGTGCCAACAGTTTCATGATGGTATGCAGTTGAAAAATTATGTTGAATATTTAAAGTTTTGTTAATTCTTCGAATAATTCATTTTTAAATTCAGTACCTAATCTGATTTTATGGCATTCATTGTGCCGTAAGTTAAAATGAATCCTTCAAAGATTGCTGAAGCGTTTGTTTTTGCCGATTTGTCTGGCACAGCGACTGTTACCAGGTATTTAGTCATGTCGCAAATCATGGTAAGTGCGAACTTGTTACTATATTTGGACTCAGGTAGGGGTCCTATTGTGTCAATTACTAGTATATCAAATGGTTTACAAGGAGTTGGTGTTAAAACAAGTTTTTCTTTTGTTTTAGGTTTAACCTTGTTTAAAAGACAATCATTGCAAATTTTGATATATTTCGATATATCGCGAGTCATATCTTTCCAATAAAATTTTGTTCGCAATTTTGCGTAAAGTCTTTTCATTCCGCAATGTTCACCAGAAATGGCATCATTATGGTAAATTTTCATAAGTTTTAATTTTGTATCTTCGTCTGTTACTGTCTCCACTGGATCTGTTAAAATAATTTCTAATGATTTTAAAATTTTATTTCCAATATTTTTGAAATTTGTAATAGTATAAGGTTCGAACAAAATATCGTTTTTAGGCCATTCAATCTTCTTAATTTGCATTTGCCGGCTTCTGATTCAAGCCTCGAAAGTAATTTCTCTAAAGTCATTATTTCGTTAACAAGCTCAAAACTAAGTAACTCGAGTTTCTTATGTTTAATATGCGCAAAATTCTCAAATTTGTTGTTTTATTATTTTTATTACGTAATTGCAGATCTTATTCGTGGAACTTTTTTCGAAAAATTAAATGAAAATTTGCGTAGACATGTAAAGTAAGTTGTTTTTCATCGTTTTTGTATGTTTTCCTATGTAAATTTTTGCCTTTGCCTTTTTTGTCATGGCTCTTGTCTGTACTGCCAAAATTTGTTTGTTAGCTTCTTTAATCTCATCGATTGTTATACGCGATAGTGCATCAGCACAAACGTTTGATTTACCTTTTATATATACAATAGTAAAGTTATATTCAGATAGTTCCAGTCTTATTCTTGAAAGTTTTGAAGATGGGTCTTTCCTATTGAATAAGTATACTAGACGTCTATGGTCTGATTTTACAATGAAATGGGTGCCATAAACGTATGGTCGAAATTGCTTGATTGCAAAGTAAATAGCTAAAAGTTCTAATTCTATAATGGTTTTTTTTCTGTTCGGCTTTATTAAATGCTTTAGAAGCGAAACAAATTGGTAAATCACTACCTTGTTGTTCTTGACTCAAAATAGCGCCACATCCAGTTGTGGAAGCATCAACGGTAATAATGAATTGTTTAGTAAAATCTGGATATTGAAGTAATTTTGGTGAAAGTAACGCTGCTTTCAAAGATAAAAATGATCTTTCGCACTCAACATCCCACACAAATTCAACTCTTTTTCTGCTTAATCGGTTCAGAGGCGCTGCCAGAGACGCAAAATTAGGTATAAACCGTCTGTAATAGTTTGCAAACGCGACAAATCGTCGTACCGCGTCTTTGTCAGTCGGTTTTGTATACTTTTTAATTGCGTTTATTTTAGAGTCGTCTGGCAACAAACCTTTGGCTGAATATTTGTGACCTAAAAATGTAACCTCTGGTCGTAAAAAGTTGCATTTATTTGGGTTAAGTTTGAGATTGAAAGACCTACAAGTATCGAAAACTTTTGAAAGATTTTTAATGTGGTGTGCTTCACTACACCCTATGACGACAATATCGTCGACGTATAAAAATGCGACATTGGGTGGTATACCCGAAAAAGCTATAGTCATCATTCGCGAGAATGAATTTGGTGCTATATTTAAACCGAATGGAAGCACTTTCCATCTAAATGCGCCACGGTCAGTGCTGAAAGACTTAATGTCACGAGAGTCAGGATGCAAGGGGATTTGATGAAATCCTGAAAAAAGATCTAATGTTGAAAAATACTTTGCTCTACCGAGATTGTCTAAAATATCGTCAACTCTAGCTAGTGGGAATTTATCAGCAATGAGTTTTTTGTTTACTGCGCGAAAATCTACGCACATACGATATGCTTTTTGACCATTTGTATCTCTCTTTGGGACTACAATCAAAGGACTATTGTAATTCGAATAACTGGGTTTAATCAAATCATTGTCTAATAATTTATTTACTTGGCGATTTATTTCTTCGCGCTGAGAGTATGGCAATCTATAGTTTTTAACATATACCGGTTCGTTGTCTGTCAGTCTTAATTTTTGCTCGTAAAGTTATTTAAAGTCATTTGTCCGTGTCAAGAGCGAAAATGTCGGCATAATCTATGCAAAGGTCAATTACTTTACTATGATCATGTTGAGGTATTTGATTTTTTAAAATTGAAGTCAGTTTTTTCGTACGTTTGTCTTCCGTTGCTGTCTTGTTAATTGTATAAACATTGTAGTTTGAAAGTTTTTCTCTCCGAATACTTTTTCTTTTCACATACTTTATATCATCCGTGGTATTTATAACTTTAATTATTGGGTTACTGGAATTAACAATGCTGAGGTAATACCAATCAGTTTGGTTCAAGCACGCTATTTTTTTGCGAAGTATAAGTGTTATTGTGAAGTACATTAATAAATACCATTTTGCATTATTGAATATTTGAGTTATTTATTCAACAGTTTAGCGATACCAACGTTAGTAGAAGTTGCAAAATAATAATGAATTCATAAGTATCGTTACAATACATTAGTAAAACTAATATCTACGTGCAAAATTTTGCTTTATCATATACAATTTTTCTTTTTCCATACTTAATAATGTTAGGCGACCTAGCCTCATCGTTGATCGTAATAAAATAAGTTTTAATTTGCTGAATGAACGTTAGCAGCTAGCAATTGATACTGAGATATTCAAGAGTATTTAAAGTGCCACTCGCAAGTTTGGAAAAACATATTCTCCATACGAGATTTTAAAAGTAAGTAATTCTAACGGAGTTTTAGGTTCAATTTCTTTTCTGCTACAAAGTAATATTTTGCAGTCACATATTTCGATAAAAAGTTCCGTTCCAACGAAATCTGTATTATAAAATCACCTAAGTTCTTACAATTTATTTCTAGGTCGTTATTGTTGTTTAACAAATTTCCAACGTCCAAGAGAAATTTAAAATAAAGGTCGTTAGTCGTGTAAAGGTTGTACGTATTTCTTTTTGAAGACGATCGAGAACACTCATAACGCAAGAAATTTCACATACTGCGGAAAGACCAAAATCTCTATCCGATTCTCCGGATATTTTGCCGCGCCTTCTTACACGTTTTATTATATCAATATCCCATTTTTAACAAAATACTTCGCTTTTTCTATTGCTTCTTCACAGAGAGTGTCTCCAATTTCGGATATTTCAGTCGCTAATGATTTAAGATCATGATACGCTTCTCTAAAATTCATCTCCGGATCATGCAATCTGTGCTGTTCACCATCAATCCTCTTTAAGATTTCATTCCAGAAATGAACTCTTGCTGTGAAACTAAAATTAGTATGTGGAGATTAAGTTTCCTTTAAGCTATTCTGATCTATTTCCTTATAGTACGAATAAAAACAAGGTTTATTCCACCTTACGGCCCAACGTTCCGCCAAATTTCATTGGCATCATCAGGGGCGTAATATTCTATTTATTTTTGCATAAAATAAAAACAACAAGAAATGCAAAAAGTTACAATAATAAAATTTTTAAATGCTTATGAATATACATATATCCACAGACAAGACACAGTGGAACAGATTGAAAAATTACAACCTACATACATACTTCTGAAAACCAACTTATTTTAGATGTGGAGGTAGACAAAACTACAAATGAAAAATAAATAAAAGTTACAAAAATTACACCATTAATTAATGGTACCATCGATTTGTGGTACACTTTGTCACATTAACCACTATAAACATAATAAATAAGCTGCGGCAATATTGTCAGTATCTTCCTTCCTGTTGATTATCCTTTCCATGTATCGTTTTCTTTCTCCCATTTCATTATCTAAAACTTTCGCGCTGCAAAGTCAGCTCTGTGATTATTTGTTATTGCATGCTGCGCTAATGCTGTGATTTGTTTTTGTTTTCGTATATAGGCTTCATATTGAGATAGTCGCGTACCTAAAGCTCGTTTGGTTATCCCGATATAGACTTTGTTGCATTTTTCATCGTCGTTTCCTTTGCATTGCATTTGATACACTACGTTGCTTTGTTGTTGGAGATCTACAGGGCTTTTTTGTTTTTGTAAATCAAGTCGTCAAAGTGCAATTTGATTTAAAAGCCAATGTCTTGTTTGATATTTTTATAAGATCAGATCTCGCGCGAAGTTTTCTGTGAGTCTAGGAATATATGTGACACTGAAGTATTGCTTTGTTTGGTTGCTGTTGTCTGGGTGTGTTGTTTGAAGTCTAGCATTTTTGATGTCCATTTATTTTTCCTTGATTAGGTTTGATATCAAGTAGTCGGAGTAATTATTCTTTCTAAGTGCCATTTTGATTTTTCTTATATTAGCGTCGTGAAATGTTTGATGGCTGATTGTCAATATTTTGCTTATAAGGTTCTTTTGGCAGTATTTATTTTAGATTTTAAAGGTTGCGATGAAAAATAATTTATTAGGCGCCCAGAAGCAGTTGGTTTGGAATACCAATATAATATTAAAACGTTGTTATTTCTATATATTGGGAAGTCTAAGAAAGGGATACTGCCGTTTTCTTCTTTTTCTATGATAAATGATAAATGATAAATTTTTATTTTTTGTGGTTTTGTTCAATGTATTTAAAATTATATTTGTGTCTTTTCTTTTGATTATGGCGAATATGTCATCAACGTATTTTATACGGAACTTTATTTGTATGTTGTGTTGTTTTTGGCGAATATGTCATCAACGTATTTTATACGGAACTTTATTTGTATGTTGTGTTGTTTTTGGAGTTCTGTGAAAGTGTAGTTAAGTAAATCGTCCATGACTATATTTTCGATGGTTGTAGAGAGTGGTTGCCCATCGGCATTCCATGTGTTTGTGTGTTTATATTGTAGAATTCTTCCGATGAGTTTTGACAAATCGTAACATGGAACATTGGTGGTCGAGACAATTGGACGCAATGGACACTCAGGTTTATGGATTTTTGGTAATCCATATAACCGGGGGGAAGTTGCTGCTGAGCTGGTCAATTGTTATTTTTCCTTTCCAAAGCTCCTGTACTATGTTATTGTTTTTTCTCTGTAGTGTATTTGTCGGGTCACTTCTTATTGCTTTGTAAGTATTCTTGTCTCCTAACAATTTGTCTATTTTCATATTGTAGTCATTTTTGTAGAGAACGACAGTTTTGTTACCCTTGTCCGCGTCTGTTACGAATATGTCCTCTTTGTGTGTTTTTAGAAAAAGCTTTGTTCTGTTGTATGTTTCTATAAATAATAAAGAATTAAAATTAAAACACCTTATAGTCGTATATATATATATATATGTATATATATATATAATTCTTTATTGTGTGAGTCGTTAAACGCTCTATATTAATTATTTAATTAATGTATGTTTCTAGTATAAATTTTTCTATCGGAGTATGTTTGATGTTTTGTTTAAATTATGTGATTGTGTTGTTTAAATTCTGTTATTTCTTGCTAATTCTTTTCCATTTTCGTTTTCTAGGGTTTCAAATACTTGTTCCATTTCGGCTATTGTGTGCACGGGCGAAAAGTTATTTTTGTTGTTGGTACTGTAATATTTTACCTAAAGACAGCAAGCAGCCACTTTACATCTTCGGGAAAAACTATGTTTGTGTGGTGTACAAACCATTCGTTTTGATGGATAGTGTCGTTTCTTTCTGCTTACCGATCTTGTTGCTTAGACAGTTTTGTTTTACGATTCTAGATTTAAATTCTTCTTCATTGAGAGTACTGCGTATTTGTTGTTGCGCGTGATATATTGCATTTTTGGTACTTTTGATGTTTATATTTGTTTGTTAATTCAATGTTAAGTATTTTTAAAAATAAGTTGTGTTTTGTTTTTTCTATTTGTTGTCTTATTTTACCCGATTTTGTGTTTATTATAGATCTTTTTAATGCTAGAAATATAGTTTGGAATGAGTCCGTACCTTTTACATTCTTATAAAAATTTGAGTTGTTGCGTTTGTTTTGTAGGTTTGATTTTCTGTTTGCTGAAGTGTTTAAGATACATGCACGTATGCTTACCATGTTTGTACTTCATGTGCTTGTAGTAGTTCTTCATTTTAAGGGATTTTTCTTGATTTGTTGTTTTTATTGTTATACTGAAAATGAATATTGCTTATGCTGATTTGCCAGCTGGCTTTCCGTGAGTGATAATTGAATAATTTTCTTCCGATCAGTATGCCGTATGTGGAGATTATGTTGGGACGTAAGGTGGAATAGACCTTGTTTTTTTCGCACTATAACGAAATAGATCGGAATAGGCTAAAGGAAATTTAATCTCCATATACGTGTTATGTAGCTGGCTTTCAGTGGTAAGACAGCCTTACCAAGAACTACACTAGCAAAAAAAATAGGGTTCATGCCTAAGTGCTAAAAAGAAAACGGGGAAAGCTGAAAGAGATACAATAGTCGTAAGGGGAACAGAGAGAGAAAGGAAGGGGAAATAAAAAAAAGGGGGAAAAAAGGCGGAGGCCTGTCAAGTCAGGTGGAGTCTACCCACCCTCTATATGACTCCTCTATTTCTACGGCGCCCCCTGTACCAAAGAGGGGTTTGGGATCTCGAACTTCGGATAGTTCAGTCGCTAATGATTTAAGATCATGATATTCTTCTCTAAAATTCATCCCCGAATCTTGTAATCTGAGCTGCACTCGATCAATTCCACTTAAGATATCGTACCAAAAATGAAGTAATGGTATGCAACTAAAATTTATTATATTTTGCAGCAGAACTGTAGCTTCGCTTCTGGTGTCACTTGTGGTATTAGTGTCCTCTGCTCAGTGGCGTAGTGAGGTTTTCTTGCGATCGGGGTGCCCCTCCCCAATATTTCCAACACATATATATTCAAAAATTAATAAACCAATGAAATCGTAGGCTAAAGAATTATATAAATATTACAAGGTAAAACCGGTGAGAATCAAATGACGTATACAAAATTGTTTTAATTCTTTTGTTATGTTATACTGATTTTCATTTCATTACAAAAAAAATTTACATAAAGAAACATTACAACCCTCATCCTGAAGGCCAACAATGGAGGGAGTTTCATTCCCGGCAAGTTGAAGGGCTCTGAAGAGGAACTTAGCTTTGTCCGGCAGCTTCATGACTCCACGAATGAAAAATAACACAACTTCGATGGCATAACGTTGCTACTGTCGAACCCCAACAACTTTTGGTTGTGACGTTCGAACACAGTCTATGCTTCAATAAAATGCATCCGAAATTGCCTACAATGCACAAAGATGCACCAAAATCCTCAAATCGCTGCAACGGAGAAAGTTGCAGGGCTACCAAATTTCCCACTTAGGACTGCCACAGAATACCTTCTTAAGACGTCTGCGCACCGAGGCAGCCGAAAGGCCATTGATTGATGTAGTTGCGCCTCCAACGCAGCTAAGAGGACATCTGCATAAGCCCTATTACGAGATCTGGTGTAGTATGATCCAGTGCAACACGAACGTAGAGTCTGTGCTTTCCTTCAACCTCAGGCTGCTGCCTTTACAGACATCGCCGAAGAAGAATGCACACTTCCGAAGGATATCTGCGTTACTTCGATCTCTTTGTATGGCCCATCCTGGTGTATAGCAGAAGTCATCTATTCGTCTGTAATGTGGAACAAAAATATATAAAAGCAACTTCTTTTTGGTAAAACTGGTCGATTTCTTGGACCTCCGTTAGAGGATATTAACCCAGGCGAGGGATATAAAAAAAATAAATAAATGTAAGGCGCGATAAACTCCGCAGAGATCTAAGGCCGAGCTTCTCTTCCAATTTGTATCGTGCTCCTCTTGATTTTCCCTACAAATTGGCCGGTCGGGACCTACACGATAGAGGACAACTCGATAAAACCCGCTCCCCTGAGCTCGGCACAATGACCCCTGTCGGAGGACCCTGTTAAGGGTCAAGATCGGTACACAACGGTGACGAACTGGATTGTTAGGGACTTTGATTTTGACTATGTTTGGGAATTGATGACTTTGGGCTGGTAGGTGCGGTATTCTGCCACTTTTTTAGGTCGGGGTGAAACCCTATCGAAACGGCTGGTAGGCTAATGCTGCACCTGCCCACGTCCCGCTAAAACCGTGGCGGGACTTAAGGTATGTTCCGGCTCCGTCGCCGTTAAGTTCTTGGTGTAGGTGCGGTTGAAGATTTTCCCGCGTGGCGTCCGGTCTGGCTCTGAACGCATTATTCATAAGGTAATGCGTCAACCTTCGCGTGGCCTCCTATGCGACCGTTGAAGGGCGACTACACAATCGGGTCCGGATAGCGGCCTTGAGGGGGACTTCTTAGAATGGACACGAACACAAACAAAAAGGAGAGTAGGTGTGACGGCGAAGGTCGTCATGGTGCGAGGGACGCGACAGGTGCGGAGAGCGCTCCGAAGCAGGTCGCTGGCAGCCGGGAAAGCTCCCGGCGGATCAAAAGGGCTGATCAGACGGATTAGCGCAGGGCTTTGGTTTCAAACCCCGTAGGTGGTAGTTCGGGGAGTGGAGGGGTGTCGAATCCGACACCCAATGCAGGCCCATATGGGGCTGTAACTGGGGAAAGGTAGAGGTCTGGCGAATGCAACGGACCAGCCCAGTACCAGAAAGGAAGCCCTGTTGCGGGGAGCTTTCCCAACGGGAGCCCTGGGGTCGAAGCCTGCCAGGAAAGGTAGGCGATCGACGCCGCGTAGGAAAGCTCTGGGTGATCGGCGCCTGGCTGAGAAGATCTTGGAGCGCTACGGCGGAAAGGATGCAGCTCAGATTTCTGAGAAGCATTCCCGGATGCTGGAGTGGGCCAGGAGCGTCGTAGCTTGCGACGACTACACACCGGTGTCGAACGATGCGCATGAGCAGCAGGGTCTGGGGGCTAGGAAGCGGCAAAGGTCGGATGAGCGGAATGCCTCAACGATAAAAAGGGCCCGAGGAGGTGGGGACGCAATTGCGTGTAGCGAAATCGCTAAACGAGCGGGCTCAATCATCCTCGGGGTCTTGGATAGGAGTAGGGAGGATGGTGCCATCTCCCGTAGGAGCGGCCGTGGCTCGCCAGCGCCATTTCAGCGGCCTATATGACCGCTGTTATGGAGAGCCCAGGTCCGCGGCCACGCTTCGAATACTCGGGGTGGTATCATGGATTTAGACTGATTACTTGTGCTGACGAGCGGTCGGCCTGTATCTTTAAGAAAATAATTTCTTTGGTTGGGGAGGTCTGGGGGGAAGCCAGACTCGAGGCCGTGGAATGGAGGGATCTCCCCCTTCGGCCGAGGGCGCGAGTGTGGTTGCCTGTCGGTCCCTCTCAGCCGGAGAAAATACTGGAGTTGATGCGTTATTGCAACCCGAACCTTCCGACGCATAACTGGAGGGCCTTCTCTCTGACACGAGGGGGTTATCTCCAATGGTCTCGAGCGTGTGGTTCTCAAAATCTACCATGTCGATTCCAGGGGAGATGGTTCCTCTCCCCCAGAGACTGTTCGGGAGGTGGAGGCGCCCGCAGGGGAGCCAGTACCCATGGTTGTGGATGCTGACCCCGCTAGTTTGGACAGCGAAAGCACTTTTGACGTCCCGTCAAAAGCGGAATCTGCTATCAGGGCTAGTCGTCTGGCTGATAGGGCAGAGGAGGAGCTCCTAGCCTCCGAGGGCGAATCATCGATGGCGGGATCCGTCATCAGTGTAAATCGTCTGTTTGGAGGGAGGAGGATCTCCTAGTCTGCGAGGGCGAATCCGCCAAAGATGGGGTGCAGAAGCAGAAGAGTGGTGTTGATGGAAATCCGTCAAATCAGTCTTCAGCATTCTAAGGCGGCTTCCGCAAACTTGTTGCTCTGTCTTGAAAAAGGCGGAGTGGATATAGTTAATGTCCAGGAGTCGTGGCTGAGTAGTAACGGCGGGAAAATTTCTGGATTTAGGACGGGAAAATTCAACACCTTGGTGCATGGGGAGGCAGGTAGGCCTAGATTCTCTGTGCTTATTAAAAAGGAATTTAAAGCATTTATTCTTTCTAATTTCAGCAATGCTGACGTAACCACGGTCTGCCTCGAGCGAGGCAGTAACGAGATGTGGGTGGTCTCAGCGTACATGCCCCATGGGGACGTAACGGAACCACCACCTGTGATACTGGTCGAAATCACCGCTGAAGCAAGGCGGAGAGGCGTTGGCGTAATCACAGGTGCCGATGCTAATGCACAGCATAGCATATGGGGTAGCTCGGATAAG
Organism: Eurosta solidaginis; assembly: GCF_040869045.1. Taxonomy (NCBI): domain Eukaryota; kingdom Metazoa; phylum Arthropoda; class Insecta; order Diptera; family Tephritidae; genus Eurosta; species Eurosta solidaginis. The sequence continues at coordinate 149,970,187 of NC_090320.1, forward strand.
AACACCAGAGGTGAGTCTTTATTTACTTTTATTGTAGATGAGAGACTCTGTATATGTAATAGAGGGAATGACCCGACTTTTATTACTGCGGTAAGGGAGGAGGCCCTAGACCTCACCCTGGTTAGCAGAGAATTGGAAGATCGGATATCTGGCTGGAGGGTTCTCAACGAGCACTCCTTCTCTGATCACCGATTTATTCAGTTCTGAAGAACGTCCCGTTAAAATATCTTTTAGAAACCCTGAAAGTACCAACTGGGACTTGTATTGTAGGAAGCACTGTTGACGTCCCGTCTATTCCCTGAGGCGCCTATCGTTGGTTCGGGCCTATCCGAATCTGAGATAGACAGTCAGGTGGAAAACTTCACCTCGGCAAGCAATAGCGCCTTTCAACTGTCCTGCTCATTGAAAACTTACAGGGGGAAGGGCAAGCCGCTCTGGTGGTGTGATTCCCTTGACGACCTAAGAGCGTCCAGTAGGCGGCTCTTTACCAGAGCCAGGAGGAGTAAATTACCCTCAGACTGGGAGCTTTATAAGGTGAGTCTGGGGATTTATAAATATGAAATAAGGATAGCCAAGCGAGATTCATGCGAAAACGTAGAAGGCTGCAATGAATCCGCGAGGCTTAGAAAAATACTCTCTAGGAATCCCGCCCCTCGGGGGTATCTGAGAGATGATCGTGAGGACTGGTCGATGAATAGCGAGGAGTTCCTAAGACTTTTACTGGACAATCATTTTCCCGATGTCCCAGTTGCGCAGGGATCTTCGCTTACATGGTCGGCGATCGCTGGCCATGCAGAAATGCCTGCCGTTCCACTACGGGAAAGTCAAATATCTTTGGCTATGAGTTCGTTCAAGCCCTATAAGACACCCGTTCCGGACGGCATCATTCCTGCGCAACTTCAAAAGTCTTTAGGGATTTCCTGCCGCTGGTTGGCCATCATATACACTAACTGCCTCAGGCTTTATCACTAAGTCGTGGCACACGGTTAGGGTCATCTTCATTCCGAAGGCCGGCAGAAGCTCTCATGTATCACCTAAGGATTTCAGGCCAATCAGTCTCTCGTCGTTTCTTCTTAAGATGTTTGAGCGGTTAATTGACCTGTCCCTACGGGAAAGGATACCTCGGGGGTTACTGTCGGATTCACAACATGCGTACTTCAAGGGCAGATCGACGGAAATGGCTCTCCATTGGATTGTAAAGCAAATACAGTGGTCCCTAGAACACAAATAGTATGCTCTGGGTGCCTTTCTAGATATCGAGGGGGCTTTTAACAATGTCTTACCGGGGGCAATCGAAAGAGCTCTGGTGGGTTTAGGAGTCGAAGCGGCTCTGGTTGAATTTATTAGCAAACTTATATGCGGCAGAATTGTCGCAGCGGAGTGGGGAGGGGCCATAATTGAGAGGAAGGTGTACAGGGGCACGCCACAGGGAGGTGTCGTACCTCCTCTGCTCTGGGTTGTGGTAGTCAACGAGCTTCTTGTGGAGCTGGAAGCTAATGGTTGTCGGGTGGTTGCCGATGCAGATGACCTCGCTTTCCTAGTCAGAGGCAAATTTCTGGGCACCCTGCGCGATGTTCTGCAGGGCTACCTGGATACTGTGGCTAGGTGGGCTGAATCATGTGGATTGGCGGTCAACCGGGGAAAAACAAAATGAGTTCTTTTTACAAGGAGATATAAGATACCCGACTTCAGAACACCTTCGATTGGAAGGGTACCGTTGGTACTTACTGACAGGGTTAACTATTTTGGGATTGTTCTGGACAAAAAGCTGTCCGGAGGCCCAATGTGGAAGATAGGGCCAGGAAGGCCGCGGTTGCCTTGTACTGCTGCAGGGGGGCTATCGGAAAGAGATGGGGCTCTCGCCAGGAGTAGTAAACTAGCCTTATGAGATGGTGGTCAAGCCGAATCTGCTCTATGGGGTGCTGGTCTGGTGGAACGCACTGAACACGTCGAGCACCTCCAAAATGTTAGTGTCAGTGCCACGGACGGCGCTTTTTGGTATCAGTGGCGCTCTCAGAACAACACCTACCTTGGCACTGAATGTCATGCTGAATATACATCCAGTAGATATTGCGGGATAGGCAGCCGCGGCCCGGTCGTTGGTCAGGCTTCGTGATATGGGTTATATGCTTTCTGATTTCGGACACTCTAGCCTTCTTACTAGTTTCGACTTTATCCCGGACAGGACGGACTATTGCATGCCGATAACCACTCCCTATGCAACCTCCACCCCAGTCATTCCCCCGAGGGAGGAGTGGGGAAGAGGGATTATCCGGGGCATGGGACCGGTTAACTTTTTCACGGATGGGTCGAAGCTGGACGGAAAGGTTGTCAGTGGGGTCTTTTGTCAAGAGCTAAATGTAAGCCGCAAGTTTAAGTTGGCTGATCACTGCAGTGTATTCTAAGCGGAAGTTGCTGCGATTAAGGATGCGGTGGATGAAATGCTATCCAGTGCCACTACGGTTAGGGAATTTAACATCTACTCTGATAGCCAAGCGGCTATAAAGGCTTTGAGCTCAACTACAGTGCGAGCGAGGGTGGTCTAGGAATGCCTGACCTCACTTGCGATTGCATCGAATTATTTTACAATTAAGATTATCTGGGTCCCGGGCCATATTGATATTTCGGGTTACTGACAAGTTGATCTCTTAGCCCGAATCGGTACAACTGAACCGAATGAAGATGGATGTAGGGATTTCGGGATTCCGCTAGCCACATGTGGATTGTTCTTCCATAGCTGGCCCTCGAGTCACTACTTTTACAGGGTAGCAAGATCTTTCTGGCCAAAAGTGGATGGCAGGAGGTCTGCTGAAATAATTGGGTTCACTAAGGCTCACCTATCAATGGTCATTGGGGTTTTGACAAGGCACTGCCTCATGGGTATCAATGCAGTACGTCTCAATATATTGGAAACTCTATCCTGCTGCAGCTGTATGGAGGATCACTTTATGCTTGATTGCCCAGCTTTTGCGAGAACTAGGTGAAAGTATTTCGGTCACGACTCTCTTGGATCTCCCGAGGAGCTATCCAAGGTTGAGATCGGGATCATTCGGAACTTTATCGTTGCTACCCAACCATTCTCTAAGTAGTTATATCTACTTTACCGTTATTTTAGTTTATTATATGTGGTATCACAACGGACCTTCATGTTGTCCAAGTGAGCTTCCCCTATCAGGGAAGCTACCACCCAACCTAACCTAACCTACCCTGCTTTCAAACGCATGTCCGATTCTGAGGGCGATTCAAGCGATAAATCAAGCACTAAAGGAAGGTGTTCACTTGATCGCCAAGAAGATTTTTTAAGATTTAGTAACTCAGATATCGTAGCAACCAATAGTTCAAGTTTTCAGCCAATAACTAATATTTTACATTCTCAGTCTTCAGCAAATTCGTCAAATAATTCAGACAACTTACCAACTAGTACTTCCAATTTTCAATCAGTAGCTGAATTTTCCTATTCTCATTTTACTTCATATCCTTCTAATTTGCCTTCAATAAATAACTCTTCAAATTGCCAATTTTCAAATAATTCTTCAAATTTACAATTGAATAACAATATTTCAATCATGGCAACCCCAGAACAGAAAAAATCGTTCATTACCACCTGCGCTTCAATTATTAGGGAAAACTACAGCAGCGATCCGCTGGCACTAGAATCTTCTATAGCCAAAATAAAAATAATAATAGAAACAATTCAGTAATAATAATTACAGGTAGAATAATTTTAATAGAAGTAATAATGCCAGATATAGCACTAATAGAGACAATCAGCCAAGTAGTAGTAACATTAATGCTAATAATAATAATAGACATTAAGATTCATGAAGTAATGCCAATGTGCGCTCTTTAAACGTGAGCGAACACCGGGCGATCGGGATCACGATTTAGACAATTAAACGAATCTTCTTCAAAATATCAAAATCCATCTACTGCTTGAACCTTAATTATTCAGATTTTATTGAACTTCAATGTAGCGATTCCCACTAACCTTGTACTTTTCTAGTAGGTTCTCAAGCATATATTTCTTTAATCAAAATTTCAAGTTTATCTCAAAATTGTAACTTTAACGTAACAACTAAAACAATTTCAACTTTAGGCACCTTAAAAACCAACTTAATTGCATATAATTTTTTAATACCGCATACTTTACATATAGTTAACGACGCTTTTAATATACCTTCAGACGGAATACTCGGCAAGGACTTTTTAAAATTAATTATTTAAATTACCAATCCTGTTTTTGTAGACTCGCAAGAAATCTGTAGTGGTGTTTTTACGGCAAGTGCATTGTTCATTGTGAATGATAACTAAGTGTGATATCTTCTGCATAGACGTCAAAATTCCAAAATGATTGGATCACCTGATTTGTAATTGACTATCGCTATCTCATTCTGCATCTCTTTCTATCACCCGCTGAAGATACGCGCCGCCATATTGAACACCCTGTCAAAACGCTAAAAAGTAGCCATATTGAACATCCTGTGAGGCAGTTGACAGATAAGATATCACACTTAGTTATCATTCACAATGGCATTGTTGACACTAATAGCCATCATCCAGTGGCAAAGAGCCTGAGCCAGATAAATAATTTTGCATGTAAATGCAACAATAACCCTGCAAAAAACGCGAGTACTCCATAAATAATGTAAGGAATACTCCTTTGGGAGTATAGGGGTGTTCCAAAACTAATCTGTATTCATACAAAAAATGTGCTCCAATTAACATTGCGATGTCCTAGGAGAGGAGTAGGTGATCCCACTCTCGCTTTGTTTGTGAGTATTCCATAGAGTACATACGTGAGAGTACTTTCCAAAGTACATTCACTGTAGTACTCCATGGAGCACCCACAGAGGATCATATGCCAAAGTACTAAAGAGGAATTGTGAATTGAGAATTATCGGAGTGAATTTAATTTAAAATGAAAGTAAATGAAGAGGGGCAATACAACTGTTATATTTTTTACTACGAATATCCTTATGTTATTTAGCATTTGCGTGAATAAGGAAACTACCCTGCAAAAATTGTCGGATTACGTGTTCCATTTTCTTCATGTTGGAGTACTCTAACAATACTCCTTTGCAATGCGTTTGCGGACCACCATCAGCCGATCATTGCTCGTTTTTTAACGACAGTGATCACGACACGATGACGATCGAACAGAGTTGCCAAAAGTAAAATATTGCATGCAAATAACTAATAATAAAATTTTACTTTGGCAACTCTGACAAAATGCAACAGCGCACTGTTTTTATGTATACATATTATATTAGTTTCTTTATTCACGTATGCGTATGCGTATTATATTAGTTTCTTTATTCACGCAAATGCTAAATAACATAAGAATATTCGTAGTATAAAATATAAAAGTTGTATTGCCCCTCTTCATTTACTTTCATTTTAAATTAAATTCACTTCGATAATTCTTTCCGACACAATTCCTCTTTAGTACTTTGGCATATGATCCTCTGTGGGTGCTCCATGGAGTACAACAGTGAAAGTACTTTGGAAAGTACTCTCACGTATGTACTCTATGGAAAAGCGACAGTGGGATCACCTACTCCTCTCCTAGGACATCGCAATGTTAATTGGAGCACATTTTTGGTATGAATATAGATTAGATTTGGAGCAGTCCTATACTCCCAAAGGAGTATTCCTTACATTATTTATAGAGTACTCGCGTTTTTTGAAGGGTAATATTTCTCTAGACTATAGTATGTATACATAAAATCAGTGCGCGGTTGCATTTTATCAGAGTTGCCATAGTAAAATTTTATTATCAGTTATTTGTATGCAATATTTTACTTTTGGCAACTCTGTTCGATCGTCATCGTGTCGAGATCACGGTCGTTAAAAACGAGCAATGATCGGCTGATGGTGGTCCGCAAATGCATTGCAAAGGAGTATTGTTAGAGTACTCCAACATGAAGAAAATGGAACACGTAATCCAACAATTTTTGCAGGGAACGATTTGAGCCAGATAAATCCAGATTGAAGTCTGGTTCAATTTATGAGCCAGATAGTTGGTTAATTACTTGTCTTTAGTTTGGCAACGCTGCCTTTAATAAACCTACTTTTTCAAAAATAGATGTCGCTGCCTAGCCTTTCGCCGTATGAGTAAAATGAAAAACAGCGGAGGCAACTGCCTATCACATTTCACGTGTGAGAAAATATAACGACATGTGCTTATCAAGACTCTCAATGATCCAGATCATTCCCGTGAGAATTGAGCGTGAGCCGGAGCTGTAAAACTCACTGGATGATGGCAAATAATCCAGTCATAAAAATTTTAAATGTTACGGACGAAGTAAAACATGTCAACAATTTCAATATCGTAACAGAAGATATCATAGTACAGGTTTACAAGTATGATATGTGTGAGAAGGAAACAATTCCTTCCTCTTTCTAACACACTGCCGTTTGACACTTCGGTCAGTGTCAAACTATTGTGGAACTCAGTGCAACCTGAGTGGAACATGCGCTTGACACTGAAGGAATTGTCAAAACTACCGGGGTTGCTGTCGTGGAAAGCGACGCAAGGAAACAAAAAAGGACCGGAATATCAGATATGCGTTGCTGTGATGGTAAATTTTTTTGAACGAATTTAGTATGAAAATGTAGTACACCTATATGGGTTCTACAGAAAATTATACAAACGTCTTGAATTGGGGTATCTGAGGACGCGTAGTTATTCCAGTATTAAGAAAACAAGTTTTTCTACCCGTTCAAAAGTTCTCTGCGAAAAACAGTTTGAAACCGAGGTCGACTGCAATAACCCGTCCAAAAATGTGGAAACAGAAATGAAAAGACGCGTTTTGTCCTGTTATCAATAGTCCAAAGCCGAAAAAATTTTCAAATTATTGGAAGCGAGGCAAAAACGTGTATATTAATGCCTCCCCCGACGGTTTTGGTCGCGTTTTAGCAATCGTCCCCGGTAATAAAGTATCACAATTTGTTAATTAAAATTGTCCAAAACATATGGATTTTAAAGAGACATGTAATTAAGTGCTCGTTTGAAACTAAATAAGGGCATTTCTTTGTAATTTTACAATAAAAATTTTAGGCAGTTTTCGTTAGCAGCTACTACACTTTTCTTGGACCTAAGAAGTACAACAGTGCCAAATAGCATCCACAAAAAAAAACGAACAAGAACAAGCATTTTATCCATAGTAAATCTTACCAAGAAGCGCAACTAACAGCTGATCGCTGAAAATTCGCACATTCCCACGCACAGTTCTCGACTCAGTTTCAAAAAAAACTAGATTATTTAGCTTAAATTTTAAAGTGAGATAATCCTTACCAATTGATTTATATATAGAATACATAAGGCGTTTTTGTTGTTATTAAAAGAATCGTTTTATTTATATTAAAGTTTTTATCATTTTTTTCAACTTTATTTTAACATTTTCATGCGTTTTTAAAGCATTTTCGTGCATATAAATAAAACCATGTGCATACACGTTTTGACATTACATTTCATACACGTTACTATTTGCCATTATCATTGTTTCTAAATTCGTAAACAATGACTGCGAATATTCTGCGTGATTTTTCGAAAAAATTTATTATTTTTGTGAAATTTTATATTTAATCTATGGTATTGTGGTAGTCAAAAAGATTTTATGCAACAATACTTTGCCTCACAACGCGACAATGTATTTCGTAATGTCGAAGTACTTATATGTATATGTATTTGATGTGGAAGATCCCTTCAAAAAACGCGAGCACTCTATAAATAATATAAGGAATACTCCTTTGGGAGTATAGGACTGCTCCAAATCTAATCTGTGTTCATACAAAAAATGTGCTCCAATTAACATTGCGATGTCCTAGGAGAGGAGTAGGTGATCCCACTCTCGCTTTGTTTGTGAGTATTCCATAGAGTACATACGTGAGAGTACATTCCAAAGTACTTTCACTGTAGTACTCCATGGCGCACCCACAGAGGATCATATGCCAAAGTACTTAAGAGGAATTGTGTTGTCGGAAAGAATTATCGGAGTGAATTTAATTTAAAACGAAAGTAAATGAAGATGGGCAATACAACTTTTATATTTTATACTACGAATATTCTTATGTTATTTAGCATTTGCGTGAATAAAGAAACTAATATTTCTCTATACTATAGTATGTATACATAAAACCAGTGCGCTGTTGCATTTTATCAGATTTGCCAAAGTAAAATTTTATTATCAGTTATTTGTATGCAATATTTTAACTTTGGCAACTCTGTTCGATCGTCATCGTGTCGTGATCACGGTCGTTAAAAAACGAGCACTGATCGTCTGATGGTGGTCCGCAAACGCATTGCAAAGGAGTATTGTTAGAGTACTCCAACATGAAGAAAATGGAACACGTAATCCAACAATTTTTGCAGGGATTGCATTTGGGAACACGGTTGCCACTTCAGTCCATTTGTACCAAAAATGGTCCCTTCCAACCCTATATGGTCCGCTGGTCCCTTTTTCTCAATTTTGATTCTTTTTCGGCACGGTTTTGGTACGTTTATTTCTTTTTCACTGAAACAAAAATTCAAAACACTGCTAAAAAAATTTGCCCCAAATCTATTACCCACATATAACTTTAAATTTACTTCTATGGAATTCTTAACACGAAAATTGCTCTATCAATAAAATGTAGCATAACAATGACATTTCACCTGGGAGACAATTTAGGCGAGGCATTAAAAAGGAAGTGTTGAATGTTCGGGCAAACACATTGTCATTAATTTTTGTTGAATCAACGGACTTATCAGAAAAAGACTTGTTTTAGTGGTTAGATATTTCGATCGGTATTCAATTATTATACAGTTGAAACTTTTAAGACGCTTCATTTTAGTCTGAGTCAAAACTCACACTTACTGAATCTAGGCTCTGGTTTTGAAGTTTAAAATGTTAGGGAAAATGTAAGCATCTATAAAAATAGCATTAACATTTTAACCGTTCTTTACCAAAACCTAACTGCGCTATACATTTTATTTCATTGAAATCAAGCAAAATTAGGTTCACAACGATTTATTTTTGTTTGTGCAGTTTGAACTAAAGCCAAGTGTCTCCTTTATTAAAATTTAAAATAGGAAACCTCTGAAACATCCTACATTTTTGCTGTTTACAACACATACGATACTCTAGTAATTTGCCGAATTGTTTGTATACCAATAAAATTAAAGTAACTTTTGATCCTTTTTTTTTGAGGTCTGGTCATTTTTTGGATAAATTTTGGTCCCAAATAAAAACATGGTGGGGCAACCGTGTTTGAGAATGCACATGATAAGGTTGCATTTTTCCGAACTTAATTTTTTTTTTAATAATGAAATAGTAGTATGCAAGCGACTGCCATAGTAGTAGACATGTACATGAATATTATGAACAAAGTTTAAAACTAAAAAATTTTTCTTTGAAATATAATCTAAGGGAAGATGGACGAGGCGTAGCTTCATGGACGCGTATTAGGCACAGCATAAGCAATCTTCCATAAGCAACGCCACGCCAACGTCCAAGCAACACACAAATAATTAAAAACTTACGTTCTTCTTGAAGTTTATTGAATTTTAGCAAAAAAAAAAAGATTTTCTATCGCCGTTCAACTACATAAAAAACATAATTTTGTATTCATGTCGATTTCATGATCGATCAGCGCAGACGGCGGACCATATCCTCCTGGAATGCGACGCAATCTGATGAGGGCACAACAGACTAATGTTCGCAGTGCAATTCTCAATAAGTTTTCGATCTATCTGTGGCAGGGAAACTTTTATTTTCATTGAGGAATAAATCGTAAAAATAAAAATCATGTTATTATTATTAAATAAATAAATAAATAAAAATATATGCGAAGTCCCAGAGATAAAATGAGTAATAGAATGAACATTGATTTACACATTACATTTTTAAAATGAAAATCTCTGGCTAAAAAAGTAATAGAATGAACATTGGTTTGTATATTACATTTTTAAAATGAAAATCTCGTGCTAAAAAAGGAGCAAAACCTAACTACATTTTCGTACTTAACTACACTCCCTTTTGTGATTCAGGACTTGGGCATATTTTGAAAAAACTCCGAACATCATTCCATGATTATACATCATTCGACTGCCTTCTTTCACTGCCTTCCGCTCTATTCGCAACATAATAACCTCAATTTAAGCTGCCAAACTGTATAGCAAACAATGATTTTATCAGGTAAGCGTGGCTGGGTAAATGCGTGCTGCTACATATCCTACTTGTAGACCTTTACAATGGAATATATTACCAACTACAATGTCTACAAAATCAATGAAACTTCAAAAGATCAAAAACGCTTAGAGGAATTAACAAAAATTTACAAAAAACAATTGTCAGGTTATGCTCAAAAACAGTTGCTAGATTTATGCTTAAAATATGCCGACGTATTCGCTTTAAAAACTGATCGTACCTTTAAATAACTTTTACGAACAAAAACTATGTTTAACTGACAAAACTCCAGTCTATATAAAAAAATTATCGTTTACCATATACACAGCGCGAAGAAATAAATAAACAATGTAGCGCGGCAGCCTGTGGGTTAATGGAGCTTTACTTACATTCGAACATCTGAGTTTGTATCTGTGGCCTTATACCAGTACAACTACGTTTACATTTGTTAGTAGCTCGTAGAAAGCAAACACATGTATATACCCTGCTAACCATGGCTAACCACATTTTGTTTTTTTCACCTCAAACTGCAACACTATCTCAATTTCTTTTTGGACACAACTAACACCAACTCACATTTGTGGGACATTTTTCATAATTGTGGTAAATTTCTAAGATGTGCGAATGAAACAGTAGTATGATGTAGGAATGAAACAATAAGATACTACAGATTTCGCCACCATTTTTGAAAATTTTTTAAGCAAAACGCGTCTCATTGCGAAATAATTTAATAAAAATTGAATTTTGCAAGTGCTCAAGTGAGTAAGAACATTAAAAAAAAATATATATATATAACAGAAAAGTGGGCGACATTATTTTCGCGCAATAATTCGGGGTTCGCTAAAGAAAAACGGGCAAACGTTCAAAAAAAAGATCTCCAGCATAGCAAACCAGCTGTCATCAGCTACAAAAGGGCTTCTCCAAGACGCCACTAACACCTTGGATTATCCGAGGTAAGCAAATGTTTAGTTATTTTAGTATAACTAATTTTTTGTTGTTGTAGCAGTGCAAATTTGGAAATATATTGCAGAACTTACCCTTATTATGAAGATACTGTCATGGAATCGCATCTCTGATGGAGCAGAAAGGAAGGCAGTCGGCATAATCTGGGGGTGCTCAGTGGCTAGTCATGTCGCTTGGGCGCGGTCCTTGCCAACCTTACTGTTCCTGCGCCATAACAAAGAAAAGTTCCTATAATGCATATCAAAACTAACAGCTGTCAAATTCAAGAAAACCCGACAGAAGCGCAGAGACGACTCAAAACGATTATAATTCAAAATAAAGCAACATCCGGCCGAACCGGATGCACGGACAGACCGTTAACATTCAAAAATTTATATTCAGAAAAAGTAACCGCAAAAAAAAATTACCGAACCGGACATGACCGGTTACTAACGCTGAAAATCAAAGAAGAAAAAAATGCTGAAAATTAAAGAAAAAGGGGGATAAACAAAAAAGAGCCGAATATACATAGGGGGCGCCGCGGGTGGTGTGCGACGCCCGGTACTTTGCCCACCCTCAAAAACCATGGCCACCGACGCACCTAATTTTCCGGTGGCCCCTTACCTGAATTACCTGTGTCCTCTAAATAAGGGGAGACGTCAACATTCCCATTTTAATTATAATATTTATTCACAATTCATTTTTAGCTTCACTATTAACTATATTAGCAATCAAAAATAACATATAGTAGGGGGGGGGGGGGGGGGGGGGAGGGGGAAATAGGCCAAATGAAAATTTTATATATATATAATAATGAATAGATAAACTAACAAGGAAAAATTACCAATTCTTGTTTGGTTGTACGTACTATTAAATATGTCTTAGTAGTATTGTTTTATTTATATTCCAGGCTTATAATAACCGTGGCCTTAGGATGCAACAATGCTTAGTTGTACATACATAACTTGGAAAAAAAGAAAAAAATATAAATACGTGGAGTTTGTATGTAAAAATGAAATTTGTGCAGTAGGCCTACTCACAGTCAAATTTATTGCAATTCCTACATAATTCCCACTCCAAAAAAAAATGCAAACGCTCAACTTTGTTCCAAATGGCATATTGAAATATCCTTACTAATAATACAGACATTTGCTTTATCATAAAAAATACTATATATATATAGGTATATATCGATAATCCTTAGTTTTAACCAAATTTGTTCTCTTCAAAGTAAGTAGTATGGTGATAAAACGCTGGTTCTTTCCGTTTACCAACACATTTGGAGAAAAAAAAAACGTAAAGCGAAGTGGAACGTTAGTTAAGAGCTGGAAAATGCGAGCCTACATAAAACTTTAAAGAGAGCAATACAATTGATTTATGTTTATAAAGATAAATCATTAACCCACGTTTGGTCTCAACGCTTGCACAAAGATTAATGAAGAAAATTAAAAATTTATTTAATATTGAAAACGTTTGCTTCGCTCATTTTGTAAACTGACTTAAAGTTATTCCTAAAATTATTTACAGAAATTCTTGTTGGGTGATATCTTTAAATTAAGTGTCTGTATAATTTGGTATGAATAGTTTTTAATTTGTAAGGTACATAACTAAATAGCTAGTTTCTAACTACGTTGGCAGCGACTCACCCGGTATGCTGGTACTTAGTTAGCCGGTAAGAGGCTGTAGTGTGGACTTCTGCCGGCGTGTTTGCTGATGACGTTGTTGTTCTTGTTGTTGCTGGTGAGGTGTTTGGCGCTGTTGTTGCTGCAGGCCTGTGATGGCGACCCTGCTGTTGTTGTTGTAACTGGTGGTTTTTGTAAGTCTGGTGGTTGTTGCGCGTGTGTTTGGCACGTAATGTTGCGCTGATGGTGGTGGTAAGGTATCGTGGGGCCGTGCGCTATTACTAGTGGCTGAGCGAGGCGGTCGGCGCCGACGATGTGGTGGAATTCGCTGCGGACGCATGCACCACGATTAGTATACCGGGAAGCATCGTTAAGTACTTATTTAGCTACCAGTTCACAGCGCTTTGGAATTCTTATTCGTTTATATTGCCCACTAAATATCAAGAGTGCGACAACCAGTATAATCACTGTGGTTTATATAACTATATATATGTATATATATTTATTCTCTAAAAATTGCTTTAGTTATATTAAATAAGTCTGCTAATTATTCGTGTTTTGCTCCCTTTTTTAAGTACGTGGGCCGCCAGAAATATGGCTGCTACTGGAGCTCCTCTCCCTTGAAACTCTTTGTAATATTTGCTAGTTTCTTACCATTTTCGTTGTCTATGAGTGAATTTGAAAATCCTCTGGTTGTTTAGTAAGCCAGCCTTTTCCATTTTCAATTAATGCTCCTCTTCGGATCGATGATCTTTCTTTACTTAGAAATATGTATTGCCAGTAGCTTGACACAGTGACCCAATTCGGGATTCGATTACTGGGTTTCTCGGATAACATTACCTTCGTGACAGCGAACACTTTGGTACCATGTAAAATTTTCATCTCCCATCGTAGTTTTACAAGTTTTTACAAATTTTTTCACTTCCAATTCTGTATCTAAGGCTTTTGTTTCTTTTGTTCGTTGTCGCTAGAAAACTATTAAATTGTGCCGTTGACAAGAAAAACTATTCAATAAATCCTTAGAATTTCAAAATTTTCTTTTAAAAAAAATCAATTAATTATAATTGGCGCAGGTGTGGTTGGTGAATGTCGGCTTTTTTCCTTTTCCTTTTTTGATTTCCCGGAAACAGCATGGTTCTTACTAGAGATCATCATTTTCGCGGCCGTGGCGACCTCTAGTGTTCATTTCGATCAACATGCCATGGAACCATGTATTTGCCATCACTAGCCACTAGGTGCCTTCCAAAGGTGACTCCCCCAAGTGGACCATAACAAACCTGCTTCGCTTGGAAGACCTGACGATGAAGCGAACAGGAAACCGGATCATCTGTGGGAAGCCTCTGCCAGGAACCTCCGACGACAGCAACGTGGGGCACGACTCACCCCTAAGATAAGAGTCTCAACGTTCTACCGCGAAGGTAGCCGGGCAATATAGGGCCATCAAAAAAAATTAAGTCAAGTAGGGAATTGATTTTTGTTTCTTAGTTTAAAAGGCTTTGCGGCAGTTAGAAATTTGTTATGGAGAACTCGTCAAAACTCCGTATGGTATTTTCTAGTGGTTATAGCCCCCACAGAAAGGCAAAAACAAATATGGGTGTAGACATTTTGATAAGGAGAACTCGTCCAAACTCCGAAAGGCTAGTGGTTATCGCCCCCACAGAAAGGCCAAAAAAAATGTATGTGTGTAGACATTTTGATAAGGAGAACTCGTCCAACTCCGAAAGGCTAGTCCAACCCAAGCGTGGACGGCCAGGCTGTTCACGGTTCTCGGTGAGTACGCGTGTGAACATCCTATGAGGTCATTACTCGGGGAGAATACTGGGCGAGATGTCCCCGACCGCCAAAACGATCAGACCGGTAAAAAAAATTAAATCTGTAAGTAAAAAAAATCAGTGGGTAAATTTAGCAAAACGTTTTTATTGGTTTATTGCGGACGAATATCCGAAGCATGGAAGCGACCTATCAATTTCCCGTTTAGGTCCTCGATATCATACAGTGCATTGCTATTTTTCGGAGCACGCGACACTTAAGGTATTTTGGCAAGAATTTGGCGTTAATGCTCTGTTTGAAGTTACTTAAGGCAAAGTTTTTCCGGAAAACTTCCTGACCTTCCTTGTAGTTGACTTGTCTGGAGCGCTTGCCTATCCTTGGCCTGATCTAAATTTCTACGGATCTGCTCACGAATATTAGTCAACTTGTCCGTTCTGCTCACCATCGTAACCTGGTCTTCCCGAAGGCTGCCGAGTTTCTCTAATATACTGTACGCTGAGGCATGTTGAACCATATTTTGGCCGTATAATGCAAAGTATGGAGAGCACTGAATCGCCGTATGAAAATCACTTCTCAAAACAGATAAAATCTCGGGTATATGCTTATCCCAATATGTATGGTAAGGTTTATCTTTCAGGATAATCCTAATCTTCGAAACGATTTCTCTATTAACGCGTTCGGATGCGTTCGCTTGAGGAGAATATAACCCCGTCCTCACGTGCGTCACCCCGTAATTTACTAAAAATTGGTTCATTTCCTTAGAGATAAACTGTTTACCGTTGTCACTATGGATAAATTCAGGGACCCCTACAGCTGGAAAATTTTCTGAAGCGAAGTAATTTATAACGTTAACAGTGGTAGCTATCGGCATGGGCTTTAGCCAAACGTATTTTGAAAAATGGTCTAGTACTATGAAAAGAAATTGATTTCGCCGCTTAGATCTCGGATAAGGCCCTAGAAAATCGCAATATAATCGCTGAAATGGCCTCTCGGATGCAAAGGTATTCTCTATAGGTGGTCTCGACTGTTGATTAGTGGGTTTTACCGATTTGCAGGTATCACAACGCTGGACGTAGTCCCTGACGTCCTTAGCCTGCTGCGGCCAGAAGTACTTCTGCCTAACACGTTCTAAGGTTTTCTGCCACCCGCCATGGTAACTCGGGTTAGCGTCATGTGCTAATCTCACTGCTTCCTCGGTCAACCCTTTCGGCAACCACAAACGCCACAGCGAGTCTTCTTCCCCTTCCACCCACTTGCGAAATTTAACCCTTTTGAAAATTACCCCGTCCACCTCTCGTAAATCCGGAAGCGATTCCTCGTTTTCGGTGACGGTCCGAATCAAGTCTAAATATTCGTTACTGCTAAATTCTGGAGAGACTAAATCTATTTCCCCGGGTGTGGTAGTGAAAGTCAACTCATCGGCATCGGGTACTACATCGGGTACTACTACTCCGCCAACACCTATTTTGGACGCGTCGCATTGGATTACGAATTCTTTGAAAAAGTCTGGTTGGGCCAAGACAGGAGCGGAACTCAAGGCTAATTTAAGTCTTTCGAAGGCCTCTATAGCTTCAGAGGTAAGCTTGAACGGGCCTGATGACTTACGGAGACAGTCGGTCAAGGGACCTGCCAAGTCAGCAAAATTGGTAATAAATGCCCTGTACCAATTCGCCATGCCCACAAATCTACGCACCTGCCGAGGGGATGTAGGGATCGGAAAGTTTTGTATCGCTTCTATTTTCCCTGGATCCACTTTCAAACACCCGCTGCCTATCAAGTACCCTAAGTAACGAATTTCCTTCTGACAAAATTTGCTTTTGTTTACGTTTATTGTCAGACCTGCGTCTGTCAAACATTTTGCTACTTGCGCCAGCAATTTCAGGTGGTCTTCAAAATTTGTACTACATACCATCAGGTCGTCCAGGTAGACAAAGACGCAGACGCTAAGGGATTGCCTTGTCCATCAGCCTACTCATAGTCTGCGGTCCATTGCACAGAGCAAAGGGCATTACCTTGAAGTGGTACAGAGGCCTCCCCGGAACTGCGAATGCTGTTTTTTCCTTGGAGGACTCTGTTAAGTTGATCTGGAAGAACGCGTCCTTCAGATCAATGCCACTAATAAAATGCGTATCCTTCAGTCTGCTCAATAAGCCGTTGATATGAGGCAGGGGGTATGAGTCCTTCTTAGTCACCGCGTTGACCTTCCTGGAATCTACGCACAGCCTAACTTTACCTGGTTTCCGAACCAGTACCACAGGACTACACCACGGAGAGTTTGATTCTTCTATAACTCCCAATTCGAGTAACCTGTCTAATTCGCTAAAAGCTTCGGCTTGCCTCGGTGGCGAAAGAGGGAAATGTTTGCTTTTTATAGGAACGGCATCGCCGGTGTCAATGAGATGCTCCACTAACTTCGTTTGCCCCAGACCTAACTTTTCGAATGAGGGGAATGTCTCTATGACTTTTTTTAATTCTATTCTCAGGGTTGGCGACAAATCATGGAGATTAAGCTCTTCTTCCTTTTCATTTCTAATCTCTATGTACTCTCGGCTTGGGAATATTTCGGGAGCTAACGCAAATGCTCTCCAAAAATCTACCCCGAAGTAAGCTTCTTGGAGAAGTGAAGGAACAAGTTAAAAACGAATAACCTTCGTGGTATTCTTGAAAGTGACCGGTAGCGATACTGAGCCTAAGATTTTTTGCTTGCTGCCACCCGCGGTATATACGAATGCATGTAAGGGCTGATAATCGAAGCCGTTATCTCTTAGGAATTCTACTCCATTTTTTCCCAATATGGAGACGTTGGCTCCCGAGTCCAACAACTCTAAAATGAAACTATCTTTTATCTTAGCCTTTACGAGAGGCCTTTCATCCTCTGTAAGCGTTAACTGGTGGCTTGCAGCAGTCTACGCTCCTGTACTCTCCTGTGGTATCTTTTCCTGCACTTCAAAATATTTTCTGATACCGGGTATTGTTCAAAAATGCCATTTATTATTTGTTCGCACCTAGGTTCCCTTTCTTCTAGACTTGGTGAAAAATGCGTCTCGCAAGCGACATCCCTATGCTGGCGTCGCAGAATTTTGATCGGCTCGCCCATCGCGGATGAGGACGTTTGACTCTCGGATTCAAAACTGTTGGTATTATCCGTACTGTCTGGGAAGGTTACGATTACATTTGGGTGTTCTTTCGCCAGGGTACTACTGCACCTCGGCAGCTTACCACCTCCATGCAACTCGGAATCTGCGAGAGATCCACCCTCTGGTTCAGTGCACGGGACGACGCCTCGAGCACTGGCTGGTATGGGAGCTATGATGCCGAACGAGGTTCCCCCGCTTTCTCGCTCGGGTACTGGTTTCCCTACCTGCGATGGTCCCTAGGGCATTAAGGAGTAAGTACTCCATTATACCGACATTTAAAACAAAAAGGATTCCTAATGGGTTCCTCACAGTATATATATGAGTGGCCCATTGCCTACCAATTCCAGCATTGGATTCCTGAATTGTCCGGTCTCCTGCTGCGTCGATATTCCAGCGCCTCTATCTGCGGATCCGCTTCACAATCCTCGCCTTCCAACCTCATGTCCGGGGTTGTCACACGGGCTTCGTTCACATGCCGTCCTGGGTAAGTGGCTCCCAACAGCTTGCTTTCCTTCAGCACTTGTTCTCCTCTGCGTGCTACATCGCGTAGATCATGAAGGGTTCTTACATCCGCTTTGAAAAGCATCAGCTTAAGGCTACTGTTGACGTTCCTCTTTATGATGTCAATCAGCAATACCTCTGACATGGGTTCTCTAAGCGCGCGTTCAAGGAGATTATGTCCGTGTGGAATACGTCATAGCACTCACTTGCTTTTTGCTTTCGCATGGAGATCTCCATCGTGATCTCGTGGTCAGTTTTTAAAGTACCGAACTCTCTTTTTAGGGAATAGCACAAAAAGGCATAGGTCGCATTTGGGTTTTCTTTTGTGAATAACCAGTACCACTCTTCGGCCTGCCCAGAAAGGAATAGGTGGAAGCTAGCCATTATTTGGTCGTCGGTGCATTGTGTACGTTCACACAGGGTATTTAGCTTAAACAGAAAATCCGCCACGCTTCCAGTGCCGTCGAACGATATCTTCCACTCTTGAGGTTTCACTACTATACTGCTCGGAGCAGGGTTCATTGGTGGTACTACTGCTGGAAGGGGGTTGCGTTCCATTCTCTTCCCGTTCCTATTCAAATTTATGGACTGCTGAGCAGATTCGAGCGCGGCGTTAAGCTGGTCCATATTGTTCCGGATTGACCCCATCTCCCTCCGCATCTCTTCCAGCGAGGTCCTGAACAGCTGGTACAACACTTCCACCCACGAGTCCCCACGAGGAGCTTCGTTATGGATCCCTGGAGTATTCGTCCTGTCACTTGCAGCTTCTCTAAGATTTCCAATTCCGTGATTTGGTGGTAAAGCACCAGCTCCATCCAGTGCGTTGGTCAACACGTTGGTCATTAGCCCCGAGATATCATGCGCATTTAGTAGGAGCGCGTTCAGGTCCGAGCCTGCGTTCATCCTCGCGGGGTCTATACTGGCCATCTATTGGAGTATGCATCACCAGGGGACGTTTAGTTTTTGAAAAAGCCCCCCTATTATTTCCGCCCCGGTTCTGGTGCCCTCACTCCCGAACGGAGTATGCCAGCCCGGTGGCCCAAAGGACTGGTCACACGACATTATAATTCGGTAAAAAAATTTATTTGTTAGGTCGTAGTTTGGTATTTTATATACTTCTGCTTAAACAAGATGTAAAGCAGTTAGGTTCACCCTATATCCTAAACATTGATTGTTTTAAAAAAAATGTATAAATATATAAAAAAATATTGCGCGAGGGAATAAGGAAAAATTGCGAGAATAAATATTAACACTATTTATTCGATAATCGTATCGAAGAATATTCCAAGCTGAAAAAAGGTGATTAGTTAAATATATATATATTATACAATCAATGGGAATGCTGACATCCCATCCTCAGAAGGCAATAGGCTACAAAAAAAATTAAACCCAAAAATTCGTTCATACTTGTCCCTAGTGCTCCCAGCCGCAATGCGAGGGAGTCTTAAGGCCCCCTTCGAGACTGGTTGGGGCCACTAGGGTCAATTTCCTACACAGACAGGTTGGTCCCAACACACCCAGCCGCAACGCAGAGGCGGTCTCCAGGGACTCGCTAGTGGGACTGGCTGGGAGTGTTGAGGCCTCCCGTCCATTCACCCGGGACACCCCTCCTGCCTCCCCCGCTATGGGTGGAGCGGCTTCAATGCCCGCTCCCCAGGCTGGTGAGACAGAAAAGGGTGCCGCTTTGAATCCCAGCTCAACCCGTCACAATCCAGGTGGTGTTCTGAGTTACCACCTGAGACGTGGGATGAGCTGGGTTTCTTGCAATTCATACACACACCATTCATACTAACAACACAAATTCGGCTAAAGAAAAAGTTATAAATATTTAAACATTACAAAAAAAAATTATTTAAACCCAATTAGCGGACATATATTTTTCCAAAGCCGACTAACGGACAACTTCCGGAAAACTTAAATCCCACTTACCAAAAAAAATTTTAAGTGCGTGCAGCACTGCCTCATCGGGTGAATACAAAAATCCGGAGACTGACGTTAAGTCCCGTGGCTCCTTCGGCAACTGCCCCCGATGACCAGTCCGGACAACCTGATCCGTCAACCATTCCACCGCAACGCAGGTGGCTGCTCCTGCGGCTGCTCACCTCGGACTGGTGGAATGGTCAATTTCACACGTTGCTCGAATTGACCACTGAGATCAGCGCCTCCGGTGCCACGTTGGGCGCCATCTGTTATAGAATCGCATCTCTGATGGAGCAGTAAGGAAGGCAGTCGGCATGATCTGGGGGTGCTCAGTGGCTAGTCATGTCGGCTGGGCGGGGTCCTTGCCAACCTTACTGTTCCTGCGCCATAACAAAGAAAAGTTCTTATCATGCCTATCAAAACTAACATCTGTCAAATTCAAGAAAAACCGGCAGAAGCGCAGAGACGACTCAAAACGCTTATAATTCAAAATAAAACAACATCCGGCCAAACCGGATGTCACGGACAGACCGTTAACATTCAAAAATTTAAATTCAGAAAAAAATAACCGCAAAAAAAATTACCGAACCGGACATGACGCTGAAAATCAAAGAAAAAAATGCTGGAAATTAAAGAAAATAGGGGGATAAACAAAAAAGGGCCGAATATACATAGGGGGCGCCGCGGGTGGTGTTGCGACGCCCGGTGCTTTGCCCACCCTCAAAAACCATGGCCAGCAACGCACCTAATTTTCCAGTGGCCCCTTACCTAAATTACCTGTGTCCTCTAAATAAGGGGAGACGTCAAGATTCCCACTTTAATTATAATATTTATTCACAATTCATTTTTAGCTTCACTATTAACTATATTAGCAATAAAAAATAATATATAGTAGGGGGGGGAACTAGGCCAAATGAAAATTGTATATATATAATATAATAATGAATAGATAAACTAACAAGGAAAAATTACCAATTCCTGTTTGGTTGTACGTACTATTAAATATGTCTTAGTAGTATTGTTTTATTTAAATTTCAAGCTTATAATAACCGTGGCCTTAGGCTGCAACAATGCTTAGTTGTACTATGATTTTCTCTTCATATACGTACATACATAACTTGGAAAAAAAAGAAAAAAATATAAATACGTGGAGTTTGTATGTAAAAATGAAATTTGTGCAGTATGCCTACTCACAGTCAAATTTATTACAATTCCTACATAATTCCCACCCCAAAAAAAAAAATGCAAACGCTCAACTTTGCTCCAGATGGCATATTGAAATATCCTTACTAATAATTCGGACATTCGCTTTATCATAAAAAAGACTATATATATAATGTATATTGGAACGATTTTCCGTCATCCCTTGTCAAATTTGGTTTTGAGACAAACCGGTTTCGGCGTTGTGCCATCATCAGTGTCGATTTTCGTTCTGATCTGTTGTTGTCATTTGTCCTGTATTTATAGTTCGTAGGTATATGAGCAGGTATTGTCAAATTGATGCTTGTGTATATTTAGTTATGTGTATGTGATGTGTGTTCGTTCAGAACCGAGGGTGGTTTACTAATCGATTTGTGTGGCTGACTGGGGTAGGTAGAAATCTGTGATTTTAGTCGTTTGACCTTCTTTGTCGGTTTTTTGTTTTGGTGTGTTAATTGTTTTGTGTTTATTTGTTGTTGTGTGTTTGTCTGTTGTACCTGTGTGATTAAGTTGTTTCCTGTAAACAAGTTTTAAAGGCTCGAATATTGTGTCAGAAATTGTGTTTATCTGCTCGTTTATTATTCTACCGTCGAATGTTTTCTGTTTGTAGATTTCCATGTTTTCGAGTACGTTGAGACGTCGGCCCTTTTCTTGTATGAGAAGAACCCTAACTGTTTTATTGATGTTTGCTGGGGAACATTCATTCTCGACCATGTGATTCGCGAAGTTAGACTCGGGTATAATGTTTGGATTCCGTATTTTTTTGTTGTAATCTCTAATATGTTCTCTGAACCTCGTTCTTATTTGCCGTCCTGTTTGTCCTATGTAACTATGCTGGCATCCGCAGGTAAGCTTATATACGCCGTGGCTGCTAAACGGATCCTCTGAGTTAATGTTAGTTCTTAGTTTTCGCCCTATATTGTTCGATGTTTTGAATGCTGTGTTAATGTTGTATTTTTTAAAGAAGTTTGCCAATTTATATGTTGCTTTTCCAGTATATGTCATAGTCGTCCAGTTATTATTTTCCTTTTCATTATTTCTTTTTGGTTCTCCATTTGTCCTCCTGAGCTTATCTACTAGTGCTTTTTTATATCCGTTGTTTGCAGCGATATTATATATGACCTCAAGTTCTCTCTTATATGCCTAAACAAAAAAAAAAATAAATAAATATTTATCGTGAGGTCTAGATAGTTGATTCCTCCGTCTTTTTCGGTTTCCATTGTAAATTTTATATTGCCGTGCTGTTTGTTGAGGTACTCCAGTACGAGCTTTTCGTTATTAGTAGTTAAAACGCATATTATGTCATCCACGTATCTAGCATAAATTGACACGCCTAATTTGGACTTCAGCTCCTGTATGTACTTTTCTTCCAGATTTTGCATGAACACTTCCATAAGAATTGCTGATGTGGGGCTTCCCATTCCAAGACCGCTTGTTTGTCTATATATTTTATTGTTGAATTTAAAATAGTTTTGACGTAAAGTGGTTCTTAGCGTATTTGTGATTTGCATACTTTTCACTTTGTTTTTTGTGTTATGAACTATTGTTGAGCTAACTATGTCCAAAGTCTCCGATAGTGGTATAGATGGGTATAAATCTTTTATGTCAAAAGATACCAATTTGCTGTTTCTTGTTAGCTCTACGGTCTCGAGTCTCTCCATTAGTTCTGTTGTGTTAGCTATTGAATATTCTATCCTTAGCTCCAGAGTATCTATCAATATCGTTTTTAAATATTTGGACAGTTTGTAACATGGTGCCGATTTAAAATTAATGATGGGCCTCATTGGCGTGTCCGGCTTGTGGATTTTTGGTAGCGCAACCAGTGGAGGAGCCGAAGGGTTCATTTGGACCAATCTATGTGCCATGTTAGAATCTACTATATTTGTTGCATTTTTTATAGCAACTTTGATTTGTTTTTGGTATTCATCTGTGGGATCCTCTCTCATTCTACGACATTTCATTTCCTCTATGAGATCCTCGGTTTTAGATATATATTGCTCTTTTTCGATTAGCACAGTGGTGTTTCCTTTGTCCGCTTTCGTTGTGACAATATTGTTTTTCCTTAGTTTATGCCGTAGATTCTTTATTGTTTTCTCCTCTGTATTCGGTTTTTGTCCTTCCTGTGCTTTCACCTCCTTTTTTATGATTTCCCTGCACATGTGTATATATCGATAATCCTTAGTTTTAACCAAATTTGTTCTCTTCAAACTAAGTCGTATGGTGATAAAACGCTGGTTCTTTCCGTTTACCAACACATTTGGAGAAAAAAACATAAAGTGAAGTGGAACGTTAGTTAAGAGCTCGAAAATGCGAGCCTACATAAACTTTAAAGAGAGTAATACAATAGATTTATGTTTATATAGCTAAATCATTAACCCACGTTTGGTCTCAACGCTTACACAAAGATTAATGAAGAAAATTAAAAATCATCGGCCTAAACACCCGCGCTGTTAGTTCTGCTTACTCCAAGCTGGAAAAAGAAGCGGTAAAGATGGGTTTGATGGTGAATGAGGACAAAACGAAGTACCTGCTGTCATCGAGCAAAGAGTCGAGTTGGCAACCACGCTACTGTTGGCAGCCATAATTTCGAAATAGTAAAAGACTTCGTTTATTTGGGAACCAGCATCAACATTAGCAACAACATCAGCACTGAAATCCAGCGAAGAATCAATCTTGCCAATAAATGCTACTTTGGACTAGGTAGGCAATTGAAAAGTAAAATCCTCTCTCGGCGAACGAAAATCATACTCTACAAGTCACTTATCGTACCCGTCCTGCTATATGGGGCAGAAGCATGGACCATGACAACAGCAGATGAAGCGGCTTTGGGAGTGTTCGAGAGAAAAGTTCTTCGAAAGATTTATGGACCTCTACGCGTTGGCGATGGCGAGTACCGAAGAAGATTTAATGATGAGCTGTACGAGCTATACGCAGACATCAACATAGTCCAGCGAATTAAAACGCAGCGGCTGCGCTGGCTAGGCCATGTTATGCGAATGAAAGATGATGCTCCGGCCAAGAAAGTGTTTCTATCGGAACCCGCCTATGGAAGCAGAGGTAGAGGGCGGCCCCCACTCCGTTGGAAGGACCAGGTGGAAAACGATTTAAACTCCCTTGGTGTGACCAATTGGCGCCGGTTGGCGGAGCGAAGGAGCGACTGGCGCGCCTTGTTGGACGGCCATAACCGTTTAGACGGTTAAGCGCCAATTAAGTAAGTAAGTAAGTTGCTTCGCTCGTTTTGTAAACTCACTTAAAGTTATTCCTAAAATTATTTACAGAAATGCTTGTTGGGTGATATCTTTAAATTAAGTGTCTGTATAATTTGGTATGAATAGTGTTTAATTTGTAATCCTGGTACATAACTAAATAGCTAGTTTCTAACTACGTTGGCAGCGACAAAAATTTACTTAATATTGAAAGCGTTTGCTTCGCTCATTTCGTAAACTCACTTAAAGTTATTCCTAAAATTATTTATAGAAATGCTTGTTGGGCGATAGCTTTAAATTAAGTGTCTGTATAATTGGCATGAATAGTGTTTAACTTGTAATTCTGGTACATAACTAAATAGCTAGTTTCTAACTACGTTGGCAGCGACTCACCCGGTATGCTGGTACTTAGTTAGCCGGTAAGAGGCTGTAGTCTGGGCTTCTGCCGGCGTGTTTGCTGTTGAGGTTATTGTTCTTGTTGTTGCTGGTGAGGTGTTTGGCGCTGTTGTTACTGCAGGCCTGTAGTTGTTGTCGTATCTGGTAGTTGTTGGCGCTATTGTTGCAGCAGGCCTGTAGCTGTTGTTGTTGTTGTTGTAGCGATAAGGTTGCTCCCCGAAGGCTTTGGGAGTGTTATCGATGTGATGGTCCTTTGCCGGATACAAATGCGGTACGCTTCGGTACCATTGCACCATTAAGGTGCTAGCCCGACCATCTCGGGAACGACTTATGTGGCCACATTAAACCTTCACGCCATTCCCTCCCTCCCTACCCCCAAGTTCCATGAGGAGCTTGGGGTCGCCAGAGCCTCGTCTGTTAGTGAAACAGGATTCGCTGCGGATAGGTGAGGTTGACAATTGGGTTTGGAGAAGCTATATATTGCGCTGGCAACCTGACAGGTTGCGCTACACAGACCCTTGAATTTGTTATTATAGTCGCCTCTTACGACAGGCATACCTACCGCGGGTATATTCTGATCCCCTAACCCGCTGGGGTCCTGTAGCTATTGTCGTATCTGGTAGTTGTTGGCGCTGTTGTTGCAGCAGGCCTGTAATGGCGGCCCTGCTGTTGTTTTTGTAACTGGTGGTTTTTGTAAGTCTGGTGGTGGTTGCGCGTGTGTTTGGCGCGTAATGTTGCGCTGATGGTGGTGGTAAGGTATCGTGGGGCCGTGGGCTATTACTAGTGGCTGAGCAAGGCGGTCGGCGCCGACGAGGTGGTGGAATTCGCTGCGGACGCATGTACCAAAATTAGTATACCGGGCAACCTCGTTAAGTACTTATTTAACTACCAGTTCACAGCGCTTTGGAATTCTTATTCGTTTATATTGCCCACTAAATATCAAGAGTGCGACAACCAGTATAATCACTCGTGGTTTATATAACTATATATATGTATATATATTTATTCTCTAAAAATTGCTTTAGTTATATTAAACAAGTCTACTAATTATTCGTGTTTTGCTCCCTTTTTTTAAGTACGTGGGCCGCCAGAAATATGGCTGCTACTGGAGCTCCTCTCTCTTGAAACTCTTTGTAATATTTGCTAGTTTCTCACCATTTTCGTTGTCTATGAGTGAATTTGAAAATCCTCTGGTTGTTTAGTAAGCCAGCCTTTTCCATTTTCAATTAATGCTCTTCTTCGGATCGATGATCTTTCTTTACTTAGAAATATGTATTGCCAGTAGTTTGACACAGTGACCCGATTCGGGATTCGATTACTGGGTTTCTCGGATAACAATACCTTCGTGACAGCGAACACTTTGGTACCATGTAAAATTATCATCTCCCATCGTAGTTTTACCACTTTTCACAAATTTTTGCACTTCCAATTCTGTATCTAAGGCTTTTGTTTCTTTTGTTCGTTGTCGCTAGAAAACTATTAAATTGTGCCGTTGACAAGAAAACCTATTCAATAAATCCTTAGAATTTCAAAATTTTCTTTTAAAAAAATCAATTAATTATAATTGGCGCAGGTGTGGTTGGTGAATGTCAGCTTTTTTTCTTTTCCTTTTTTGATTTCCCGGAAGCAGAATGGTTCTTACTAGAGATCATCATTTTCGCGGCCGTGGCGACCTCTAGTGTTCATTTCGATCAACATGCCATGGAACCATATATTTGCCATCACTAGCCACTAGGTGCGTTCCAAAAGTGACTCCCCCAAGTGGACCATAACAATACCAAATCAGTGTTACATATTATGGACCTGACCGAGATCAGGAATATTGTATGGTATCGTCATAATAGGGGGACTCATGAAAGCATATAAACTTATAAGGTGTAAAATTATATCAATTTACACACGCGGTTATATGAACGCAACTAGTAATACTCTTGACAAACTTGATTGTTTATCAGCTGTATTATTGCCAAACAAAATTTTTTTGATTGTTATACAAATTAAAAAATGCCAAGATTAAGTGAAAAATCAAAACTAAAACGCCTTTACTTGCTGATGTTGGAGATTCCTGATGAAAATGCCTGCTGTAATGTCTGCAAGGTTGCATTCCTTTGAGTTTACCGCGTTTACACAATGAAATGTGCGCGTAAATTTATACAAATTGTGTAATGATTTTTCATACAAAATTTGACAGCTCGTTTACGCACTAGATAAATTTATACGTTTACACACTTTATAAGGCATTTATACGGTTACATGAGTCCCCCTAATATGAATGGTTCTGAGTAAATACGGGTATTATGGTGATAGCCAAATTAGTTGAAGTTTTGTCCGTCCAACGCAGGACTGACTTTGTTTTTGATAACCATAATATGGGTATGTATATAACTATAGTTATATACATGCATATGTTTGATAGCAAAATTTTTGCTGGTAATTTTTTTTTTCTGCACGGTAATTCTTTTCTTTAGAACACAACTGCTAAAACTAGTCAAAATATATCGGGAGTGGTGTCAATAGAAGCGCTTTGATCTCAGAACAACGAATCTAAAAGCGGAAATTGAAAATTTTTATATCTGTGCAGAGATATTTGCAGTTACCCAAAATGTATTAACAAAAACCCGAAAATGACCCCTGCTCCCTCCGAAACCGGCGGTGTGATCCATAGAATTTTGGCCTTCGGCCGCGCTTATAAAAAAGTACCACCAAGGAGGTGGAATCAAAATTAAATCAGTGCAAATTCCCTTCGTACATAAAATGTTTTCCTGTGCACAACATTACAATAATCACAAGAAAAATGCCAACTTTAACTAAAAATATCTGCACAGATATAAAATTTTCAATTTCCGCTTTCAGATTCGATGTCCTGATTCAAAGGCGCCTCTTGACACCTCTCCCGATATTCTTTGACTAGTTTTAGCAATTGTGAGCTAAAGAAAATTGTTTTTTTTTTTTTTATAAAAATGTGAAATAAATAGTTATTATGTTCCGCTTATTTAATACGGGAGCAAACGCTTGCCTTTTTATACCACCCTCGAAAGTGTTAGTCTGCTTGGGGTAACAAGCAGACACTACGGTGTCATTTCTTTATGATCTTGTTGGCAAAGAAAAAGAATGTGGACATATTTAAAGACATGTATGTTAATTAATTTAGGTAATTCTATACACTCTAAATAAATCAGTGCTATAACAACAACAAAACTCTAAATAAACGTCCAAAAATATCGGGATATGTATCAAAATATGCGTTTTTGACCCAGAAACGCCAATATAATTGCAACTTTTTGTGTGGTTGTTGTAATGCTGGTGTACACAGGAAATAATTTTGTGTAAAAGGGATTTTTTGCGCGGATTAAATTTTGATTGCACCCCATTGGGGGACCGGCCAGCGTTTTTTGACACCCTTCCCGATATTTTTGGACATGTATTATGAGTGTCATGCTTTCGTATAGAATTGCCATCATTTGAACGACTCAAAATTTTTGTTTTCCGTTTTCGGATTCGCGTCTTGGACCCAGAAACGCGAATATAAAAACACAAATTTTGAGTCTGTGAAGAGATACTTGCAAAAGAAATTGCAATTTTTCGTGTGGTTGTTGTAATGTTGGTGTACACAGGAAATAATTTTGTGTACAAATGGATTTTGCACGGATTAAATTTTGATTGCACCCCATTGGGGGACCGGCCAGCGTTTTTTGACACCCTTCCCGATATTATTGGACGTGTATTAATAGTGTCATGCTTTCGTATAGAGTTACCATCTTTTGAACGACTAAAAATTTTTGTTTTCCATTTCCTGATTCGCATTCTGTGTCCAAGACGCATCTTTTCATACATCTCCCGATATTTTTGGACTTATATTTATAGGGTCATGCTGTTGTATAGAATTACCTAGATTAATTCACAAACAGTATCTTTTAATATGTATGTCCACATTCTTTGTTTGCCAACAGGATCAAATAAATGAATATTTTCTTGGGGTAACATACTTAACACCAACACTTTCGAGGGTAGTAGGCGAGCTTTTGCCTCCGTATTGAATAAACGTAACATCATTGTAAATTTTACCAAGTAGTGCAACTAACAGCTGATCGGTGAAAATTCGCACATTCACACGCAAAGTTCTCGACTCAATTTCAAAACAAAACTTTAGATTATTTAATTCAAATTTTAAAGGGAGATAATCCTTACAAATTTATGTATATAGAATATATATGGCGTTTTTGTTGTTATTAAAACAATAGTTTTATTTATATTAAAGCTATAAAATCTCCGAACACCATTCCTTCATTATATGACATTCGACTGCCTAGTCCACTGCCTTCCACTCTATTCGCAACATAACCTCTACTTAAGCTGCCAAACTATATAGTAAACAATGCGTAACATAATTTTATTTCTTTAACATTTTTATACAAAATAAAAAACTTGGATCATTGTTTACTATATAGTTTGGCAGCTTAAATAGAGATTATGTTGCGAATAGAGTGGAAGGCAGTGGACTAGGCAGTCGAATGTCATATAATGAAGGAATTGGTGTTCGGTGCTTTTTAAAAATTTGCCCGAAATCCTGAATCACAAAAGGGAGTGTAGTTATGTACGAAAATGGAAAAATGTAGTTAGGTTTTGCTCCTCTTTTAGCAGGAGATTTTCATTTTAAAAATGTATTGTACAAAGCAATGTTCTTTCTATTACCCATTTTATCTATGGAGCTTCACATGCACTTTATAAAAACGTGCTTTTTATTTTCACGAACTTATTCCTCAATGAAAATAAATGAAACATGTTTTAATGTAAGCATTAATCATGTTTCTTACTTCTTAAATGTTTTTCTTAAATATTATAAATGTGTTAAAAGTAGCAGGACTAAAATAATATTGACAAATCTGATATGTCAAACTAATTTTATATAATAAAAATGATTTCATAAATTGCATGCATTTTATACATATGCATTATATTTTAAATTTTCTCTAACTATTCGTTTTGTGCTGACTTAATTTTGATTATGCATAACTTTCTTTGGCTACATAAGCTAACAATTCCAGGGGCCGTTTTCACCATCTTCGGCGAATGCTATCAAACACTTTATTTGAAAGAAATCGTTCAGTGATTCGTCCGATTCGTCGGACGTTAAAAGTTCCCCTGTCACATAAGGAAAAATGAAATACAACTATTTTTATTACATGAAGATAGATAGAAAATTTATTGGGGATTGCACTGCGACCGTTTATCTATTGTGCCCTCATCAGATTGCGTCGCGTTCCAGGAGGATATGTTCCACCGTCTCTCCTGATCGATCACGAAATCGACATGAATACAAAATTATGTTTTTTATTTAGTTGAACGACGATAAAAAATTGTTTTTTTTTTTTTTTAAATGCAAGAAAGTTCAAAGAGAACGTAAGTTTTTAATTATTTGTGTGTTGCTTTGAGGTTGGCGTTGCGTTGCTTATGGGTTGAAGCAATTAAAAGCCTCCTGCGATTTACAACCAGAATGACTGAATTTTGTGTGCGTTAGTGCAGTCGGGTGGCTTCGTGACACACGTATTTGTTGTCGGCTACACGAAAATCAAAACATTTTGATATTTTCATTTTCTTATTTGATAGTCGCGGGGTGTAATTGATAAAACAGCAGTGTTGTATTTAGTTTGTGTCGACATTCAAAATGAACAAGTGCGCGGAAGAACAGCAATTCATATTAAAATTTATTGAAAATTATCAATGTTTACCAGCTTTGTGGAATGTAAAGCTTTTATTATTATTTAATAAAATTTTTATTAATTTTTTTTATTATTTAATAAAACAGCTGTATTTGCAAGTAAAAAAAGTCATCATCCGATGACGACATATTCACGACCCAACGCTACGGTTTCTCAATGCAAATGTTGATTGATGGCTTTTTATTTGATAGTCGCGAGGCAAGCGTCAAATACCCGACACGCACACATACAAAAATTCAGTCAATCTGGTTGTAAATCGCAGGAGGCTCTAAAGCACGTGTGTTCAAAGTCAGATGTAGACGCAAAGCAAGTGCCGAAACGACGCATAAGTCACCTTAAGCGTATTTGCTTTAGGTGTTATTTATCATTATTAATTAAAAATGTTAGATCTCCTAAAAAGTTGAACTTAGGCAAGATACCCAAGAGGCGCAGCTTCGTAGACGCCTGCAAAATATGGCATGCAGGTAAGATCTCTCTACACCTCAATATTGCTTATGCTGTGCCTAATACGCATCTATGAAGCTACGCCTCGTGTACATCTTCTCTTGGATTATATTTCAAAAACATTTTTGTAGCTCTAAACTTTGTTCATAATATTCATGTAGATGTCTACTACTATGGAAGTCGCTTGCATACTACTATTTCATTATTTAAAAAAAAAATTTAGTTCGGAAAAATGCAACCTTATCACGTGCATTCTCAAACACAGTTGCCACACCATGTTGTCATTTGGGAACAAAATTTATCGAAAAAAGGACCAGACCTCAAAAAAGAAGGACCAAATTTTAGTTTTATTTTATTGGTATACAAACAATTCGGCAAATTACTAGAGTATCGCATTTGTTGTAAAAAGCGAAAATTGTAGGATGTTTCAAGGGTGTCCTATATAAAATTTTAATAAAGGAGACACTTGGTTTTAGTTCAAACTGCACAAACAAAAATAAAGTGTACCTTTAGGTATCACATTTTCAAATTTTTTAGGATAAGACTATGTCTTTCACCAACCTAACGTTGTGAACCTAGTTTTGCTTGATTAGGCTCTAGTAAGGAACAGTTAAAAAATTTGCGTTGTGGCAAACTCAATAAATCGTAAATGAAACCAAGCAATTGTGTTAATGCTATTTTTATAGATGTTTTCATTTTCACTCACAGTTTAAACTTCATACCAGAGCCTAGATTCAGTAATTGTGAGTTTTAAACTCAGACTAAAAATGAAGCGTCTTAAAAGTTTCAACTGTATAATAATTGAATACCGATCGAAATATCTAAACACTAAAACAAGTCTTTTTCTGATAAGTGCGTTGTTTCATCAAAAATTAATGACAATGTGTTTGTCCGAAGGGAATGGACTGAAGTGGCAACCGTGTTCTCAAATGCAACCTTCCACATCAAATACATAACCTTCAAAAAACGCGAGTACTCTATAAATAATGTAAGGAATACTCCTTTGGGAGTATAGGACTGCTCCAAATCTAATCTGTATTCATACAAAAAATGTGCTCCAATTAACATTGCGATGTCCTAGTAGAGGAGTAGGTGATCCCACTCTCGCTTTGTTTGTGAGTATTCGTAGTAGAGTACATACGTGAGAGTAACTTCCATTCCTGTTTCACCATGGAGCACCCACAGAGGATCATATGCCAAAGTACTAAAGAGGAATTGTGTTGTCGGAAAGAATTATCGGAGTGAAGTTAATTTAAAATGAAAGTAAATGAAGAGGGGCAATACAAGTTTTATATTTTATACTACGAATATTCTTATGTTATTTAGCATTTGCGTGAATAAAGAAACTAATATTTCTCTATACTATAGTCTGTATCAGGCATGCTTAACCAACGAAACGATATCATTTCGTTACGATAATTAACGTTAATAAACGAAACGAAGTCAAATCGTCAAATTAAATGACTTCGTTTCGTTTATTAACGTTGATTATCATAACGAAATGATATCGTTTCGTTGGTTAAGCATGCCTGGTATGTATACATAAAACAAGTGCGCATTTTATCAGAGTTGACATAGTAAAATTTTATTATCAGTTATTTGTATGCAATATTTTACTTTTGACAACTCTGTTCGATCGTCATCGTGTCGTGATCACGGTCGTTAAAGAACGAGCAATGATCGGCTGATGGTGGTCCGCAAACGCATTGCAAAGGAGTATTGTTAGAGTACTCCAACATGAAGAAAATGGAACACGTAATCCAACAATTTTTGCAGGGTATACATATAAGTACTTCGACATTACGAAATACATTGTCGCGTTGTGAGGCTAAGTATTTTTGCATAATAGCTTTTTGACCACCACAATACCACAGATTAAGTATAAAATTTCACAAAAATAATACATTTTTCGAAAAATCACACAGAATATCCGCAGTCATTGTTTACGAATTTAAAAACAATGAGAACGGCAAATACGAACGTGTATGCAATGTAATGTCAAAACGTATATGCACATGGTTGTATTTATATGCACGAAAATGCTTTAAAATCGCATGAAATTGTTAAAATAAAATTCAAAAATAAATGATAAAAACTTTAATATAATTAAAAAGATTCTTTTAATAACAACAAAAACGCCTTATATATTCTATATATATATCAAATGGTAAGGATTATTTCACTTTAAAATTTAAGCTAAATAATCTAAAGTTTTTTTTTGAAACTGAGTCGAGAACTGTGCGTGTTAATGTGCGAATTTCACCGATCAGCTGTTAGTTGCGCTACTTGGTAAAATTTACTATGACTTGGATTCTCTTGAAATTGAATTGTTTGCTGCTTGCAGATGATCGCTTGCAAATTACCATCCTCAAAAATATTGCGTTTACCCCAATAAGCCCGAAGTGTGTTTCGTGAATTATCTGGGGATTATGCGCACTTAGGCAAGGTGCACATGAGGCTACACGTAATCGACGCGTACACGATATTTCATGTAGCTACAATTATTCTACGCTTCAAGATCTGCGTCGCTACAAAAAAAAAATATTTCTAAAAAAATAAACAAATTAATTTATACTGTATAATTGCAATTATACAAAAGTTGATTGTGTATAAAATTAAAACGGAAAGTTTTCACTATATCTTTATAGCAACAGAAGCACAGCACACAATTTTGTTAAAATGTGAGGCGTAGCATAATCTGCACACGATGCTACGCTTCATAGACGCGTAGTAGACGCTGAAGGCGAAATCTGTACGCTTTGATGTCGAACACATGTACTTTTCTTTGCAAACTTGCTAAAGTTCTTTTTTTCACTTATGCGCGGCGGTGAGAAGTTTCCATTTTAATTTAATACACAATCAACTTTTGTTTTATACAGCATAAATTAATTTGTTTAATTTTTTTAGAAATATTTTTCATTTTGTAGCGACGCTTGGAAGTAGCTACGTATGCAGATCTTGAAGCGTAGAGGAATTGTAGCTTCGTGAAATATCGCGTACGCGTGGGTGACGCGTAGCCTCGTCTGGACCTTGCCTACGAGAACACTAATCTCGTGTTCCCATGGTACATGAAGCAGATACGGATAGAGATTTAACATCCCTGCAAAAATTGTTGGATTACGTGTTCCATTTTCTTCATGTTGGAGTAATCTAACAATACTCTTTTGCAATGCGTTTGCGGACCACCATCAGCCGATCATTGCTCGTTTTTTAACGACCGTGATCACGACACGATGACGATCGAACAGAGTTGCCAAAAGTAAAATATTGCATACAAATAACTGATAATAAAATTTTACTATCGCAACTCTGATAAAATGCAACTGGTTTTATGTATACCTATAGTATGTTTATAGTACAGAGAAATATTAGTTTCTTTATTCACGCAAATGCTAAATAACATAAGTATATTCGTAGTAAAAAATATAAAAGTTGTATTGCCCCTCTTCATTTACCTTCATTTTAAATTAAATTCACTCCGATAATTCTTTCCGACACAATTCCTCTTTAGTACTTTGGCATATGATCCTCTGTGGGTGCTCCATGGATTACTACAGTGAAAGTACTCTCACGTATGTACTCTGTGGAATACTCACAAACAAAGCGAGAGTGGGATCACCTACTCCTCTCCTAGGACATCGCAATGTTAATTGGAGCACATTTTTTGTATGAATACAGATTAGCTTTGGAACACTCCTATACTCCCAAAGGAGTATTCCTTACATTATTTATGGAGTACTCGCGTTTTTTGAAGGGATGCAAATGCAACAAAAATGTGATCCATATGGTTCACATTGTTGTTGCATTTGCATGTTAAATCTCAATCAGTATCTGGTTCATGTACCATTGGAACACGAGTTAAGATTGCTCAAATCAGCTGTTATGGCAAAATAATAAACAAACTGCAGAAACAGGAAATAGTCAATTATTTTGTCTTTGTATTATCCAAAATATATTTTGTTGTGTTACCAGTGCTTCACTCCATTCCAAGTTTTTGGGGTTTGACATGGATTTGAGTTAGAAATGACTTTGGAAGTGGTTTGATTTTGCTGTATACACACAAATGGTGAAAGGTTTCAGGCGTTTTTTATTTTGATTTCCAATTCGATGTTAGACAAAGGGTGATTTTTTTTAAGCGGCCTTCGGGCGACCGCCAACGCAGAACCACTATGGATACTTCTAGGATCATGTTGTTGTTATGTTAACAATGCTGTACGTGCTGTAGATGTACGAATATGTATCTGTTAGTATAACCCTGCTAACCATGAGTGGATAAAAATTTGGGTAATCATATACTGACGCTACCCAAAAAATTGGATAATAAGTTGGATAATTTTGTTCGGCGAGGCGCCGATATTATCCATGGTGAAATGGGATATTTCCTGTACGTGTGATCTTCCATCTCTGTCGCACTCATTCAGAACCACCATATCAAAAATGAATAGCTGAACTGCTCTCACAATGTCATTTTAAAGAGGCTGCATACTTTTAGGCACTTCAGAGTTGCCAGCCCAATGATAAATTAATCCATAATGCGAATTCAAAATACCTAAAAATTTGCAAAAACCCCACAAAATAACCAAAAACCGCCCAAAAAATGTCCAAGATTTTTCATTCTGTGTTTTTATTGAGAAATTACGTTTTTCAACTTAAAAATACAACGAAGTCATTTTAAGTAAGTATGAATAATTTAGATATATGCATATTTTAGATATTTACATTAAAAAATATTTACAAAAATTCGTTCTAGTTCATTCATTATGTTAAAATACATTTATATATTAATACATTTAATTTTTTTATAGATTAATATTATGTTTTGGTTTTGATTTAAAATTCAAATAAATATTTTTCTTATTTAAAATATAGATGTACAATAATATAAAATTTAATAAAATAAAAAAAAATAAAAATGAATACTTTTACTTTCAAAATTTAGTTTTAATAATTTCAGAACAGTTGCAAGTTTTTAAAAAATAAATATATAAAACTATAAACATAGTTAAGCTCGAAAAAAACATGAAATTTGTTAAATATATTATCCACTGACTTTTTGTACTGGGTATTTATAAGATAGAAAAGTGTTTAACATAGGAAAGGAGTTGTGATGAGAATTCAAATAGAACGCTTTGTCGAATGCTTCGCTTGGACTTGGCATAAGTTGATCATAATTTAATATTCAAATAACTTTGTACAGCAAAATTTATATCGAAGGAAGCGAGGGATGCTACAAAACGTTCTATGTAAATCGGTATTAGGAATTGGAGGTTATTAACAAAAGAGCAATATAATCATAAATGGTGGACTTGACTATTTATTATATTATAAGTAATTTAACGTAATATTCGGGATCGGAAGTTGAAAAAAAAAAAACAAAATATAAAAAGAAAAAGTGGATTTCACAACTTATTGTTAGTTAACTATACTAATCTTAAAGTAAATAATATAAAGTAAAATAAAATAGTTTAATAAATAATATAAAGTAAAGTAATATTAGGAAGTTATTTACACATTTAAAGAATAAAAAAGAGGTTTGACTATTAATATTGTAACTATACTAATCCTAAAGTAAGTAATATATAGTAATATTACGAGGAAGTTATGTACAGTTAAAGAATAAAAAATACTTTTGTCTAATAACAGCAACTATCGCCACTTTTATTCATTCGTCGTCAGTTCAGCAGGTAATTTCATTTAATACTTTGTATATTTCACTCTCATTTACGCCATAGTGAATGCGATAGTCGCTGTTATTACACAAAAAATTGCTATGCATTAAAAATTAAACAGTCGAGTTACTAATGCTATTTTGTAGTCAGCAATTTAACCCCAGATTTTTTTTTTCACGTGACATGCTTAAATCTATTGCGACTTAAAAGTACATACTCCTACGCCAACTCGTCAGTAAAGAGTGACACTGATGACATGATATGAAACTTTTATTCTCTCGCAATTCGTTTCCAGGAATGGGTCTTGAAGTTCATTCGATTGTAAACAAAAGTTCGTTCGTTTCCAAGAATGGGTCTTGAACATCAGATGGCTATAGAGTTGCCTAAACTACCAAAAAAAAAAACTCCAAGAAATCCGTTCGGTTTCATTATTTTGAAAAAATCAGCAAGTAAGGTGATAAAAACTTATTAAAATTTATAAAAAAGGCAAAGTTTTGTAGAAATATTTTGTAGTAGATAAGTGAAAAATATGAAATAATATATTTCGATTGCGTTGCTTTGCTTTGTTGTGCTGGCACCGCCATAAGATAACAATGAACGGCTAGCCCCTTTTCCACTTTGATGCGACCAAAATGTTTATTTACATACATATGTATATCCACATACAATAAAAAACGCAAATAATTTATAAGAAATTACGAAATTATATCACTTGGTGAAGTATATGCGTTGTCGTCCGTAAAAGGCTGTTAATTATACATGTTGCGTTAACATATACGTATACCCACAATTTATCTCAGCTGTCAAAAGTGGAGTGTTGCAACGCTCTACAAAAACCTGGCCTTTATGCATCCATTTACATCAATGCGAAGACTAAGAAGCTGACTTTTTCTCCAATCGAAAGCTGCTATGTTGTTGTTGTTGTTGTAGCAATGCTCGCCCCACCTAATAGCCGCGACCGATCACAAATTGTCATCAATATCCTCTAACGGGAGTCCAAGGAAACTTGCCGTTTCAACAGGGGTGGACCATAAGGAAAGGGGTGTTAGAGGCGTTGGTTCCACATTCCAATTAAAGAGATGGTTGGTGTCATGTGGGGACACATTACAAGCGGGGCATACATTTTGTATGTCGGGGTTGATTCTGGATAGGTAAGAGTTTAACCTGTTACAGTATCCAGAACGAAGTTGAGCAAGAGTGACACGCGTTTCCCTGGGGAGTATGCGTTCCTCTTCCGCGAGTTCTGGATATTTTTCTTCAAGTACTGGATTCACCGGGCAATTCCCGACATAAAGGTCCGACGCCTGTCTATGGAGTTCACCAAGGTTCTGCTTGTGTTTTCTCGCTTCATACGGCTGGGTTCTCAGGTGCCGTATTTCCTCAAAATGCTTACGGAGATGACTCCTTAGGCCCCTAGGCGGTGCTGGTTCGTCAATCAGATGTCTGTTGGGATGCCCAGGTTTCTGGGTATTCAACAGAAACTGTTTGGTCAGCATCTCATTTCTCTCCCTGATGGGGAGTATTTTCGCCTCATTATTCAGATGGTGTTCTGGGGACATAAGAAGACAGCCCGTGGCGATTCTGAGAGCAGTATTTTGGCAGGCCTGTAGTTTCTTCCAGTGGGTAGTTTTTAGGCTTGGCGACCATATGGGTGACGCGTAGCACGTAATCGGCTGGCTAATTGCTTTGTATGTGGTCATGAGCGTTTCTTTATCTTTTCCCCAGGTACTGCCAGCAAGGGATTTGAGGATTTTATTACGGCTCTGAATTCTCGGAACAATTGCGGTTGCGTGCGCACCAAAATGTAGATCCTGATCAAACGTCACACCCAAGATTTTGGGGTGTAGGACAGTCGGTAACGTAGTGCCATCGACGTGGATGTTCAATATGGTCGACATTTGGGACGTCCATGTTGCCAGGTTTCGCGAGGCGAAAAAACTGGAGAGATCAGGGAGATAGCCGTATATTTTATTGCATAGCTCATCGATCTCTGGGCCTGGGCCTGTGGCCATTATTGTGCAGTCATCGGCGTAGGAAACGATTGTGACTCCTTCCGGTGGTGAAGGTAGCTTAGATATGTAGAAATTAAACAAAAGTGGGGATAGCACACCACCCTGTGGCACCCCCTGTTTAATTCTCCTTGGTTTTGATGTTTCGTTTCTGAATTGCACCGATGCCTGCCGACCACCCAGATAATTTGCGGTCCACCTTTTAAGACATGGGGGAAGGGTAGACCCTTCCAGCTCTTGCAGTAACGAGCCATGGTTGACCGTATCAAAGGCTTTTGATAGGTCTAGCGCTACGAGTACTGTTCTATGGTGGGGTATTGATTCAAACCGCAATTTATCTGGGTGCTAATGACATTTAGCGCTATCAAAACTCGTTTCGTGTGCAGCCCTTCGATGAAAGGTGTTGTCACTGATAAATTTTCCACGGGTGAAAAATAGTTATTTTGTCTTCGGATTTGTAATCCTGACAAAAATTCGAGTTTTTTGATATCCCATTTGACAATCTTGAGTAAGTTTTCAGTGAAAATTATAAATTAAACCTTTACCATGTAAAATACCCCAAAGTTATTCTGAAATGCCCAAATTTGATTTTGAGCATGATGGTATCTATGGCCAATATTACAAAAAATGCACATTTTCACGCGCTCTCAGAGAGCGAGAAGTTTCATATCATGTCATCTGTGAAGAGTGACTGCATGACACTCTCGATTGACCCTTTTGTGCCTTTTAGCCGAAAAATGATGGCAGACTATAAAATTATAAGATTATATATATATATATATATGTATATATTAGGCCGGGTCGAAATCGCCCATTGCTCTGTGAAAATCATATTCTAGGGATCAAAATAAAAAAAATTATTAGAAATTAGCGTTTTTACAACCCCCTTTTAAAACCAAGGCATCACTGTGATGCATTTGCATGTCGTTAACATAGTTGTGTGGGTTTTTATTCAACCGTTTTAAAAAATGAAGGTATCACTGTGACACAATTGCAGATCGTAAAATTGCTTGTGTTGTTTTTTTAAGCCACCACAAAACACAGCAGGTAGAACTGAAATTGCCCCTACCCAAAAGTTCGACCCAAAGGGGGGGACATAAGAATTCGTTTTAGAGGTATGGTTCCTTCGGCAAAGTTTCTTATTTTGATCCCTAGAATACGATTTTCACAGAGCAATAAGCGATTTTTAAATCGACCCGCCCTAGTATATACATATATATTAGATCTAGTAAAAATAGGGGCATACCATAGAATCAGCGTGAGCATTATTGGTAAGGCACTCTTTCACCTTCAGCAACGTTTCTTCCGATGACATAGGGAGCAAACTTTGTAAAAAGGTTTTTTCCTCGCTACACACGTCTCCGGAGATACGGCCGATGCTTATTTGCGTTTTGGCGGAAAGCACCTTAACCTTACTCAGAACTTGGCCTTGAGTCTGCACCTCTGCACGTTCGGGCATCTAAAATTTAAGTTGAGTTTCATTAAGGTAAAATTTCACTTATGGACAAATCAGGATAGCGGTAGACCATCGGTGCAAAGGATTAAATCAAACGCCAAAGGTTTATCAATTGGTTGTGAAATAATGCCAGCACTATCACTCTATGGACTGAATTTATTAAAAAAAACCCACCTTGTCGGCAATCACTTTTTCTAAGGCGGCTAGTCGTCTCAACATTTCTTCTTGCCGGGCTTCTATCCTTGAAACTCCAGCCAAAACGCGTTCCATTTGAGTGTCCTCTTCAAGGTCACTCTTTTCAGTCAGTGGTTGGGTGGCAGCACGTTGGTAAAATGGTTGCGAAATTTTAAAGCGTCGCGATACTAAAGCAAAGAAGTATACAATTAGAAAGAACTTAATGAGAATAATCATTGTGATAGGCACAACTAAGAATAAAAAAATTGCTTTACCATTTGCCTGACTGGTTCCCGGCTCCTCTTCTTTGATAGAATTTTAATCCATATTTGACCTATGAAAAATTATAAAATAGATTATGTAATAATCGAACTGAAATAAATGTATTGCCTACTGGGATTGCAAAATACTTAAAGTCTAGGTCTTCCTTACTTATGCTATAAATGCTCTCATCTATAATCTGACCTACTAAAATACCTAATCCAGATGAGGAAACAATGGGCTCTCTAAGAACGTCTCCAACTTGTGTCAAAATTACAACATTAAAAGTGTTCCCTTCGCTCTGTTGGTTGACTATTTTTAGGGAACCATTTTTACTGCTATAAAAGAAACTATCCCTGTTTTTGGTAGAACTTATAACAAATTTATCCATACTTGAAATTTTGCTGAAATCCGTAAAATTTCGCCTTTCTTCAATTCTTAAAAATAATTACTGCAGTATGTTATTTGGACTATTTATTATTTTCTTAATATATTGCATATAATTTTCGAATTTATATGCTGAAAAATTATCTAGTGGACCGAACTATTTAACGCAATCAGTTAAATGTAAAAGCCCGTGAACATTAAAGCTAACAAAATCCGCGCCGTATAATTCAGCAAACACTAACAAATTCTTCTAACATTTCATTCGCGACATTGGATTCCACTCTACAGGACTTCTCAGAGAGAAGTCTAATACCGCAATGTAATAGCAAAAAGTGAGAATACAGGTTGTCTGAAATGCAGTCTTTAAAACGAAAAAGCCTGAATACAATAAAAATTGGCGGTATTCTTTTGACTTCCAGTTTTTTACTTGATCTAAATCTCGGGTGCGTCTAGGCAATTCA
This sequence comes from Eurosta solidaginis, assembly GCF_040869045.1. Lineage (NCBI taxonomy): Eukaryota > Metazoa > Arthropoda > Insecta > Diptera > Tephritidae > Eurosta > Eurosta solidaginis. Next base: position 150,011,631 of record NC_090320.1, read on the forward strand.
GAGGGAACCTAACTGTTGAGCAACTTCAATTTTGCATCCATTCTTGTTACTTTCCCTCTTGTAACAAGTTTTTCAAGTAGTTTCTCATTACTCCCAAGTCCACTAAATGCATAGGTTCTAAAGGGAACTGAGAAACCATGGCTATATTTACGGATTCTAACACATTTTCGTTATCCTTGAATTGATCTAAATGATGTTGTATATCTACTCTATTCTTAAAAGAAATATCTGTTCTGGGTTCTACTACAACTTGAGAAAAGCTCATCCTAGCACCGAACCTCTGACCTACTTGTTCACATTTAGGGCAGCTTCTTGCCCCCGTGTGTGACTTGACACCAGTTACAAAAGATCGCGCTGGTGAATGGCAAGTGAAAAGCTTATATCAAATTCTTTTGAAACTTCAGCGGATCCTACCTTTACTCCGTTCTGACGTAAATTATTTACTTCTGCGCAAAATTCCTATAAAAAACTATTTACGTCCGGCGGCTTACTCATTCCTGAGTAGCAAGCGATGAAAAAGGGCCTTGATTTGGGAAACTCTACTACGTGGCCTAAAATTGGCCATAATGCCCTATTAGAACTTTTGAAAATTTTCAGTCCGTCTATGCCTACATCAAAGAAATCCGTTCCAAGTCTTGTAAAAAATTTAATTCTTCAAATGCGAAATGTTACTGTATTCCCAAATACAATAGCTCTCCCGCGGGAAAAGGTCTAATATAAACTGCTTCCCTACTTGTTCCCATAACTGTTCGAGCATCTAACGGTAGTGCGGCGCCCTTCAAGGAACGTAAAAGGTCGGTAAGGCTGATTTGAGTTGTTTTTTGCCGGATCGCCCAATCTTTCAACGCTGATCGTATTCTGTCTGTCAGGCTTAATGTATCCTCCAAACTTTCTACCAACTCATCGTCGTCAAATAAAAACCTCTCACTGTCGCTATCGCTATCGATATATTCTTCGTCAGTATTTAAGTAAAAAGTAGTGGCCTCCGCATTGGGAAGTAGCATATCATCGCTTGCTACTCTGAGAAAGTAGTAATTCGATTATCGTCGTGAACGGACGTGTTTGCTTTGTGCTGTGGGGTGCGCGCTTAGTATACACGACTAAAAAGCTCTTGTTTGCAACAAGAATTAATAAAATATTGTTTTTAAGTGTTTCATACACATCTCCACAAAATTTTAACTTTTTAAAAAATGAACTGTGTAGTGTGCAGAGAAAATGTTGATCGCTTTGATTTAACAAAAATTAAATGCAGAGATTGCAATAGTTATTTCCATGGCCTGTGTGTCAAAATGAACGCCGCGGAAATAGAGTTCAAGAAGACACAGAATGTGAAATATCGCTGCAACCAGTGCTCGTCTGAGCGCCGAAACTCTTTGAGTCGAGATACATTGGCACCAAATCAACCTTTGAAACAAATAACTAAAACCAGTTTTTCAGCTGAGCAGCTACAACAAAATACCACACAAAATTCCAATAACACAACAAACCAAATGCCAATTAGCGGCACTACGGTAAATGCAGAGAAAAGTGATAAAAACATAACACTTGAACTCTTGTATAACGAGATAATGAGTCTCAAAGCAATAAACATTGATTTTTTGGAGACAATCAATAGACTGAAGGGGGAGAATATCGCGCTGAAAGAAAAAGTCGCAAAGCTGGAACGTCAAGTGAATTGGAGTGAGCAGAAGCGACTGGAGAGAGACGTTGAAATTGTTGGGATTCCTAACATAACCACCGACAAAATAGACGAGTGCATTGGAAAAATAATTGTAAACGCTTTGGGTGTTTCTGTGTCGCCTGATCAAATTGAGAGAAGTTACATCGAGCAATACAATGACTCTTCCTCTTCACCGCGCAAAATTCTTTGTTTGCGATTCTCTTCGCTTGAGTTTAAGAAAAAAGTAATGAGTGCAAAAAATGTGGCGAAAAGGAAACTAACAACCGAGATTTTTACGGGCGCCAGCAGTAAGCACAAGATATACATTAATAACAGCCTCACACCCTCTAACAGAGCTCTGTATAATGCTGTTAATAAAATTAAAAAGGAAAAAAAATATAAATTTGCGTGGTTTAGTAATGCTAAGTTTATGTTGAGAAAAGCTGATAATGATGTAGTTGTTGTTGTACGATCGTTTGATGATCTGCCTGGTATTCCGGACTAACTTTATATTTTTATCGTTTTTATTATTTTGTTTTGAGTTCTTTAACTTATAATGGATTCCAATGATCTCTACATCGACAACCCTATCAATAACAGCCCTTTAAATAATGTTAACCAGCTTTCTTATATTGAAAATTGTATTTATATATTGCATCAAAATATACGTAGTCTGCGGCAAAACTTCGATTCTCTACTGTGTAATGCAGAAACGTTTCCAGTCTACCCAGACATAATAGTTGTGTCGGAGATATGGATATATTCTCATGAGAATAGCTTTTATGATATTCCTAATTATAACTTTTTTGCAAATAATAATAACTATTATTCTGCTGGAGGTGTGGGAGCTTTTGTTCGAAACACGTTTGATTGTACTATTGCTAAATACAACGTGCAAAGTGCTGATATTTTGAAAGTTTTGCTAAAAAATGGTGAAAAAACTTTAGCCTTAATATGTGTATATAGGTTACAGTCTGAAACTAGTCAGGCCTTTCTGGAGGAGTTCTCAGATTTTTTAAATGGTTTAAAAGAGGGGGATGTAGTTATATTAGGTGATTTGAACATAGATATAATGCAGTTGAATGCGATATCTGAAAGCTACCTAGCACTATTGGCCAGTCACGGTTTTACATCGTACTTAAATGAGCCGACAAGGAACTGTTCTGGGTCTTGTCTGGATCATATTTTTTGCCGTCTTTGCAGCTTGTGTGCGCGCACTGGTATTAATTTGGAACTAGGTATTACAGATCACAGTATGACTTGTGTCAAACTTCAGTTCCATATGAAAAAGAAAGATTTAACGAGCAATACAAAAACGAATATGATAAACTATTCCATGCTTAATGAAAAGCTGCTTTATGAGGATTGGGTTGTTGTCTACGCTGAGAAAGATATTTCAAAAGCATACTCTCTGTTTTAAATATATTGCATGGTCACATAGAATTCTCTAGTTTCACTTGTGCTCGACGTAAATCCAAAGCCAAGCTTAAACCCTGGATGCATTCTGCCCTTTTAAAAAGTATTATATTGAAAAATAAGTTAGGTGTTAAGTGTAGAAAGCATCCAAGAAATCTTGCGCTTCGATCTCGTTACAAAAAGTTGTGCAAAAAATTAAATAAAGACATAAAATCACACCGAGATACTTATTTCCGGAGTAGACTATTGAGCTGCCATAGGAACACTAAAAAAGAATGGGAAGTTGTAAATAGCATTATCAACCGAAATAGCTCTGGTAGTGAACGGGTTATTGCTCTGAATAATTGTGGCAATATGATTGACGACCCCTCTGTTGTTGCTGATATTTTTAATGATTTTTTTGTGTCTGTTGGTCAATGTAATACTTCTTCCTGCAACTGCATCATGTCCAGTGGTGACGCATCTATTTCTAGGTGCAGTTTTATGTTTGAACCCTTCACAGGCACTGAGCTCCTTGCAATAATAAAAAGTCTAAGCAACTCTGGCTCTAGTGTATACGACGGTATTTCAAATAAACTTCTTAAAAACATAGCCCTTAATTTGCTGGACGTACTAAAGCATCTATTTAATACTAGTGTTTTTACAGGAATTTTCCCCGATGCCTTGAAGTGTGCAATTATTGTACCCGTGTTTAAAAAGGGTAACAGGGAAGATAAAAATAACTATAGGCCTATTTCACTTCTATCCTCTATATCTGAAGTCTTTGAAAAAGCTCTTAAAAATCGAATTATGCAGTTTCTAGAAAGCAGAAGCTTTTTTAGTCCAAGGCAGTTTGGTTTTAGAGCAAACCGCTCTACTGAAGATGCTCTCCTAGAATTCTGCTCTTTTATTTATCAAGAGTTGGACAATAAAAAAAATTGCGTTGGTCTTTTCGTAGACGTAACCAAAGCTTTTGACACGGTAGATCATGCTATTTTAATAAATAAATTATATGATGCCGGTTTTCGAGGATTTGTACATAAGTGGTTTCAATCATACCTTTCTGAAAGGGTACAATGCGTCAGAGTTTGCGGAAAGCTGGGGAAAACTAATCCAATCACGAGAGGGGTTCCGCAAGGCTCCGTGCTCGGTCCCATCTTATTTTTAATTTATGTTAATTCAATTTTTGATATGCCCTTCTTGGGGAAAGTCACTGCATTCGCAGATGATCTTGCGATGGCCTATAGTTCTCCTAACACCCTTGATTTGATAAGTAGTATAAACCATGATGTACATCTACTGAGAACTTGGTTTGCAAAACATAAGCTCGTCGCTAGCAATAAGACCAAACTCATGAGTTTTAGTCTAAATATAAAAAAACCACCGGATGTAAGTATTGTTTTTCATTCTGCGATTTGCGAGCGATTTGCTTTACATGACATTATGTGCCAAGATTTTCAACCCGGTAACTTCGCCTCGCTTGTGGCCTGTAGTAAGGACTGCTTCACGATAGGCTATGTTGATGAACTTCAGTATCTGGGTGTAACGGTTGATACGAATATGAGTTGGGGTAACCATATATCCCGTCTAAAAAAATGTCTTCAATTCTCTTTGCGTTGTCTTTATCATCTAAGAACTTCCGGTTCCAACAATCTTCTCAAAATAGTTTATTATGCGGTCTTTCATTCTAAATTAAAATACGGAATCAGCTGTTGGGGTGGCGCCACCCTTAACAAAACCCAGCCCTTACTAGTATTGCAAAAGTATGCTGTTCGAAAAATATCTAATGTTAACCGGCTCCATCCATCGAGAGAACTTTTTAGAAGTCTAGGGATTCTCCCAGTCAAGGACCTGTATTATTTCAAAGTTTAAAAATTTTTTTTCATTAGATGTGGCTACCTGCAAAGTATGAGGTCGGAAACATATAACCTGAGGACAAACTCACAAACTAGAGTCGTTGTACCTTCGACCAGAACCACACATTCAAGCAAGTTTTTAACAATTGTTTCACGAAAACTCTTTAATATACTTCCCACCGAAATACGTACTTTGCGGAACCTTCGGCAATTTACAGAAAGTGTTAAGTCCTTCCTCTTAGGCCTCGCACACAATGAAATCGAAGTTTTGCTTCAGCCAGCTACATAAACCGTTTATAATAACAAATACTTCATAATTTTAATTGTTATTCCTTTCATTTACCCATGGGTTTGTTGGAATTTTAGCTGAATCTTTTTATATACTATAATTAAATTAAACAACTATTTATAATTTAATCACTTTATTTAACAATCCACCCCACTGTATTTTTTATATTTGCTATAATTGACATTTGTCACTATGCTGAATTGACATAAAAGTGTCTTAACTTTTCCTATATCTACTTGTACATATATCCCATATATAAGATTAAATTGTTTGCTTTTACGATGTTATTTTAATATGTACATACATAGATATAAGGAAAATCCCTAATAAATGAATGGATGAATGAATGAATAAAAGCATCCCTGCTAGTAGATGATATATCATCACTGCCTACTAAAGAAGATTCGTTTAAGCCTATAAGTGCTTCCCTACTAGTTGATGGTATATCATCACTAACTACTCTAGAAAAGTCGTTGAGCCTACGAAACTTGTTTACAGTTTCATCATAAACTACCTTCTCCTTCCCCAAAAGTTTGTTAGATGTTTTCCTATTCATGTTTGTTTTAATGATAAATAGCTAATAGTTATATAAAAAAGATAAAAATAACTATGATTATAATAATTAAAATAAAACTAGTAATATTATTAATAATAATGATAAGAATAAAAATAACAATAATAATAATGGCTAATATAATAATATTTGTGATAAAAATTGATAATGTGGTGTATGTTTGTGTCCTTTATAATTGTCCCATAAATGAACTGCAAATAAGAAAATTAAGAGAAAAAATTAGTAAAATTTACAAATAAAAAAGAAACAAACACATAATGAAAGCTACAGATGAATTAAAATAAAGTAAGGAAGTCTAAGTTGGGGGAAACTGAACATTTTATACCGAGCCGATTTAAGCACACAAAAAAAACTGAAATTGTTCAATATACTACTTACGGTCTAATTCTGATAGTAATCGGTAACATAAAAAAGCATAGTTTCGCGATTGAAATAAAACTAAAAATTAAATAAATGCTTCTAAACTACACCAGTACTCCAATGCTCACCCAGGGACGTCCTGTCCCAGGGCAACAACAGAGTCCTGACCTACCACAACTCAGGCGTAGTCCCCCCGTCACTTACCCCTAGCGTGACGACGCCTCCCCCGCTACCCTTCAGAATTCTGCCGTTAAACTGTAATGGATAACTGGGAAGGTCACTGAGATAGTCGATTTCATGAAGCGGTACAACATCCGAATTGCTGCGATTCAAGAGACTAAACTCACAGCTAGATCTGCTCTGCAGACCTTCTCCGGGTATAATGTCCACAGAAAAGATCGCGAGAGCGCAAATGGAGGCAGACTTGCGTTTATCATACACCACTCTGTGCAATATCATCTGTTTGATCCCGACATCGACCGCAAGGACAGTGTTTTAGAACGTCGTAGCCTATCTGTCGGGCCAGACGATGCAAACCTAGAAATCATCAACATCTACATCACCCCTGCCACCTGTTGCTCCAGTGGATATAAGAATAAACGCTTGCAAGAGTCATATCTATGACCTGTCCAAAGCTTTTGACACAGTGAACCACGACATGCTACTCCAACACATAGAAGGTTCACACCTTCCCCCTTGTCTTTACAGGAACAAAACCGGTAAACAGGTGGTGGTGTTGATGGTGGTGTCGTATCCCAGCTTATGTTTAATTTATACATACCAAAGCCCCCTTACCACCGTATCCTATGCCTACGACCTGGAACCATTACCAACTAATTCTTAGGCCACTCTGCTTATTTGTTGCACTATGTATGGATAGGATTTTACTGTACTAATTTATACTATAAATAGCTGAACTGAAAAATTCTACACCCTAAATGGAGAGATGTATTTAATGATGGGTAAAAGGATTTACGAAAATATAATAATCAACGGTTGGCTTACATTATTATCTTTTATAAAAATTATGTATAGTAGAACGTGTATATACGGGTTCTTCAGTTGTCATAAAACCATTTTCAATTTGTTGTTTACGATAAACTTCGATGGCACGTAGGACACGCTTTTCATGTGTTTTCAGATGTTTGGGTAAAGCTTTAGCGTAAAGGAAACGCAGTCCACACACTACATTCGCCAGTATGTGTCATTTAATGCATTTTGCAAGCATTCGATTTACCAAACGTTATCCCACAATACTGGCATACATACACTGCAAAAATTGTTGGATTACGTGTTCCATTTATGTTGGAGTACTCTAAAAATACTCATTTGCAATGCGTTTGCGGACCACCATCAGCCGATCATTGCTCGTTTTTTAACGACCGTGATCACGACACGATGACGATCGAACAGAGTTGCCAAAAGTAAAATATTGCATACAAATAACTGATAATAAAATTTTACTATGGCAACTGTGATAAAATGTAACCGCGCACTGGTTTTATGTATACATACTATAGTATAGAGAAATATTAGGGGGACTCATGAAAGCATATAAACTTATAAGGTGTAAAATTATATCCATTTACACACGCGGTTATATGAACGCACCTAGTAATACTCTTGATAAACTTGATTGTTTGTCAGCTGTATTATTACAAAACAAAATTTTTTTGATTGTTAAACAAATTAAAAAATGCAAAGATTAAGTGAAAAATCAAAACTAAAACGCCTTTACTTGCTGATGTTGGAGATTTCTGATGAAAATGCCTGCTGTAATGTCTGCAAGGTTGCATTCCTTTGAGTTTACTGCGTTTAGACAATGAAATGTGCGCGTAAATTTGTACAAATTGTGTAAATGATTTTTCATACAAAATTTGACAGCTCGTTTACGCACTAGATAAATTTATACGTTTACACACTTTATAAGGCATTTATATGGTTACATGAGTCCCCCTATTAGTTTCTTTATTCACGCAAATGCTAAATAACATAAGAATATTCGTAGTAAAAAATATAAAAGTTGTATTGCCCCTATTCATTTACTTTCATTTAAAATTAAATTCACTCCAATAATTCTTTCCGACACAATTCCTTTTTAGTACTTTGGCATATGATCCTCTGTGGGTGCTCCATGGAGTACAACAGTGAGAGTACTTTTGGAATACTCACAAACAAAGCGAGAGTGGGATCACCTACTCCTCCCCTAGGACATCGCAATGTTAATTGGAGAACATTTTTTGTATGTATACAGATTAGTTTTGGAACACTCCTATACTCCCAAAGGAGTATTCCTTACATTATTTATGGAGTCTCGCGTTTTTTGAAGGGTGGTCCTTAATTTTCTCGTGCACTATTTTTACATGCATGAGTAAATTGTGTTTATTATGTGATGCGTATGTGCATTGTGGACAGTTGAATTTTTTTCTTGCGTATGGGTATTAATATGATTATTCCATTCTTGTCGAATCGTTTTACCAACACCACAATATGGACAAACATATCTTTTAATGCCTAACTAACTATCACTACTCCTATCCTAATGCTTAACTATCAAATGTTTCGTCGTGGCAATGCTCCATAAGCAAACGAAGGCCATTAGCCGTAGTAAAACCTTTGCGACATGCTTCTTCCGTACACTATAGGGTAGCTTGTCGTTGTGGCGACGCATATGGTCGTCATAACGTTCCGTTTTTCTAAATTTCCTCTGGCAAATATGGCAATCAATACATTTAGCCGAATTATCGTCACCTACTTGTTCAACACGCTTCATTGTCTTTGCTTTCTTCTTCTTTAACATTTCATCGAAAGCTTTCCCATTTAAGCCATCTTCGATAATACCTTCCTGTCGTCGTAAAGCTTTTTTTGATTGGCGAGATTTCAGTAAACGCGCTGCCAACGGTTTTTCATCATCACTATCGGCATTGCTTCTGTTCGCTTCATCTGTCATACCGAATGGTTCAAAATCTCTTGTGTCAAAATCATCAAGCTGGAAGTCTTTCATCGCCGACTGTGCACTTATTATCGTCTCCTTATTCACCAACTTATTTGTCTACAGTTTCAAGCATTTTGAAAACTTCTTCACAGTTTCCTATTAGCCCAAGTTTGGTATTTAGAAGTGGATTAAAACCTAAAGGCTCATCTTCATCATTACCAGCGTTTCACGTATCCTCATCATCAGCTTCTAATACGGCTACTTCAATTATTTCCTCGATGTTTGGATTATTTTCTGCCATCTTCTGAAACTTATCAGCTGACTTGTTGCACATTTTCTGGAATTCCTGCAGATTATTTAGACGCGTATAACAATCGCCACAGATATTCTCTGGGAATCCGTCATGAGCCTGCACTGCAATTGTTGTAAATTTGGTCAGCTTTTTGGCTAAACCGGGTATGACGAACAAACCGTAGCTAGATCCATTCTGCTTCTTTTTTAGGCAAATCCGACAAATCGAATTTATAGTACACGTTTTTCCTCCTTCATTGTGCATTAATTGTTACTAATTTTTACTTCCATTTATTTACAAATACGTTATCTTTCCAAATTTTCTGCCCTGTCAATTACGTCAATATCGCACGAATTCAAGTCAAAGAATAATAAGGAAAAAACAGATGTTGCGAGTTGCCAGAGAACTGCTATTTGGAACAGTTGGCTGTTATATTACATATGTAAGGTTTAGTTAGGCAAGGTGCACACGAGGCTACGCATCATAGACGCGTACAAGATATTTCATATAGCTACAATTTCTCTACGCCTCAAGATCTGCACACGAAGCTACTTTCGAGCGTCGCTACAAAAAGCAAACAATTATTGAAAAAAATAAAAAATTAAATTTCTTCAGCTATATACGTCCCCGACACCAAAGGAAAATAGGTATTAAACGTTGTTTGCATCTTCCATAGTGTATATAGGTACACTATGGCATCCCCGTGCCTTTGTAAATTATGAAAGGCAATTGTTTACGCCCCTCCTTATTGTTCAACCTACGTCGCACATGCATTTCCAACCAGTCTTCGAATTTGCATTACTCTCTACTTCGCACATACATACATAGGTACATACCTACGATTCTAACGTCACATCATCGCTGTCGTTGTCATTGCTTGCATTTAGCTTATTTCTTCGCTTTATGCTCAACCCACTGTCCATCTGCCGTCGTCATCGCCTTCGTCGCTGCAGCATTCATACATTTGGGTTGTTGGATATACATATAATTTTATATATGCACACATAATAACACGCTTAGTTTTTGGTCTCTTCGCACTTATTGTTTGGTTTACCTATTTCAAGAAATCATACGAGATTCTCTACGGTAATTGTCAATGCAATATAACAGAGCTTTTCCATGGAATATTCGTACATATTTTTACTGCTAGCATTGAATTCGTTTTTAGCTTTTAAGATTATAAACTTTGTAACCATCGAAGAGTGAACTCAAATAAAGCAGATTATTAAATTGAAATTGTTCGGTTAACCATTCTTTAATCGAAGAACCTTTCGCAAGTTTTGTTGAAGGTCAAAAGTAGTAGAAAACGCTCTACAACTCAACCATAGGTTCTTCGATCCGGATTATCCCGGCTCGCATCATTAACAAGATTCATCAGTCAAAATGTCACAGACCATCGAAGATCGATCATTTGATGCTAATGCCCAATTGACACCAATAGCATCAAATGCCAACAACATACACGTCAAGGAGCTGCAACGAGAACAACTATGTCGCCGAATCTCCGAACTGCGTGAAAACGCGCAGCAATTAAACACTTTGACATATTTTTAATGGTGTGTTCAGTTTATACTTATATTTAAGAATTCATGAGCTTAACACCGGCTTATAATAATCGAATTGCAATATGCATTCTTATGCATATTTAAATACCGACCACACACGGTCATACTGCACTCATATTACAATGTTGACCCACATAAATAATGTTCACCCCAACACAGGGGGAGTTCAACGTCATATGAATGCCGACAATAACAAGAATATCCATATGCATTTCTTTGTAAACACTTGTTCAATGAGTCACACTGACAAGCACACGTGCCAGTCACAATGTCCGATCGCCAGTGTCTCTTTGTCAATGTAACGTCATAAGAAATATTTGCTGAGTTGGCACATATGAAATAGAATGTAGTTATTTCTAGTATGTAAGTATGTATATAATATTTGTAATAGTATTGTAAGACCGTTTACTATAAAAGAGGAAGTATTTCAGTAATAAAGACAATCATATTCTGACGCTCAAACTTAGCATTTAATTGCATATAATTATGGTAATAGATCAGGACGGCTCCAAGCTAAACGATAGAGTTGGAGGAGGAGTATACTCAAGGGACCTTGACCTTCAGCTCTCCTTCAGACTACCCGACCACTGCAGTGTATTCCAGGCAGAAGTTTCAGCCATCATGGAAGCCGCAGGATAGGGACATACAGTAACGGCAAAGAAAGCTTTATTTTCAGCGACAGCCAGGTTGCCATAAAATCTCTTGGCTCCTACTCATTCAATTCTGAACTTGCACTAAACTGTCGCCGATCTCTTTAAGAGATGGCCCAACAGAACCGGCTAGACCTCACATGGGTCCCTGGACATAGGGACATCGAGGGCAACTGAATTGCAGATGAACTTGCTAGGCTGGGTACAACCAAGCAGATTCTTCCTGATCAAGAACGCTTAGGTATGCCCTGGCCAACACAACAACAACCTGGGTAAACGTTCCGGTTAGTGTTTTGATTTTAGACAAAATTTCCTTAGGATTGGACTGAGGGTTTATACACTCAGTGAGGGTTTCGAAGCTTTTCCGTTGAGCTTCTTTAAGCTTCCTTTTAAATATGGCGTTTGCCTTATAATTTAAAAGGTTTGTGTCTGAGCGATACCTTTTATAAACCTTCCATAAACCACATTGCTCATCTCTTATGGAAGATAGATATTCTGACCCATATGGGACTATTTTTTATGTAATTTGTAATGAGTTTGCGGTATAGGGTAATGAGCAGCATTGCGGAGAGCTTTTTGTATTCCTCTTGCTTCTTTATTAACATTATTTGAGATTGGAATATTGGTTAAGAAATCGATTATGCCAACTTGAAATTTTTCCCAATTTGCCTTATCTGTAATAAATTTTGGAGCAGGTCGACTGGTATAGGAGAGATTGAGGTCATTTTTGTTATTAGAGCAAAATGATCCATGTAATTCATGAAGAGTGGTGCACATTAATTTATTGACAATTTCGGCTGTGCACATAGCAACATCTACGTCCGTGAAGGTTCTTCGTGTGGAGAAATGTGTTGGAGCGTTTTCGTTTAAAACGATTAAGTTCTCTGAGAGAATAAGGTCCTCTAATACTTCTCATTTGTTATTGGAGTCATTCGTTCATATCGCCTACGATGATGGGATCTACATAGATATGACGGTAAATTTTATACCGAGGTTGATTTCAATAGCTATTGTTGCCAATGGAGATTGTATGTGCATATGCTTTTGTGGAAAATATTTGAGAATGATAGCAGTGATTCCTTGCTTATTTGAGTTGTTCTGTGGCAAATTTGAGAAATAACTGACATATCGTTTTGATATATGTATAGATTTATTGAAACACAAGAGTGTTTCTTGCAAAGATATGAAAGAAGGATGGAGTTTGTTGATTAGGAGCTTAAGTTCAAGTTGTTATATAGCCCTTTGATATTTTATTGCACAATGTTGAATGACATTGATATATTTGTAGATCAGAGGAATAATTACTGTATACCAATATCGGAATCCTGAGATTCCGTGTTTTTATATTCAAAGTATGTTTGAGCTCTAGGCCAATATATACATATGTTTATTAAAATACAGCAAATGTGTTTAAACAATGTATATTTATTTGTCGAATGGTTTGTCTTGCCAATATTTCGACTTCAATCTGAAGTCATCTTCAGGACTGAGAAAAAAAAAAAACGAAAAACATTTATAGAGACATTGGTACATACATACATAATTATACAATTGTCGCAAGTGCCAACTTACACTTATGATTGCACCTGGTCGACTAACTTTATATTTTATATTTTAACAAACAAGGGTAAAAGAACATTAAAAACATAAACAATAATATACAGTAATCGTAAACAAATTTTATACAAACAACAATACATTAATTCTCCAACCGTAAGCGACGCTCACATCAACAGCAGGTGAACAATTTTGCAAACGAAGTCACACTCTTATTATAAGCCTTTTTTATTGTTGTTGATAAGTTCTCTATAGGCGTAGGCGCAATGGTCTGTGTCTGATTTGAAATTTATGCGTTTGTCACTTGGTGTATTTATTATGTGTAACATTTCAAGTATATAGCGTTTATTGCTGTTTCTCTCATGCTGCATTATTGTTACATTTTCCAAGTCGGGAGAGTGTCCAGTGGTTCTGCAATTCTGAGTTAAAGCTGTCTTATTGTCATTAGGGTTGTCACGATTTTTGATATTTGATTTATGTCCGGAAATCCTCGTCTTCAATTTCGTTTTAGTTGTCGCCACATATACTTTGTCGCATACGTGGGACCCATCGCCATTACAATTAATTTTATATATAACGTCCGATTTATCAAATTTCTCTATTCTGCTTTTCATATTGCTAAAAATCCTCCGTTGCAACGTATTGTTGTATGTGAAAGCTAATTTTAATCTCTCTCTGTCATATATGTTTGAATATTTTATTCTATTAGACAGACCAGATACAAATGTGGTCGATTTATACATTTTCTTTGTATCATTAGTTGGTTTATTTGTATTTAATTTTACGAAATAATCTCTTATATAGCTCTGTATTATATGTGTTGGAAACTCATTATTTTCTAATATATTTTTTATTGCTTTTATATTCTCCTCGTGGTAGACTTCATCACTAATGGAGAGAACTCTTCTGACAAAATTCTTGGCTGTGTTGACTATCGTTGCCTTGTCATGATTCGAGTTATAATTGATTAGCCTACCCGATGCAGTGGGCTTCTTGTACCAATCAAATGAAAGTTGGTTATTCCTTCTTATTATTAAGGTATCTAAAAATGGCAGCTGTCCATCAGTTTCGACTTCAACAGTAAACTTGATGCTCCTATTGTATCCATTCAAAATATTAAGCCTATCTTCCACGGCATCCGTTTTTACGATGGCGAACAAATCGTCCACATATTTCGTTAATAAACGTGGCTTGTGATGTGAATCTTCTGCGAATTTCTGTAACGATTCTTCCATCACAATATCCGCTATTACAGGAGATGCTGGTGACCCTATAGGCATTCCTGACCGTTGCTCATAAATTTTATTGTTGAACCCAAAATATCTTTTATCTCTTATGCAGAACCGAACCATATTGATAAAAAGTTCCTTAGTGAGAGTTGTATGGTTCTTTATATCATCCCACTTGGAAGCTATAATTTCCAAGGCATGATCTACCGGGATGCTTGGAAATAATGAGACAACATCAAAGGAAACGATACTCTCGTCGTCAAAGATGTAGGTATCTTTAATTTTGTTCTTAAAGGCGATAGTGTCTTTTACGTTATATTTAGATGTTTTAGTTATATTTTCAAGGACATTGACAACATATTTACATAACTTGTATGATGGGGAATTGACAGACGAACAAATGGGTCTCAATGGTAATCCTTCTTTATGGATTTTAGATAAGCCATATAGTCTTGGCGCGATGGCCGTTTTGGTTATTAATTGGTATTTCTCTTTCGTATCGATCATTTTATGTTTAAATAGTTTCTCTACAATTTCATTATTTTTTTCTTGAAGCTTATTAGTGGGGTCTCGTTTTAGGACTCTGTAAGTGGAAATGTCGTTAACCATCTGTTGTAACTTCTTTTCATACTCATCCTTATATATTAAAACCGTAACATTGCCTTTATCGGCATTCAGAACAAGTACATTTTTATTGTTTTTTAGGAACTTATTTGTGGAGTGTAGTGTATCTAATACAAATTTATCTCTCACGCTACTTTTAGACTTTCTCAGCTGATCCCGTATTAGTGTGGTTAGATTATTCCTCTCAATTTCTTGCTGCTCTTTATCTTGAATAGTTTGAATGCAATCCTCTCCATCTGCTATCAATTTGAATAGCGGGAACTCAGTGCTAGCTATAGGTAAAGAGAATTTCGGACCTAAGGAGAGGAGCCACTGGATGTCTGTCGGTATCTCCATTTGTCGCATTGTGTAACCACTTCGGTACGTTTTTAATGTTAAGAGACTGTTTTTGTATATGTTTAAGTCTGTCAAATTTGTTTGTGTCTCACTAAGGAACTTTTTATGAATATGGTTCGGTTCTGCATAAGAGATAATAGATATTTTAGTTTCAACAATAAAAATTTATGAGCAACAGTCAGGAATGCCTATGGGGTCACCAGCATCTCCTGTAATAGCGGATATTGTGATGGAAGAATCGTTACAGAAATTCGAAGAAGATTCACATCACAAGCCACGTTTATTAACGAAATATGTGGACGATTTGTTCGCCATCGTAAAAACGGATGCCGTGGAAGATATGCTTAATATTTTGAATGGATACAATAGGAGCATCAAGTTTACTGTTGAAGTCGAAACTGATGGACAGCTGCCATTTTTAGATACCTTAATAATAAGAAGGAATAACCAACTTTCATTTGATTGGTACAAGAAGCCCACTGCATCGGGTAGGCTAATCAATTATAACTCGAGTCATGACAAGGCAACGATTGTCAACACAGCCTAGAATTTTGTCAGAAGAGTTCTCTCCATTAGTGATGAAGTCTACCACGAGGAGAATATAAAAGCAATAAAAACATATTAGAAAATAATGAGTTTCCAACACATATAATACAGAGCTATATAAGAGATTATTTCGTAAAGTTAAATACAAATAAACCAACTAATGATTCAAAGAAAATGTATAAATTGACCACATTTGTATCTGGTCTGTCTAATAGAATAAAATATTCAAACATATATGACAGAGAGAGATTTCAATTAGCTTTCACATACAACAATACGTTGCAACGGAGAATTTTTAGCAATACGAAAAGCAGAATAGAGAAATTTGATAAATCGGACGTTATATATAAAATTAATTGTAATGGCGACGGGTCCCACGTATGCGACAAAGTATATGTGGGGACAACTAAATCGAAATTGAAGACGAAGATTTCCGGACATAAATCAAATATCAAAAATCGTGACAACCCTAATGACAATAATACAGCTTTAACTCAGCACTGCAGAACCACTGGACACTCTCCCGACTTGGAAAATGTAACAATAATGCAGCATGAGAGAAACAGCAATAAACGCTATATACCTGAAATGTTACACATAATAAATACACCAAGTGACAAACGCATAAATTTCAAATCAGACACAGACCATTGCGCCTACGCCTATAGAGAACTTATCAACAACAACAAAAAAGGCTTATAATAAGAGTGTGACTTCGTTTGCACAATTGTTCACCTGCTGCTGATGTGAGCGTCGCTTACGGTTGGAGAATTAATGTATTGTTGTTTGTATAAAATTTGCTTTCGATTACTGTATATTATTGTTTATGTTTTTTAATGTGCTTTTACTCTTGTTTGTTAAAATATAAAATATAAAGTTTGTCGACCAGGTGCAGTCATAAGTGTAAGTTGGCACTTGCGACAATTGTATAATTATGTATGTATGTACCAATGTCTCTATAAATGTTTTTCGTTTGTTTTTTTTTTTCAGTCCTGAAGATGACTTCAGATTGAAGTCGAAATATTGGCAAGACAAACTATTCGACAAATAAATATACATTGTTTAAACACATTTGCTGTATTTTAATAAACATATGTATATATTGGCCTAGAGCTCAAACATACTTTGAATATATTAACTAAAAGGCCGGAATACAAGAAATTAATTCCGTGTTTTTAGTATAATAATCATTATTTTGGATTAGATGTTGTGTAAGAGAGGTGATGGGAGAGAGACAATTTGATAATGACGGCAGATATGTATTATTTGCCGTATTTAATAATGAATTTGTGGCTGTATGGAGAGGAGTGCCTAAGCGTTTGCTTGGGGTTGTGAGGACTTTGTAGTTGTGTTATCGGTGGGGTTGTGACTGAGTTGTTGGTTTGATTTACCATAGTGATGGATGGCGTTATTTTTTAGCTGGCTAGCTATGTAGCCGTTGGTCTTATGCTGCTTATAGCAGCAGTTTTTGTACACTCTTTTGTCTTTTTAGTTAGTTTTATGGAGGATGGCGATTCGGACGCGACGCTCACGGAGGAGAGCGCAAACAAACAGTGATTCGGATCCTCCAAATAAATCTGCATCACTGCAAAGTAGCATCAGCTGCACTCCTACTGCACCTGTCTTCAGGTGCGGTAGACATCGTACTAGTCCAGGAGCCGTGGATCGCTGGCAATAGAATCTGTGGCCTGCGGACACCAACGTATAAGCTTTATAGCGCTCAGGAAAGGAGTAAGCCTCGCACATGTATATTGGCTAAGTCTACTCTTAATTTTTTTCTTCTACCCAATTATAGCGATGGGGATCTGACAGCGGTTAGCGTCGAGGTGCTAGGGAGGAGCTTTAAACTTGCTTCGTTCTACCTAGCGCACGATCACCAAGGCTCATAACCACCGGATAATTTCAGGGATTTCGTAATAGCGCCAAATCCACGAAACGATTTCATCCTACTCGGAGGCGACGCCAATGCTCATCACGCCCAGTTGGGCAGCAGTGATACAAATGACCGAGGTGAGTCTTTATTTAACTATCTGTTAGGCACTAATCTAAGTATATGTAATGGGGGAAATTATCCCACTTTCATTACGAGAAACCGCGTGACATAACACTGTTCACAGACTCTTTCAGTGACCTGATCGTTTCATGGAGAGTTCTAAAAGAGCACTCCTTTTCTGACCATAGATATATAAGTTTTTCTATATCACAGGCGCACGCAAGTCCTAAGTACATACAAAATATTAGAAGAACGAACTGGGGCTACTATAGGAAGATTATAGGTAAAAAGCTATCTGAAGAGGTACGAGCCCAGAAAGCGAGGAGGAGCCAGACGTGTTTGTAAATAATTTCAGTCAAAAGTGTAGGAATTTTTTAGATAGGGCTTGCCCGACTAAAAAGGTTTTGGAAACTCACAAACCACCATGGTGGTCGTCCGATCTTGATAAGCTTAGGAAGTCATGTAGGGCGGCATTTAATAAAGCAAAGCATGATGGACATGAATCCTCATGGGCTGCTTATAAAGTGAAAGTAAATATATATAAAAAAGCAATCCGAAATGGAAAGCGATCCTCCTGGAGGGATTTCTGCGGCAGGATTGAATCCACATCCGCGGCCTCCCGGTTAAGGAAGGTGCTATCGAAATCTTCAACTCAGCTTAGTTACGTCCAAAAGCCGGATGGGCACTGGACGGACTCCAGCGCTGAAACCATAAACTTGCTAATGGATGCGCACTTCACAGCAAGTACGGGCGTGTCTTCAAGTATTGTCAGCGGAGGGCCACCTAATGATCAGCTGATAAGCGAAATCACAGATGATAAAAGGATAGATTGGGCTTTACAGACCTTCAAGCCCTATAAATCGCCGGGGCCGTATGGAATTTTTCCGGCTCAGCTCCAGTATACTGCCGAACTTATAAGGCCCTGGATTAAAGGGATGTTTATAGGTTGTCTTCGGCTCAATGACGTACCAGTATCGTGGAGGGAAGTCAACGTGGTCTTTATCCCCAAGGCAGGGAAACCCTCCCACTCTAAACCAAATGATTATAGGCCTATAAGCTTATTTTCTTTTCTGCATAAAGCGCTCGAAAGACTCCTAGAGGACTACATCAGGAGGAGGAGTGAGCCGGCGCTTCTTTCGCAAGCTCAGCATGCCTATACTAAGGGCAGGTCAACTGACACGGCCTTGCACTCACTGGTATCCGCTATCGAATGGTCACTAGACCTCAAGGAATACACATTGGTGGCATTTCTAGATATAGCGAGTGTCTTCAACAACGTTCTCCCGGAGGCCATCACCTCGGCGCTGGCCGACGCGCTGGGGGTGGACGCGTGACTGGTGGAGTTTATATACAATCTGCTTACGCGTAGGCAGATTAAAACTTAGCTAGGTGGATGCGTGATCCGCAGGCCGGTCGGCAGAGGCACTACGCAGGGAGGTGTTCTCTCTCCGCTACTTTGGGTGTTTACCGTCAACCAACTACTGCGCCTCATGGAATCAAAAGGTCACCAAGTGATCGCGTATGCAGATAACATCTGCGTCACCATGCGGGGGAAATTTCCGCAAACTCTTTGCAACCTAATGGAAGCGGCACTATCCAAAATTTCGCACTGGGCCACAGCCACAGGTTTGGAAGTCAACCCGGATAAAACCGAGCTTGTCCTCTTCACGAGGAGGTACAAAGTGCCAAATTTAACACCGCCAAGAATTGGGGGTACGTTTTTAGCGTTTAGCGATCAAGTAAAGTATTTGGGAGTAATTCTGGATAGGTAGCTATTATGGAGTGACCATATAGTGTAGCGATGCAAGAAGGCAGCAGCAGCGCTGTTCACCTGCAAGAGGGCAATTGGCACCACCTGGGGATTCTCCCCCAAAGTGACATACTGGATTTATACAGCCATTGTGCGCCCGAATCTTCTTTATGGTGCCTTGGTCTGGTGGCCTGTACTAGCTAAAACTACCTATCTTAAAACGCTTCAAAAGGTGCAACGGAGTTCGGAGCTCTGCATCACCGGGCTCTCGGCTCCACTCCATCTGAAGCACTCAACAAAATGCTATACCTTACACCACTTGACCTGGTGGCGAAGGAAATAGCGGTCATCGCCGCTCTACGCATAAGGGAAACAGGTCTCTGGTCAAATGGATCTAGTGGACACGCAACAATCCTGGGCACGAACGCCCATTCCCAATACCGGTGCGCACTGACTACTGCACGCCAAAGAACGTCACGTTAAAAACTATAGTATATATATACCATCGCGACAGGACTGGAATACCAGACAACATACGGTATCGGGTCATCAACATATTCACGGATGGTTCTAAGCTTGACGGGAAGGTGGGAGCAGGCCTTCTTTCACCGGATCTGGGTCTAGAGGTCTCTTTTCACCTACCAGATCACTGTAGTGTTTACCAAGCGGAAATGCTGGCAATACACAGGGCTGTGAACCAAATAGGGTCTGTGCCTAAGGATGGTAAACGGGTGTTTATTTTCTCAGACAGCCAGGCCGCATTAAAGGCCCTGGACTCATTCGTCGACAACGCAAAGTTGGTCACTGAATGCCACAGATCTCTTAACGAGATGGCTCAGCACTTCAGTATCAGCCTTATATGGGTACCTGGTGAAGTATTAGGAATTAAAAGACGTTGCACGTTTGATGGTGCGACATTAAATCTTCGCTTTATTAAATAAATTCTTGTCTTTTATAGTATTTGACTTAACCTATACATTCATAAATATCTTAATACTAATAACTAAAAATAAGTATATAGGAAATGGAGTATGCATACATGTACGTTTGTATACAGTCTTTGTATACAGGTAATTTTGTATGCATGGCTCCATACATGTAGGTTTGTACATGTTGTTTAGCAACGTCAGCAGATCAATTTGAGTGTTTTGGTGTGAATGGATATGGGTCTCATATTCGGCATTCCATTGATGTTGGTTAACCGTCTGGGTTAGTTCAATAATTTATGTTGGACAATATTGTAATATGATTATTACTAAAATATATTTGGAGTTTATGATGAGTATTATTGCAAGTGTGTTACAGTGGGTATGAAGCATAATGCTACATTACAATGGGTATGACGTATAATGCTACACCATCCGTCTTAGAAAAAAAAATTGTTATATAATTGTTTTGTGAACAATTGTATAAGACTCTTTGTCATATTTTCAATGATTTTGATATTTTATTGTTACTTGATATTGTAGTGAAAGAGGTTGTTTGATTTGTTTTCGATTTGCTGACCTTGCTATTTTTATTGTTATATTTTAGTGCATATCCTCTTTTTTTCAAAAATGTTTACATTTTACATATATTTTTTCTTTTGTATAGTTCTTTTTTCAAAAAAATTTTTGAGTTTTTACATATAGAGAATTTTTTAATTTGTTTTTGCATAGCCGGTCTTTAAGAGCGTCGACTCACTTAAAAATCGGCATGTTTTTACAAATTGAGTAAATTGGAATGATTCTTTACTTTAAGTTATGAATGTATGGACTGCTATATCCTTATCTTTATTGTTCCTATCATTATTTTCTAAATTATTTTTATAGTTCCTACTATTATTTATGATTTTATGCAAAATATTTTCCTATCGAATTTTTTCTATGTAAATAAGTTATTGAATAATTTTTATTATTTATCTACTTAGGGTTAGAGAAAAAGAAATTTTGCTATTAATAGTTTCTAATCTATTGGGGTTAAAGTAAACTATTTTCCTAATATGAAAAAATATGGCCTTATTAGACCTAGGCAATAAATTAATGTATATTATTTTATTTTCAAACTAATTCCGCATATTATTCAAGGAAAAGATTTCTTTTTTTTTCGCTCGACATTTTTCATTCATAATAAGGTAAATCTGTAATAATTTCATAAAAAAAATAGAGGGGTTGCTGATGGAAGAGCGGCAGTTATGTATTGGTAGTGGCTCCATTAATGGATAAGTGGAAGGTACAGTGGGTGCAAAAAAAAAATTTTCGTATTTTTAAATGTTCTTGTTTTTTTTTTTTTTATTTTCCATAATTTCATATTTGCCAGCTATTTCTTTGATCCTATTTGTCATGCGATTTCTGCGGCGGCCACCAAGACAGAATCGTCATGACTTTTATGAAGAATTTATTTTTATACCGGGATTTGTCACTTTCACAACCTTTTTGGGTTTGTGCAATTGTTTGATCTTAGAGAATTTGGGTACCTACTTTTATTATTTTAAATTTGCTTACTCGAGTAAATAATCATTTTCCACCAATTTGTCCCTTAGGACAATTGTGATTTTCTTATAAATACCAAGTCCTAGATTGGCGGCATTTGTACAACGTGTGTACAGCCTGATAAGTAATTGTCCTAAGTCAATTTTATCATCCACAATCAGGTTTCTTGTGTTTCCTACGCTACCATTTTTCTATCCTAAAATGAAAACGAGCGCGACATGTCTTATTGCAAATTTGTATAGCGCTTCACTTATATTTTTATAGGTTCTCTTTGTGACTATTCTTCATCATTTTTTTTTGTTGTTATGGGCTGGTTTTAAAAGTTTCTTAGTTTTTGCCTATTTCCACTGTCCTAAAATTTCCTATTGCTTCATGACCATTTTTGTCAGGAGCCATAAAAGGAGTTATGCGACAATTTTTTTTTTTTTTGATTTGCTGTTAACTTTAGGCAGTGTTGCTTTTACTGGCGATTGTGACATTTTTAGGTTTACTATTTGAGATAACAGCAGTGCTGGTTGTTGCAAATAGACCAATGGGCAGATCACTCCGGTTGTAAAAAGGAAACAATATTTTAAGAGCTTTTTGTAAAAACGCTTTAATTTAATAAAGTTTATAATTCAAGTAATAATTGGGTTGAATAAACTTATAATTTGCACAGCCGAAATTGTCAATAAATTAACGTGTACCACTCTTGATGAATTACATGACAGCGATCATTTTCCTCTAATAACAAAAATGACCTCAATCTCTCCTATACCAGTCGACCTGCTCCAAAATTTATTACAGATAAGGCAAATTGGGAAAAATTTCAAGTTGGTATAATCGATTTCTTATCCAATATTCCAATCTCAAATAATGTTAATAAAGATGCAAGAGGAATACAAAAGCTCTCCGCAATGCTGATCATTACTCTTTACCGCAACCTCATTACAAATTACATAAAAAATAGTCCCATATTGGTCAGAATTATCTATCTTCCATAAGAGATGAGCAATGTGGTTTTTGAAATGTTTATAAAAGGTGTCGCTCAGACACAAACCTTTTAAATTATAAGGCAAACGCCATATTTAAAAAGAAGCTTAAAGAAGCCAAACGGAAAAGCTTCGAAACCCTCACTGAGTCTATGAACCCTCAGTCCAATCTTAAGGAATTTTTTTCTAAAATCAAAACACTAACCGGAACGTTTACCCAGGTTTCAATAAAGGTTATTCAAACGCCCCCAGGAGCAATTTCTTCTCCGGAATATATAACAAACTATTTGGCATCCACTTGGTTTAACTATTCCAACGACTCTAATTTCAATAATGAATTTTAAGGATCAAAAAAATAAGATGGTGATCATTACACCTGCAATCCTTTGAGTATAATTACCCAAGACTTGCAAAGTCCCATTACTTTCTTCGAATTCGAAACCACATTTTCTACAATGTCCGGGAAAACACCAGGTAGAGACAGGATCTCATTTCCAATGCTGAAGAATACTCCATCATCCTCTAAAGATCGCATAAATAGTCTATACAACAGTAAATATAAAGTTTATAATTCAAGTAATAATTGTGTTGAATAAACTTATAATTGGCGCCCAACGTATTAGAATTTCGGATTTCACGAAATACTGAAAAGCTAAAACAAACACGTGAATATTGCTGTTTGCTGACCAAAAAGGAACCCGTCCACAGAAGAGCTTAAACCACGTTTTTCCTTTTTCTTAAAATTGAATGATTTGGGACGAAAACATGAAAATCTAACCATTGCTGAAAAAATCACTGAGTTCTACCAATTTTTGAAACACCTGCTGTGTGGTATCTTACGGCCTTGGCTGACCTTTGGAAAAATTATCTTTATGAATGTAACAAACTAAACCACATGCTTAGAGAAAGTAAATTACGTAAGTGACTTGCTCAGTGCCTTTTTTCTTAATAAATATATTTAAATACTATGATCATCATTGGAATTCAATGTATTTTCGAAAACTTTTTATAAATTTAACTTGATTTGTGATTGAGGTATATTATTATACCGGGTTTTTGCGCGGTCAATACTTTAATGTGCGACGAAGATTTAGCGAGCCTTTTAAATAGGTTAGTTCTGAAAGATAAAGATCTACCAAAAATGAATACTGAGGAGTTAACTGCTATAGTAACAGCTGCGCTATAAGCCGCCTTAAGCTCACAAAAAGAGGAATTCGACAAAAAGTTGAACGAAATCTCAAAAAGATTTACAAGTACGTCGACAGCTAACGTAGAGAGTTTCGAAGAGGTTAGGATTTCAGGTACCGTGCGTTGCGAGGAAACTCTTGACCTAGTTATATCTTTGCCTGAATTCGATGGTAGGCAAGAGACTTACGTCTCATGGAGGCAAGCCGCACATACGGCCTATAAATTATATGAACCTTATGATGGAAGCGCTAAACATTATCAGGCAGTGGCCATTATAAGGAATAAAATTAGAGGAGCTGCAGATGCTGTTTTAGCGTCTTTCAACACTGTTCTTAACTTTAAGGCTATAGTGGCAAGATTAGATTTCACGTACGCTGATAAGCGGCCAATATATTTAATTGAACAGGAGCTAAGTACCTTGAGGCAAGGAAATCTGACAGTGTTGAATTTCTACGACGAAGTCGAAAGAAAGCTTACGTTGCTTACCAATAAAACTATCATGACATATGAGAGTCATATAGCTAACTCAATAAATGATAAATATAGGTTAGATGCATTACGTGTTTTTGTCTCTGGCCTTAGGAAGCCCCTTTGCGATATACTCTTTTCCACTCGTCCAACAGAGTTGCCTTCCGCTTTGGCACTTGCCCAGGAAGTAGAAGCAAATCATGAACGATACATGTTTGCATCAAATTACTCTAAACATCTTGAGGACAAATACCGGGGTCACCCTTCAGTTAAGAGGATAGATGATACCAAGAACAACCAAACAGAATCACGTAGCGGTCATAAAAACCCCTACTTCCAAAACAGACAAGAAAATTGCAATCTTTCGAGTAATAATAGAGATCAGGGCACTGAACCAATGGACATAGATCCATCCACATCTCGTCTCCGCTGCTCATCGAAGTTCGAGTACCACAATCCCACAGGAAATTTTTTACAACAAAATAAGTCCCAAAATATACAAACCTCTAATAATCGGCAAATCCCTTTTAATACAGGCAATCAAGGTCAACAAGTTAAGCGACCTCCTGTATCAGATAGAAGTACTGGCCCAAAAGTCCAGAGAATCCACCACATATCAGATACATCGGAAGATGTAGAAACAAAAACTTCGTACGATAGTATTGTGGAACGGGAAGTCGAAAATATCGACGAAATTAATTTTTTAGGGAGGGTGCCCAGCTCCTAGCCAGCGAAAAAATAACGCCATCCATCACTATGGTAAATCAAACCAACAACTCAGTTACAACCCCCACCGATATCACAACTACAAGGTCCTCAGCAACCCCAAGCAAACGTTTAGGCACGCCTCTCCATACAGCCACAAATTCATTATTAAATTCGGCAAATAATACATCTCTGCCATCATTATCAAATTTTCTCTCTCCCATCACTTTTCTTACACAACAACTAATCCAAAATAATGATTATTATACTAAAAACACGGAATCTCAGGATTTCGATATTGATATACTCTGATCTACAAATATACCAATATCATTCAACATTTTGCAATGCAATATCAAAGGACTATATAACAACTTGAACTTAAGCTCCTAATCAACGAACACCATCCTTCTTTCATACCTTTGCAAGAAACACACTTGCCTTTCAATAAATCTATACATATATCAAACCGATATGTCAGTTATTTCTCAAATTTGCCACAGAACAACTCAAACAAGCAAGGAATCGCTGCTATCATTCTCAAAGATATTCCAAAAAAGCATATCCACATATCCAGACACTACGTTCCTTTCTATTTACCCCTTTGTCGACGAAACTTTGCTAAAAATAATCCTTTTCTTATCTGGTGCGCGCACTACAATGACTTGTATAGCTGCATCAGTCTTGAATGTACTTTTGCCACTATACGTAATGCAATACTTGCCTATCTAATTTAAGAGATGCAAGCTAATTTAATTTGCCGGCATTTTATTCCTTCGATAAAAAACAGGAACTATCTCGCTTAAGGATGGAGGAACATTTATCAACATGTATCATTAAGAAGGAACAAGACAGTACTGTGTTGATTGGAATCTGGTGCATTCCAACAACGTAAAAAACATGCTTTTTCATGAGTCACTGACCGGAATCGTATACAGTCCGGAAGTATAATCTTATGGGTCAGGCATCGAGCTGATTGGAATCCGGTGCATTCCAACAACACAGGTCATGTTATTTTTTTATGCCTTGTGATGGCGTATCCTCATTACACTACTCTTAGCACTGCCGTATTCCCATGACATGCTGATTGGAATCTTGTTGCATTCCAACAGGGAGATTGGAATCCACTGCATTCCGAAATCATGCTGAGCGGAATCTGATGCATTCTGCCAGTATAAGATTTCGGCATAAGATCTTATTTCTGCTCATATTTCTTATTATTATTATATTCTGAAATTAAATAGTAATGTTCATTGATCTTTCTTTGTTTGTAATATAACATTGTTGAAAGCTCGATATATCTTAAATTTTATCTTTTGAGTTGTATATTTATATATCTTTTATATTATGCAGTCGACCATAGTTTGTCGTCGACTTTAAATAATAAATAAATAAATAAAAATAAATAAATATAATCTCCATTGGCAACAATAGCTATTGTAATCAACCTCTGTGTAAAATTTACTGTCATATCCATGTAGATCCCATCATCGTAGGCGATATGAACGCATGACTCCAATAACAAAAGAGAAGTATTAGAGGACCTTATTCTCTTAGAGAACTTAATCGTTTTAAACGACAACGCTCCGACATTATTCGCATAAACCTAATTGTTGGAGAACAGTGATTGCATACGACTTAACATAACCAATAGTTCGAAAACAAGCGTGGGCGAACTAATGTGAGAGCGATCAGTGTATTCAACAGCAAACGACTCCAATAATAGTTTGATTGAATAATTGTGAGAGCAAGCAGAGCAGCCGGCCGCGAAATGTGACAGAGAGTGAGGTTCAGCTATTTCCAATTAGAATTAACAGCAGTGCTGGTTGTTGCAAATAGACAGATCACTCCGGTTGTAAAAAGGAAACAATATTTTAAGAGCTTTTTGTAAAAACAGTTTAATTTAATAAAGTTTATAATTCAAGTAATAATTGTGTTGAATAAACTTATAATTGGCGCCCAACGCATTAAAATTTCGGATTTCACGAAATACTGAAAAGCTAAAACAAACACGTGAATATTGCTGTTTGCTGACCAAAAAGGAACCCATCCACAGAAGAGCTTAAACCACGTTTTTCATTTTGCTTAAAATTGAATGATTTGGGACGAAAACATGAAAATCTAACCATTGCTGAAAAAATCACTGAGTCCTACCAATTTTTGAAACACCTGCTGTGTGGTATCTTACGGCCTTGGCTGACCTTTGGAAAAATTATCTTTATGAATGTAACAAACTAAACCACATGCTTAGAGAAAGTAAATTACGTAAGTGACTTGCTCAGTGCCTTTTTTCTTAATAAATATATTTAAATACTATGATCATCATTGGAATTCAATGTATTTTCGAAACCTTTTTATAAATTTAACTTGATTTGTGATTGAGGTATATTATTATACCGGGTTTTTGCGCGGTCAATACTTTAATGTGCGACGAAGATTTAGCGAGCCTTTTAAATAGGTTAGTTCTGAAAGATAAAGATCTACCAAAAATGAATACTGAGGAGTTAACTGATATAGTAACAGCTGCGCTATCAGCCGCCTTAAGCTCACAAAAAGAGGAATTCGACAAAAAGTTGAACGAAATCTCAAAAAGATTTACAAGTACGTCGACAGCTAACGTAGAGAGTTTCGAAGAGGTTAGGATTTCAGGTACCGTGCGTTGCGAGGAAACTCTTGACCTAGTTATATCTTTGCCTGAATTCGATGGTAGGCAAGAGACTTACGTCTCATGGAGGCAAGCCGCACATACGGCCTATAAATTATATGAACCTTATGATGGAAGCGCTAAATATTATCAGGCAGTGGCCATTATAAGGAATAAAATTAGAGGCGCTGCAGATGCTGTTTTAGCGTCTTCCAACACTGTTCTTAACTTTAAGGCTATAGTGGCAAGATTAGATTTCACGTACGCTGATAAGCGGCCAATATATTTAATTGAACAGGAGCTAAGTACCTTGAGGCAAGGAAATCTGACAGTGTTGAATTTCTACGACGAAGTCAAAAGAAAGCTTACGTTGCTTACCAATAAAACTATCATGACATATGAAAGTCATATAGCTAACTCAATAAATGATAAATATAGGTTAGATGCATTACGTGTTTTTGTCTCTGGCCTTAGGAAGCCCCTTTGCGATATACTCTTTTCCACTCGTCCAACAGAGTTGCCTTCCGCTTCGGCACTTGCCCAGGAAGTAGAAGCAAATCATGAACGATACATGTTTGCATCAAACTACTCTAAACATCTTGAGGACAAAGACAGGGGTCACCCTTCAGTTAAGAGAATAGATGATACCAAGAACAACCAAATAGAATCACGTAGCGGTCATAAAAACCCCTACTTCCTAAACAGGCAAGAAATGCGCAATCTTTCGAGTAATAATAGAGATCAGGGCACTGAACCAATGGACATAGATCCATCCACATCTCGTCTCCGCCGCTCAACGAAGTTCGAGCACCACAATCCCACAGGAAATTTTTTACAACAAAATAAGTCCCAAAATATACAAACCTCTAATAATCGGTCAATCCCTTTTAATACAGGCAATCAAGGTCAACAAGTTAAGTGACCTCCTGTATCAGATAGAAGTACTGGCCCAAAAGTCCAGAGAATCCACCACATATCAGATACATCGGAAGATGTAGAAACAAAAACTTCGTACGATAGTATTGTGGAACGGGAAGTCGAAGATATCGACGAAATTAATTTTTTAGGGAGGGTGCCCACCTCCCTTGGGTCAAACGAACAATAGGAGCTGAGGGCAAAGAGATAAAAATGTTAGTGGACACAGGAGCTTCAAAAAGATATATAAAGCCCCTTACTGAATTAAAAGGCATTGTGCCTTTAACGAGACCGTTCGTAGTTAAGTCAGTTCACGGCGAGAGCAAAGTAGGGCAAAAATGTAAAATTAACTTGTTTGGCATAGCTTCGGCTTTTACAATATTATCAAACTTGATAAACTTTGACGCGATAATTGGGCTTGACCTGCTAACGCAAGTCAACGCAGTCGTAGACAGGGAAAAAACAGCCGTTTCCGTTAGCAACGGAAAGTATGAATTTTGTAGGCTACCTTTCGGATTAAAAAACGCTTCGAGTATTTTTCAAAGAGCTATAGACGACATCTTAAGGGAAAAGATAGGAAAAAGCTGCTCTGTTTACGTGGATGACGTTATTATTTATTCCGAATCTAAAGAACAACACATTAAAGACATAGACTGGGTCTTGAAGAGTCTATGTGACGCTAACATGAGGGTGTCAGTCGACAAATCCAAATTTTTTAAAACTGAAACAGAGTACCTCGGATTTATTGTATCAAGGATGTCAGACGTGCCCTGATAAAGTTAGCACAATGCTGAACTTCCCAACCCCCGAAACCTTGTACGGTCTCAGATCCTTTCTAGGATTAGCAAGCTATTATAGATGCTTCGTGAAAGACTTTGCCAGTATTGCCAAACCATTGACTGATATTTTGAAGGGGGAAAATGGAGGAGTCAGCGCTTACAGATCCAAAAGAGTGAAAATATTTTTAAATTCAAAACAACACCAAGCATTTGAAACACTTGAAACATATTTTAGTATCGGAAGACGTAATGCTCGCTTACCCCGATTTTAAAAAACCATTTGATTTAACTACAGATGCGTCCAACCATGGCCTGGGTGCTGTTCTTTCTCAGGAAGGCAGACCAATAACTAAGACAATGAACTTCACTTTGCCACT
This sequence comes from Eurosta solidaginis, assembly GCF_040869045.1. Lineage (NCBI taxonomy): Eukaryota > Metazoa > Arthropoda > Insecta > Diptera > Tephritidae > Eurosta > Eurosta solidaginis. The sequence continues at coordinate 150,041,760 of NC_090320.1, forward strand.
AATGAAAGGGAGCTTTTGGCCGTAGTCTGGGCACTAAAAAACCTTCGTAACTATCTTTATGGTGTACGCCAATTCAATATTTTTACTGATCATCAACCGCTAACGTTTGCGGTTTCTGACAGAAATCCAAATGCAAAAATTAAACGTTGGAAAGCATTTATCGACGAGCATAATGCGAAGCTTTATTATAAGCGTGGAAAAGAAAACTACGTTGCCGATGCTCTTTCGCGTCAGCAAGTCAATATGATGGATGAAAATATGAACTCAGATTCAGCCACGATTCACAGCGAAAAATCGTTAACGCACAGCATAGAGGTAGTTGAAAAACCTGTTAATTGTTTTAGGAACCAAATAATTATTGAAGAAAGTGAGTTTCCATCAAAACGAACTTTCATTATTTTTGGGAATAAAGCTAGACACTGCATACAGTTTTGTGACAGAAGCACGCTCTTAGGAACTATTCAGGACATTGTGAATACCAATGTAGTTAACGCAATTCATTGTAATTTATCCATACTAGCCTACATTCAGCATGACTTGGTGCAAATGTTTCCAAGTACAAATAGCTACGGAGCATAATCGTGCACACCGTGCAGCACAGGAAAATGTTAAGCAAATATTGAGGGACTACTTTTTCCCAAAGATGGAAAAGAAAGCCAAAGAGGTTGTGGTAAACTGTAGGATCTGCTCTAAATCGAAGTACAATAGGCAGCATCGGAAACATAAAATAGCATATACATCCATTCCACTATACTCAGGAGAGATCCTGCATATTGACATTTTTGCTACCGACTCAAAGTATTTCTTAACTTGTGTAGACAAGTTCTCAAAATTCGCAATCGTTCAGACCATAGCGTCAAGAACAATTTTGGACATAAAGTCCCAATTAATACACATTTTGAACATTTTTCCAAAAGCAAAAACTATTTATTGTGACAACGAAAAATCGTTGAACACTGTCAGACAACTTCTTTCCAATCATTTTGGTTTTAATATCGTCAATGCTCCACCTTTGCATAGCTGCTCCAATGGTCAGGTGGAGAGGTTTCACAGCACTTTAATTGAAATTGCTAGATGCCTGAAGTTGGAAAGATGTATTGATGACACGGTGGATCTAATCTTGCTATCAACCATTGAATATAACAAAACAATACATTCTGTTACTAAAATGAGGCAAATATGATGAACCGAATAATGAAATATCTGAACGTATTAGATGTTCGCAACAAGAAGAGCTCACAAGTCACAACAAAAACAGAACAGAGCGTGTTTTCAAGAAAGGAGATAAAGTTATGGTAAAAAGAAATACTAGACTAGGTAATAAGTTAACACCACTTTATGAGGAACATACAATTGAAAAAGACCTAGGGAGTACAGTTTTAATTAAAGGGAGGGTGGTCCATAAAGACAATTTGAAATAAATACTACTCTGGCCGCATTTCTTCTTTGAAACTCCAATAACAGAAACCTAGGCTTATTACAAAAAATTAAATTTTGCTACATCGACTTTTATGGTGACTAGGTAACTGAGCATTTCACGAATATTCATTTGCACTATGTAAAAATTCTGTACTTTGAAATTTTTGTTAACTATAATGAAATGGAAATTAATGTTAAGTTATAACGATAGTTAGTAGTTTTAAGAAAAACCGACTTGGCAACCACGTTTTGCAACTTACTCACAAATACCAGCATATTAGAGCTCTCATGGATTTATCATACCGCTGCTAAACTGCTATTAAATTTCTCAATGCTCGAATACTCATTATCGTCGTGCTCGCTATCTCAGTCATTAACTTGTAACTCACTTCTGTTACAATCTATGTATGGGTCTGCGGAACTAAAGCCAAAAGTAAAGATGACTCAACCATAATCATACAAAGTTATAACTCAACCTATTCTATGTGCAACACTGTAATTGCTCAGAAGTTTATGCAATAATATCGTTGTGATAACCTACCAAACCAATCATACAAATTAAATTAATTTTGGCATTATTGTTGAGGATCGCGGACGTCCCTCATTTAGGAGGGGAGGAGTTAAGCAATAATAACTGCTGGTCACCCACGTAAAAGGTTCTGCTCTCTGATGCCCTCCATCTAGTGAACATGACGAGCATACAACCATACAGCATTCCCAAAACCTGTTAGGCAAGTGAACACCGAACGCTGTGAGAGCGATCACTGTAGTTAACAGCGATAACGACATCATCTCATACTACTTTACATCCCAGTAGTTGTAAAGCAAGTGCGAACCAATTGCCGTGACAGCGATCAGTGGATAACAACAGCAAAGGCATTCTTCGCATAAACCTAATTGTTGGAGAACAGTGATTGCATACGACTTAACATAGCCAATAGTTCGAAAACAAGCGTGGGCGAACTAATGTGAGAGCGATCAGTGCAATTAACAGCAAACGACTCCAATAATAGTTTGATTGAATAATTGTGAGAGCAAACAGAGCAGCCGGTAGCGAAATGTGACAGAGATCGAGTTTCAGCTCTTTCCAATTAGAATTAACAGCAGTGCTGGTTGTTGCAAATAGACCAATGGGCAGATCACTCCGGTTGTAAAAAGGATACAATATTTTAAGAGCTTTTTGTAAAAACACTTTAATTTAATAAAGTTTATAATTCAAGTAATAATTGTGTTGTATAAACTTATAATTTGCACAGCTGAAATTGTCAATAAATTAACGTGCACCACTCTTGATGAATTACATGACAGCGATCATTTTCCTCTAATAACAAAAATGACCTCAATCTCTCCTATACGACCTGCTCCAAGATTTATTACAGATAAGGCAAATTGGGAAAAATTTCAAGTTGGCATAATCGATTTCTTATCCAATATTCCAATCTCAAATAATGTTAATAAAGAAGCAAGAGGAATACAAAAGCTCTCCGCAATGCTGCTCATTACTCTTTATCGCAAACTCATTACAAATTACATAAAAAATAGTCCCATATTGGTCAGAATTATCTATCTTCCATAAGAGATGAGCAATGTGGTTTTTGGAATTTTTATAAAAGGTGTCGCTCAGACACAAACCTTTTAAATTATAAGGCAAACGCCATATTTAAAAAGAAGCTTAAAGAAGCCAAACGGAAAAGCTTCGAAACCCTCACTGAGTCTATGAACCCTCAGTCCAATCCTAAGGAAATTTTGTCTAAAATCAAAACACTAACCGGAACGTTTACCCAGGTTTCAATAAAGGTTATTCAAACGCCCCCAGGAGCAATTTCTTCTCCGGAATATATAACAAACTATTTGGCGTCCACTTGGTTTAACTATTCCAACGACTCTAATTTCAATAATGAATTTTAAGGATCAAAAAATTAAGATGGTGATCATTACACCTGTAATCCTTTGAGTATAATTACCCAAGACTTGCAAAGTCCCATTACTTTCTTCGAATTCGAAACCACATTTTCTACAATGTCCGGGAAAACACCAGGTAGAGACAGGATCTCATTTCCAATGCTGAAGAATACTCCATCATCCTCTAAAGATCGCATAAATAGTCTATACAACAGTATCTTTTACCAAGGCGTCATCCCACAAGCATGGAGACATGCCATTGTGGTGCCTATTCAAAAACCAAATAAACCAAGCACTGACGTCTAGGGTTACAGATCAATCAGCCTTCTCTCTTGCTTAAGCAAGTTTATCGAAAAAATTATATCCAAAAGAATAATTTGGTTTGCACTGAAAGACGGCTTCCTAAGCCCACATCAAACAGCATTTAAAGAAGGGCAAGTTACCATTGATGTTTTGCTGCTGTTCGAAGATTATACATCGAATTCCATTTCAACAAAAAATCATGTTTTTACCCTCCGCTTCGATTTTGAAAAAGCATACGATCGGTTTGGCATACACGTAGTATTAAGACAATTGGCAAGATGGAAAATTGGACCAAAAATATACAGTTTTGTAAAAGCTTTCCTGACCAATAGGACCTTAGCTGTCAGATACAACAATAAATACTCAAATTCAAAACGGATTTATAATGGAATACCTCAGGGTTCCCCCTTTCGTTGGTGTTATTTATAGTAGCTTTCGACGAAATTAACAGTATACTTTTAAATTTTAAAATAATATCGCACATAACCTACACGGACGATGTAGTACTGTTTATCAAATCTATGGATCGCAACCTGGTTAGACACGATTTTATTCAAATTCTCACAGCAATTTCCAATTGTACAGAAGCTTCAGGGGCATCCTTCGCATATAATAAATGTAAGACTCTACACTTGTGTAACAAGCGTAACTCCCCGCGGGTTAGGGGGTTAGAATATACCTGCGGTAGGTATGCCTGTCGTAAGGGGCGACTAAAATACCAGATTCAAGGGGTTGTGTAGCGCAACCTTTTCAGGTTGCCAGCGCAATATATAGCTTCTCCAAACCCAATTGTCAACCTCACTTTCGAGTGGCGAATCCCGTTTCACTAACAGACGAGTCTCTGGCGACCCCAAGCTCCTCATGGATCTTGGGGGTGGGGAGGGAGGGATGGCCTGAAGGCTTAATGTGGCCATATAAATCGTTCCCGAGATGGTCGGGCTAGCACCTCAATGGAGCTGTGTTACCGGAGCGTACCGGATCTGTATCCGGCAAAGGACCATCACATCGGTAACACTCCCCAAAGCCTTCGGGGAGCAACCTTATCGCTACAACAACAAATATTGAAAACCTTGACAGCGTAAAAATATTAGGAATAGTTTTCGACAAAAGATTTACATTTAGAGATCACTGTAAATATCTTAAGAGAAGAGCTGAGCAAACGACTCAATATTATATAATATCTACCATCGAAACATTGTTTGATACATCCGTCTACACTCGTCAATATCACAAAAGCCCTCATCATTTCGAAGATGGATTACGGTTCACCAATATACGGGCAATGTGCAAGGGCAAACATAAAAATTATACTTCCACCATACCATGTGGCAGTAAGAAGGAGCATTCGCGCCTTCCCTACATCACCAATTGTGTGTATGCTTTCGGAGGCAGGCTTACCTTCAATACAAGAGCGCATCGCATTCGCAACAATGAAGTTAATACCAAAGATCATTCAAAGCAATAATCCTCTGATTCGAAAAGTAGCAAAAACGCAAACAATAAAGAAACGACCTTCACGACATCCGTCCACAATAGCGAGATGTATATCAGCATCAAAAGAACTGGGAATCCACTTAAACATAAAAAATGTGGGTGTCAAAAGCCCTCTACCCTGGCAATCGCTGGAAAGCTTCATCTGGTCGAACTTAGTAAAATGTCGGAAAAACGTAACAAGTCCAGAGGTATACCAACAACATTTCAATAAGACCGCAACAAACTTACAAAAAAATGACGGGAAAATACTCTACACAGACGCGTCCAAAACCAAATCCCAAACAGCGTACGCAGTCTTTTCCCCTTTTGCTCGACATATACGGCAGAAGCAGTTGCAATTTTAGAGGCAGTGGATACATACAGAACCACAGTTAAATTTTTCATATGTACCGATAGCCTCGCCACAATCAACTCGCTTACCAACGCGAAAGTAAAAAACAACTTACTCAACGAATGATGTATATTGGAACGATTTTCCGTCATCCCTTGTCAAATTTGGTTTTGAGACAAACCGGTTCGTTCTGATCTGTTGTTGTCATTTGTCCTGTATTTATAGTTCGTAGGTATATGAGCAGGTATTGTCAAATTGATGCTTGTGTATATTTAGTTATCAGATCAGAACGAAAATCGACACTGATGATGGCACAACGCCGAAACCGGTTTGTCTCAAAACCAAATTTGACAAGGGATGACGGAAAATCGTTCCAATATACATCATTTATCCACCCTGTCGGAAAATCAACCAAACAAGATAAGTTACTCAACGAACTTCGGTGTAAATTGCTAGAGTGCAAAGGATCGACTAGAATCATGTGGATCCCCGGTCACGTAGCAATCAAAGGCAACGAAGCGGCGGACCAGAGAGCCAAACTTGCAACAAATGAACCACTTTGTACAACCGAATGGATCCCTAAGGACGATATGATTCGCCTGGCATACACACACTCCAAGGAACTAAGCTCTTAACTGTCAGTAAACCCGCAACATCATTACAGCAAGTTTGGCACAACCGATAGGAAACTTATTTGCACCCCAGATATCTCCTGGAGCAATCAAAAATGTTAACTCGCTTACGAATCGGACACACTATCGTGACACATAGCCACATACTTAAAGGAGAAAACCGACCACCGTGCCCGTAATGCTGCCTGAACCAACTTTCCGAAATCCACCTGCTTGGCGAATGCCATCACTACACCGAAATCAGAACAAATATATTTGGAAGCAGTCATCGACTAACTCTCGCCGTGTATAGACGTGTATTAACTTGCGCTAAGTTAAAGTGACTTTGTTTAGTTATCATACTACAACAGTCACGCGTTTTTCTTTTTTCCGTTTTAACCTTCCTTCCGCAAAATCATTCGATTATCTGAACCAGGCATGCTTAACCAACGAACGGATATCATTTCGTTACGATAATTAACGTTAATAAACGAAACAAAGTCATTTCATTTCGTTTATTAACGTTAAGAACGTCAAATTAACGATTTGATTTTGTTTCGTTTTCTGCCATATCAAAACGAAATCAAATCGTTTATGTTCATTTTTAATTTCAAACTATGCTGGCAAAGCTGATTGATGGCGGAGTCATTAAAGGTGAAAGCATTAGCCAAGCTGATAGCAACTTTTCTCATGAATTTTGACAGTACGAACATTTCTCAGAAGTTTTTGACATTACCACCAACGAATTACACAAACAAATTACATGGAGTTTGTGTGTATGTCCCCTCGCTGTTACCACCTTACGGCTTCACCATGGCTATAGCATTGCCAGCACAATTCAAACATAGAGTATCATGTTTTTGTTAATGTTTTTAACGTTAACGAAAGCTTTTCGTTTCTGTTAAAAACGAGATACAATTTATCTTGTTAATTTCTTTTTCGATAATATTTCGAAGTATTTCAACGGAAACGGTAGACATTTTTTGATAAACGATTAGCTTAACATTTTTTAAAAATTATTATTGGCTTTAAATTTATTAAACTATTTTATGAGCTCGAGGCCTTATCCAAATAAAAACGCAGTATAAATATTTTATATTTGTATTTTTATTTTATATTCGATATTTCGACTTCAGTCTGAAGTCATCATCGGGACTGTGAAACAAAACAAAAACAAAAACAAAAATTATAACAATTTCAAAAATCAACCATAAAACAAATATCACTTACACAATTGAGTATGTTATACAGACTAACAATATGTGGGAAAATTAAGATTGTTGGAGACAAATAATCATACAAAAATATAAACAATATTTCAAAGCACCGTTAATATAAACAAAATTTTGCAAAAACAAAAGTACATGGAGTGGCTAAAAGTACGACATACAATTATACGTATGTCATCTGATTTTCCTATTGTTGTGGGAGAGATCTTCCTACCGCGCATTGTTGTTGCCTTAAAACTAAGTTCCGATACACATGTGCGCAGTGGTCAATGTCCGCTTTAAAATTCATCCTAGTACTATTAGGGGTGTTCGCTATATGAAGCATTTCCAAAGTAAATCTTTTATTATAATTTCTCTCCTCCTGTAAAATAGTTACATTATCGAAGTCTGGATAATGCCCCGTATCTTTACAATGGGCTGACAAGGCCGTCTTATTTTCTGAATAATTGTTTCTTAACTTAATATTAGATCTGTGAGCGGAAATCCTTGTCTTGAGTTTTAATTTTGTTGTCCCTACATATACCTTGTCGCATACGTGGGACCCGTCACCATTACACGGGTTTCTATAAACAACTTCGGATTTCTCATGCTTTGGTATTTTATGTTGTTGTTGTTGTTGTAGCGATAAGGTTGCTCCCCGAAGGCTTTGGGTAGTGTTATCGATGTGATGGTCCTTTGTCGGATACAGATTCGGTACGCTCCGGTACCACAGCACCATTAAGTTGCTAGCCCGACCATCTCGGGAACGATTTATGTGGCAACATTAAACCTTCAGGCCATCCCCTCCCTCCCGACCCCAAGTTCCATGAGGAGCTTGGGGTCGCCAGAGCCTCGTCTGTTAGTGGAACAGGATTCGCCGCGGATAGTTGAGGTTGACAATTGGGTTTGGAGAAGCTATATATTGCGCTGGCAACCTGAAGGGTTGCGCTACACACCCCTTGAATCTGGTATTTTAGTCTCCTCTTACGACAGGCATACCTACCGCGGGTATATTCTGACCCCCTTACCCGCTGGGGATTTGGTATTTTATCTTTTGTACTGCTGTAGACATTTCTAAGAGTGTGATTATATGTCGATGCTATTTGGTATTTTTCCCGATTGTAAAGATTTGAGTATTTTATTCGGTTCGTTACGCCCGGCACATGTACTACTGATTTATATATTTTATCTCCCGTAGTTTGTCTAATTTTATCATTGTTCAACCTGATCACGGAATTTCTGAGCAATTTGCTAGTTATCTTTATGGGGAATTCATTATTTCTCAGAGTTTCTTTGACAATTTCGATATTCTTCTTGTGAAAAATCTTGTCACTTATTGAGAGAACTCTTCTTATGAAGTTACTCGCCGTATTAATAATAGTTCTATTTTCGTGTTTTGAGTTAAAGTTTATGAGTCTACCTGATGCGGTCGGCTTTTTGTACCAGTCAATAAGCAGCTTGTTATTCTTCCTTATAACAAGTGTATCCCAGAATGGTATTTTTCCATCCTTTTCTAATTCTATTGTGAATTTTATTGATTTGTTGCAGCTATTAAGATTTTTAAGCATATTTTCCACCTCCTCTGTTTTAACAACCGCAAACAAGTCATCCACGTACTTAGTTAGTAAGCGCGGTTTGTTGGTGGATTACATTACGAATTTGGATAATAGTTCCTCCATTACTATATCCGCTACGACAGGTGCTGCTGGCGATCCCATGGGCATCCCTGAACGCTGTTCATATATTTTATCATTGTATTTGCAATATCGGTTCTCTTTAATGCAAAACTTGATAATTGTTATAAATAGTTCCTTTGGTATACGTGTATGTTCTTTTATATCATTCCACTTAGAGGAAATTATCTCCAAGGCCAATTCTACTGGAATGCTCGGAAATAAAGAAACCACATCAAATGACACTAAAGTCTCATCATCATGAATAAATGTATCTTTTATTTTGTTCCTAAACTCAATTGAGTCTTTAACGTTATACTGGGAGGTGTTTGTTATATTCTTAAGTATGTTTACTACATATTTGCATAAATTGTATGACGGCGAGTTTATGGACGAGCAAATCGGTCGGAGAGGTACCCCTTTTTTATGGATTTTTGGCAAACCATATATTCGTGGAGGGTTTGCACTTTTGCAGACCAGATGATTCTTTTCCCTTAAATCAATTATATTCAGATTGAACATTTTTTGGACTAACTCGTTATTCTTTTCTTGGAGTTTGCTAGTAGGATCACGCTTCAAAACTCTATAGGTTGAAATATTATTAACTATTGTTTGAATTTTTCTGTGGTATTCAGATTTGTCCATCGCTACTGTTACATTACCCTTATCGGCAGTAAGTATTAAAATATCTTTATTTCTTTTAAGAAACTTTCTTGTGGAATGTAAGGTATTTTGTATAAATTTATCTCGCGCTGACAAGGTATTCTTATTAAGATAATCGTGTATGAGCTTTGTAAAATTGCTTCTTCCTATTTCCTGTTCCTCTTTATCTTCTAAAGCATGTATAATATTCTCCCCGTCTGCAATAAGTTGGAAAAGTGGAAACTCCTTATTTTGGATTGGAAGAGCATACTTAGGGCCTAAGGATAAAAGCCACTGAATGTCATTTGGTATTTCTAAATATGTTTTATTTTAAAACCATTCAGGGATCACCCTAATATTTAACTTTTCTCTTTGTTTCCTTACCAGTTCTTCGTACTTTTTAATTTGTGTATTTTTGATACATTCCGCGAGTTTGTTTACTAACATATCCTCACTTCGAAAAAATTGAGTAGAATGATTCAACTCCAGAGACTGAGTAATTTGGGTTCTTAATATATTTACCTCTCTTTCCTTTTCTCTCATGAGTTCATGCTTAATATTTATAAGTTTTCTTTGCACTTTTTCTACAAATGCGGACACTACGTTGCAGAATCTCATGGGTATTTTGTTGTTACTTGTATTATTGGTGATAGGGTAAATTATGTTCTTGGTTATGTTGCAGATAAAGTTCGGAGTTAAGCCGCTTCGTCTGCATCCAAAAATTTTGTTGATGTTGTTAGTCTTGTAACTTGCTTTGTAGTATGTTGGTAGCGCTTTATGTATTTGTTGGTTGTGACGTTATAGATTTCTTTGATATTTTTGTACACTTTGAATGTATTGTTTTTCTGACGGTGTGCTCTCCGTTTGAACATATTTTAAAAATTATTATTGGCCTTTAATCTTTAAAATTTGTTAAACTATTTTATGACCTCGAGGCTTTATCCAAATAAAAACGCAGTATAAATATTTTATATGTAGTTCTTCAGCTTTACTGATCTATTAGGGTCAAGTGCAAATAAAATGTTATTTATTCCACCATTTAGCCCAACGTTTCGATAATTATCCTTATCTTCTTCAGGGGCGGTCTATATTTGTTTATAACAAAATACAAAAGACAAAAACAACATTAGAAATAAAATTAAGACTTTATGGTTTACCCAAAATCCACAAACCCGAATGCCCCTTACGTCCAATTTCGTCTTCTATAAATGTTCCATATTATGAATTGTCCATATATTTAGGAAAAATCTTGACGCCACTAATATCAGAAGACTACAACACTAAAAATTCATTTGACTTGAAAAATAGATTAGCTGATGTAAATGTATGCAATGATGATGTGTTAGTATCGTTCGATGTCGTCTCGCTCTTCACCAACATACCGACGGCTTTAGCAATAAAGATAGTCATGAAAAAATGGGAAAAAGTCCAACAACACACAAACATACCGAAAAACAAATTTTTAACCATATTAGAGTTCTGCTTAAAAGAAAATAACTATTTCATGTACAATAACAATATTTACCAACAAACTTTTGGAATGCCGATGGGTAACCCACTTTCCCCCACCATAGCGGACATTGTGATGGACGACCTTATACACAATATGTACTCTGAGCTGAACCAACAACAAAACACTGGTATCAAATTTCTTGTCAAATACGTAGACGACGTATTTGTAATAATAAAATGAAGCGACACGGAAATTATCTTAAGTACACTGAACAAATACCACAATAGATTGCAATTTACCATTGAAATGGAAAAAAACAACAACATCCCCTTCTTAGACACCCGCATATATAGAGCTAACAATAAAATTATACTTGACTGGTACACAAAACCTACATCGTCTGGTCGCCTAATAAATTTCTTTTCATCACAACCCTTTAAGTATAAATTAAATACCGCCAAAAATTTTATACATAAAGTACTGACCATCAGCAATCAATGTTTTCATAACGCTAATATAGAAAAAATCAAAATGACGCTACCAAGTAACAATTATCCCAATAAATTAATATGTAATCTAATTGACCGTAAACAACAAGAATTAATAAATATTCCCACACAAACCACAACGAAAGAGTCGCCGAATGAACCAAAACAATATTTTAGTACGACCTATATTCCCAGGCTCTCAGAAAATCTAGCACAACACATAACAAAAAACCCAAAAGTAACACTGGGTTACAAATCAAACCACACTCTATCAACATTCTTTACAAAAACAAAAAGCCCGATCGACATACAACAACAAAGTAACGTGGTATACCAAATAGATTGCAAAGGAAATGAAACTGAACATTGCAACAAAATATATATTGGCACTACGAAGAGGGCGCTAAACACACGACTTGCAGAGCACCAAGCCGATATCAACAAAGAAAAACACAGCACGGCGTTATCACAACACGCGGTAAACAACAAACACACAGTAGATTTCACAACAACAAAAATAATAGACAAAGAGACGAGAGAAAGAACAAGGTACACACTCGAGGGCCTAAGAATAATGCAAAACAGAGAAAAGGCAATGAACAAGAAAGAAGATACACAAGACATAGCCGCGACTTACTTATTATGCCTATGACACAGATAATTAGTTTTTGTTTGACAAGTTTACCATATAGTGCTGGTAGAATTTAATTAATTTTTTTGTAAAGTAATAATAAAATCGTTTTTTAAATACCAATGTGAGTGAATATAAATAATTGTTTGTGAAGTATTATTTCATGTAAAATTCAAATTTATAATTGTGAAAAACTTTGTTTGAAACTATGTAATTTAGATCGTTTAATTTTATTTCTAATGTTGTTTTTGTCTTTTGTATTTTGTTATAAACAAATATAGACCGCCCCTGAAGAAGATAAGGATAATTATCGAAACGTTGGGCTAAATGGTGGAATAAATAACATTTTATTTGCACTTGACCCTAATAGATCAGTAAAGCTGAAAAACTACATATAAATTAATAAAACTGATCGGAAATTACCATTAAATATTTTATATTTGTATTTTTATTTTATATTCGATATATCGACTTCAGTGTGAAGTCATCATCAGGACTGTGAAACAAAACAAAAACAAAAACAAAAATTATAACATTTTCAAAAATCAACCATAAAACAAATATCACTTACACAATTGAGTAAGTTAGACAGACTAACAATATGTTGAAAATAAAGAGGTCATTCACCTCACTATTTGTAGCGAAAGCGTTTATGGGTGGATAAAAAACCGGCGTGTTCTTCAGGAACATTCCTTCTCAGACCACCGGTATATTGAAGAAATGTTAAAGTTCTTCGTTGATCAGCCTATTGCGAGACGTAACCCATGTAATACAAACTGGGAACTACATAATGAGCTGTTAGCGGGCGGACTATCAGCACTGCCCTCACAAAGTCCCTCATCAAAGGAGGAGCTAGAGGGTCTGGTAGAAACCTTCTCATCGGCATTCTCAAATGCCCTAGAACATGCTTGTCCAATGCCAAAACCACGCGGTAAGCGTAAACCTCACTGGTGGTCCCATGATCTGGACTTACTTCGTAAATCCTGTAGAGAACAGTTTAACAACGCCAAATTCCTTGATAATGGGGCACAATGGCTAGAATACAAGGGCAAACTAAGGACCTACAAAAAAGTCCTGAGATAAGCGAAAAGAACTTCGTGGAGAAACTTCTGCACTGGAGTCGAAAGTGTCGCTGACACATCAAGGCTACGGTGCATGCTTTCTAAGACGCAAACAGCTATTAGCTTTCTGCGGAGACCAATGGTACCTGTACAAGCACAGGAGGGGAAACCACAAATTTCCGGGGAAACATGAGGAGCACTAAACAATGCTTTAACGAGTCTGGATGAAAATAGACCCCTAGTGGGACTGATCGATCAACTACTCAAGGGAAGGAAAGTACTTTCTTCACTGGGGAAGGTTTATATAACACGCTTTGTCGCAAGGGGCACATCGCAGGATGGTGTTTTCTCCTCTACAATGGAACCTAAAGGCAAACTCGCTACTAAGAGATACTAGTTGGAGGAGCGGGAAGATTGTGGCATATGCTGATGATCTAGCGATTGCTTACAGAGGCAATTTCCGTCAAACTTTATGTAACTTGATGCAGGTAGCATTGCGAGAGGTTTCCCTATGGGCCTCCCGATGTGGACTCGGCGTCAATTCCGACAAAGTTGAGCTTTTCCTACATACCAAACCATACAAAATATCATCGTTAAACCTACCAGAACTAAATGGTGTACGCCTAAGCCTGGCAGAGAAGGCCTAATTTCTTGGCGTAGTTTTGGACAAAAAGCTGAACTGGAAGGATAACGTCATTCAGCGACAAAAGAAAGCTTACACTGCATTATATACGTGTAAAAGAGCCATTAGCAAAAAATGGGAGCTCACCCTCAACATATACAGATGGATTTATACCGCGATTATCCCACCCATACAACTGTAGCACTGTATGGGATAGTCGTATGGTGGCCAGCCTTGAGTAAGGCGTCAAACCAAAACTTTGTGGGTAAAGTCCACAGATCCAGCATAATCAGCATAAGCAGCTCTCTAAGAACAACACCTAGCGAAGCTCTTCAGGTCATTCTTGACATCCTTCCATCAGATCTAGCTGGTTATCGCACGGCGGCAACTTCAGCCCTGCGCCTAAAGGAGTTGTCGTGTTGGAACAGCAAGACACAGGACACTCTGGTATAATAAACAAATACAGTTTTCTCCCATCTAGCATGTATCGCTGTGTGACAACAGTTGCGGAAGCAAACTTTAAGATAAACATTCCCAATAGGGATGAGTGGACGGAGTCGGATAGGTGCTTTGCTATTGACGGCAGCATTTTCATATACATGGACTGCAGCATTATGCATTTTATGCCAGTGCATTTCAGCATGTTTATCATGACCTCCTATGCGAATGCATTCTTAGGCATATTTAAATACCGACCACATAAATTATGTTCACCCCAACACAGCGGGAGATCAATGTCATATGAATGCCGACAACAACAAGAATATCCATTTGCATTTCTTTGTAAACCCTTGCTCATTGAGTCACACTGACAAGCACACGTGCCGGTCAGAATGTCCGATCGCCAGTGTCTGTTTGTCAATGTGACGTCATAAGAAATATTTGCTGACTTGGCACATATGAAATAGAATGTAAATAGTTCTAGTATATAAGTATATATATAATATTTGTAATAGTATTGTAAGACCGTTAACTATAAAAGAGGAGGTATTTCAGTAATAAAGGCAATCATATTCTGACGCTCAACCTTAGCGTTTAATTTCAATTCATATGGTAATAGTTCATGGCGATCCTGCCAGTACAGATCAAAATTGGCACAACTACTAAAAAAGGTCTGACTGCCCAGAGAGCCTAACCATTTTTTTTAAGTATATTATAAACCGGATAAAGGACAACACAAACAGAGATTGGAATTTTAACAATGCACCACTTGCCTTTTCCTTCGGATTTTTTCACCAGAGGACCAATTAGTAAAAAGATTAGTATTATGCATACAACGGAAAGGATTTGGTAATAGTTCATGGCAAAAACAGAACACTAAATATTGGCATTGATGACCAGCGAGCATAAGAAGAAGTGGCATACAATTTGGCATTGAAACTTGGACATGATTGTACTGAAATTTGGACATGATGGCAATGAAATGATTGGCGGAAAGCAGAATGACATAAGTATTTAAGTATAGAATCAATTGAGCGGCCGTTACGGACGCTAAACCGTTAGCAAAAACGAAATTTTTTGCTTAGGAATTTTTTTTAAAAACTAGGACTATGTTAATTGAGAAAAAAAAATTATTAAGTAAATTGAAAAGCTAAATGTTAAAATTTAAAGAAAAATGTTAAAAAAAAAAAATTTGAAAATTCTGTAAGAAAATTTTAAATATCTGAATTAGAAATGTTAAATTAAACAAAATTTTTCTTTAAGAATAAAATTTTTTTCAAATAATAACAATGTTAACTAAATATGGGAAAAATAATAAAAGTAAAATGGAATGCTTAGATAAAAATAAGGAAAATTTTATTGAAGTCTAAATTGAGTACACCTTTTGCGGAAACAGGAAAATAATTATAGGATTTCAAAATGTCAAAATCAAGTATGAACCACCAATAGAATCAGATACGAACAACGTTCCAAACATTCCAGATGTTTGGTTAGCAGTTATAGGTTGCGTATTCATGCTATTGTTACGAATGTTGGCGGCACTAAGGGGTACTGCCATCTATAGGCCGATGCTAAGCAGTGACGTGAATTCACATCAATAATTCAATCATTATGTCTACACATACGCGTGCACGCGGCGGAGAAGCAACGCACAAGCACATACAGATATCTTATCTGAAATGCCCCTAACGGTATGCAATTGTGATTGTGGAAGTGTCGCCCACACATACAAGCGCATGGGGTATGAGAGAAGCTATAAAACTTATACATCTGTAGTTGTATCTGAGAAATTTATAACTAACTAGTAAGTTCTGGAATTAGAAAAGCCTAGAAATATGCAAGGTCGGACAGTATAAAAGGGCGAAAACAGTGGAGGCGAGTGATCAGTTTCATTTAAGCTATCAGTCAGTTTGGTTATTAAGCAAGCTAGTTGCAAAGTATAAGTGTTAGTGTGAAGTACTTTAATAAAGGCCATTTTCCATTATTCAATATTGGAGTTATTTATTCAACAGTTTAGTGATTCGAACTTAGCAGAAGATTGCAAATAAGAATATTTGCAGTAAAACCGTTACAATTGGTGTCAGAAGAGGAATTGTTGAATAAATTCCGAAGACTTCGAATACAACTTGGACATGCCAAAACTAAGTGAATTGAGGATCCAGCAACTGAAGAAGGAGTTGGAGGACTGTGGATTGAATACAACCGGCTATAAGATCGAACTTCAAGCACGGCTACGAGAGTTAATGGAGTCGCAAGGAATTGATGTGGACGAGTATGTCTTTTATCCTGATGGGGACGAGACAACAACAAAAATTTAAGAGAAAAACGAAACATCACAGACAGTTACGAGCACAGACTTGAACATGATTTGGGCTGCAATATCTGCACAAACATCGACAGTAACATCAATGTCGTCGCAAATGTCAGAAATGTCGTCAGAAATAACATCGAAGATTCAAGCACAAGAAACGCGCATCTGACTGGAATCGCAGGAGACACGCATAACATCCAAGATGGAAGAACAAGAGGAGCGCTTATCATTGTAGGTGGCACAAATGTCTTTGCAGTTAAAAGCACAGGAAGCAAGGGTAACATCAAAGCTGGAAGCGCAGGATGCAAAAATCGCCCAATTTAAGGCAGAAATCGATGATTTGAAGGGTGGTATGGAGCAGTTACAACTAAATCGCCCAGCTGTTTCAACGAGTAATCCAAAGGTAAAAACACCATCCTTTGACGGTTCTGCTCCTTTCCAGGTGTTTAAGATTCAGTTTGAGAAGACCGCAGCAGTGAACAACTGGAGTGCTGAAGATAAAGTTGCTGCACTATTCGCGGGATTGAAAGGATCTGCTGCTGAAATCCTACAGACTATTCCTGAGGGAGAGCGGAACAGCTACGAAACATTGATGAGCGCTCTAGAGAGGCGATACGGAAGCGAACACAGGAAGCAGATACACCAAATAGAGTTGCAAAACCGCTACCAAAAAGCAAATGAGACATTGCAGGAGCTTGCTTCAGATATTGAAAGATTGGCTCATCTTGCGAATGCGGACGCACCCGTGGAATACACCGAGAGGGTAAAAATCCATAGTTTTATAAATGGAATACGGGACGTCGAAACAAAGCGAGCTAAATACGCAAACCCAAACCCAACATTCGCAGAAACGGTATCACATGCTCTGATTCAGGAAACAGCGTCGCTTCTGTGTAAGCCAGTTTACAAAGCACGCCGTGTGGAAGTAGAAAGGCCAGAGTGGGTGGACGCAATATTGGAGGCGCTGAAAGGATCGCAAAAGCGGAGTGAAATAGTTATCAAATGCTTCAAATGCGGGAAGCCCGGTCACATTGCACGTCATTGCGATCTTGGTCCTGGTAGTTCCAACTTGAGTGGCCGTAAACGCAAAGCTGGAGGAGATGAGCAAGAGCGTGCCAGATGTAAAAATCGAGAGCTAGCTCCAGCTATTGAATGTCCTGTGATATCTGTGTCGCAAATTGGTAGGAAATCAAGCAGTCTTACCTACAGAGAGAATTTGGATGGCAAGGAGCGTGTACTGACTGTAGATACGGGCGCATCTCATTCCTTGATTCGATCTGATTTAGTCAACAGGAGAGTAAAACCATTACCTGGAGCAAGGTTGCGTACGGTCACAGGCGAGTATAACGAAGTCCAGGGAGAAGTGATATGTGAAGTCCTAATTGGGAAGGTCACGGTTCTACACAAATTCGTTATGGCGGAGATCATTGATGAAGTCATATTGGGAGTGGACTCCTTAGTTTACCATGACATCAGGATCGATATGCCAAGAAAGAATATGCGCTATGAGAACCAGGATGTGCCACTTAACTTCAGTTTGGAAGAAGGGTTCAGCAGTGATCGAGTGTTGGTGAAAGAGATTCGACAAAAACCGCAAAAGTCAATGGCAGCAGATCGGGCAAGGGTTGATGGAATGAATGGGCCAAACAAATCAAAACCGAAGGTACCTGTGAGAGAAACACTGGCATTGAAAATCCCTAACGAACGTACTAAAACGAAGGAAAGAATTTCGCAGAAAGAATGCAAGGGTGGTTGTGAAGCGTCGGAACGATGCAAAGCAAATCTGTCCAGCGCAAGCACTACGAAGTAGTTCATTGGCCAAACAAAAGAGTGTGAAGGAACGAACCAGGGTATTGAGTGACCAGATGAAAGCCAGATACAATAAAGCAATTAATTCGGAAGGTTTTCAGGAAGGAGATTTGGTGCTGTTATACAACCCACAACGTAAAAAAGGTTTGTCCCCGAAATTGCAGTCTAATTGGGAAGGCCCATACAAAGTTGTAAAACGGATCAACGATGTAGTGTACCGCATACAAACCATCGGTAAACCACGAACCAAAATGAAAGTGGTCCATTTGGAAAGGCTGGCAACGTTTAGATCGAGAGATTTGTCTGATCGGGACGATCAGACTTAGGTGGAGGGCAGTGTTACGAATGTTGGCGGCACTAAGGGGTACTGTCATCTCTAGGCCGATGCTAAGCAGTAACGTGAATTCACATCAATAATTCAATCATTATGTCTACACATACGCGTGCACGCGGCGGAGAAGCAACGCACAAGCACATGCAGATATCTTATCTGAAATGCTCTTGAAGGTATGCAATTGTGATTATGGGAGTGTCGCTCATACATACAAGCGCATGGGGTATGAGAGTAGCTATAAAAATTATACATCTGTAGTTGTAGCTGAGAAATTTATAACTAACTAGTAAGTTCTGGAATTAGAAAAGCCTAGAAATATGCAACGAGGAGGTCGGACAGTATAAAAGGGCGAAAACAGTGGAGGCGAGTGATCAGTTTCATTTAAGCTATCAGTCAGTTTGGTTATTAAGCAAGCTAGTTGCAAAGTATAAGTGTTAGTGTGAAGTACTTTAATAAAGGCCATTTTTCCATTATTCAATATTGGAGTTATTTATTCAACAGTTTAGTGATTCGAACTTAGCAGAAGATTGCGAATAAGAGGATTTGCAGTAAATTCGTTACACTATTGATCATCACAATAGCTATGATGCTCCAAAATTACATGAAGCATAAGTACAGACAACTATACGTCCAAGATCGTATGTAAGAAATTTCACTTCTAGCACTCTATTATGAAAAAAAACTCTATTATTTAAAAACTTGTCCCTGATGATGATTTCAGATTGAAGTCGAAATATCGACCAAAATTAAAATTTATGAATATAAAACAAACCAAAAGGAAGTTTTATTCATTACCGCGGCCTTTCAGCTCAACTAATCTAATTAATTGCAACATTCAAGGCTACTAAATTTATCAAAATAAAAACTTTTTATTTAAATTTAAACCTCAACTTGGTTTTAGGGAAGAGCAACAAACATTTGAAAATAAATTTTTAAATAATATCGCGGGTTCGAATCGAGCTCAAGGCCTAACAATAATTTTTTATCATTATTATTGTTATGATAAATTTTTTCTTAATTGAAAAATTTTTTAAATTAGAATAGAAGAAAGAAAAAATTTTAGACAACTGCCAAAGCTCGTTGTATAGATCCATTTCGGGAACTGCTAAATTCCTTCATCGGCAACGTTTAGGCGCCGCTGCTATAGCCATTCAGCCACCACAGCGGTTTTTTGTTTGTCTTCATTAATCCTACTTCTATTCTGGTTCGTGCCAATTGATATTCACACCACTGCGACATCTGTTGCAGAATAGCTGTGAAAATTGGACTTGTTTGTTGGCAATGCTGCCATAGTGTCATATTTTATTGACACTTTTTTTCCCCGTGCTCTGGGATGTATTAACAATTTTTGTTGTTATATCGGCCTACTGATTTTAAGATCGCGGGTTCGAATCGAGCTCAAGGCCTAAAAATAATTTTTTATCATTATTATTGTTATGATAAATTTTTTCTTAATTGAAAAAATTTTTAAATTAGAATAGAAGAAAGAAAAAATTTTAGACAACTGCCAAAGCTCGTTGTATAGATCCATTTCGGGAACTGCTAAATTCCTTCATCGGCAACGTTTAGGCGCCGCTGCTATAGCCATTCAGCCACCACAGCGGTTTTTTGTTTGTCTTCATTAATCCTACTTCTATTCTGGTTCGTGCCAATTGATATTCACACCACTGCGACATCTGTTGCAGAATAGCTGTGAAAATTGGACTTGTTTGTTGGCAATGCTGCCATAGTGTCATATTTTATTGACACTTTTTTTCCCCGTGCTCTGGGATGTATTAACAATTTTTGTTGTTATATCGGCCTACTGATTTTAGGATCGCGGGTTCGAATCGAGCTCAAGGCCTAACAATAATTTTTTATCATTATTATTGTTATGATAAATTTTTTCTTAATTGAAAAATTTTTTAAATTAGAATAGAAGAAAGAAAAAATTTTAGACAACTGCCAAAGCTCGTTGTATAGATCCATTTCGGGAACTGCTAAATTCCTTCATCGGCAACGTTTAGGCGCCGCTGCTATAGCCATTCAGCCACCACAGCGGTTTTTTGTTTGTCTTCATTAATCCTACTTCTATTCTGGTTCGTGCCAATTGATATTCACACCACTGCGACATCTGTTGCAGAATAGCTGTGAAAATTGGACTTGTTTGTTGGCAATGCTGCCATAGTGTCATATTTTATTGACACTTTTTTTCCCCGTGCTCTGGGATGTATTAACAATTTTTGTTGTTATATCGGCCTACTGATTTTAAGATCGCGGGTTCGAATCGAGCTCAAGGCCTAACAATAATTTTTTATCATTATTATTGTTATGATAAATTTTTTCTTAATTGAAAAAATTTTTAAATTAGAATAGAAGAAAGAAAAAATTTTAGACATCTGCCAAAGCTCGTTGTATAGATCCATTTCGGGAACTGCTAAATTCCTTCATCGGCAACGTTTAGGCGCCGCTGCTATAGCCATTCAGCCACCACAGCGGTTTTTTGTTTGTCTTCATTAATCCTACTTCTATTCTGGTTCGTGCCAATTGATATTCACACCACTGCGACATCTGTTGCAGAATAGCTGTGAAAATTGGACTTGTTTGTTGGCAATGCTGCCATAGTGTCATATTTTATTGACACTTTTTTTCCCCGTGCTCTGGGATGTATTAACAATTTTTGTTGTTATATCGGCCTACTGATTTTAAGATCGCGGGTTCGAATCGAGCTCAAGGCCTAGCAATAATTTTTTATCATTATTATTGTTATGATAAATTTTTTCTTAATTGAAAAAATTTTTAAATTAGAATAGAAGAAAGAAAAAATTTTAGACAACTGCCAAAGCTCGTTGTATAGATCCATTTCGGGAACTGCTAAATTCCTTCATCGGCAACGTTTAGGCGCCGCTGCTATAGCCATTCAGCCACCACAGCGGTTTTTTGTTTGTCTTCATTAATCCTACTTCTATTCTGGTTCGTGCCAATTGATATTCACACCACTGCGACATCTGTTGCAGAATAGCTGTGAAAATTGGACTTGTTTGTTGGCAATGCTGCCATAGTGTCATATTTTATTGACACTTTTTTTCCCCGTGCTCTGGGATGTATTAACAATTTTTGTTGTTATATCGGCCTACTGATTTTAAGATCGCGGGTTCGAATCGAGCTCAAGGCCTAACAATAATTTTTTATCATTATTATTGTTATGATAAATTTTTTCTTAATTGAAAAAATTTTTAAATTAGAATAGAAGAAAGAAAAAATTTTAGACAACTGCCAAAGCTCGTTGTATAGATCCATTTCGGGAACTGCTAAGTTCCTTCATCGGCAACGTTTAGGCGCCGCTGCTATAGCCATTCAGCCACCACAGCGGTTTTTTGTTTGTCTTCATTAATCCTACTTCTATTCTGGTTCGTGCCAATTGATATTCACACCACTGCGACATCTGTTGCAGAATAGCTGTGAAAATTGGACTTGCAACAGATGTCGCAGTGGTGTGAATATCAATTGGCACGAACCAGAATAGAAGTAGGATTAATGAAGACAAACAAAAAACCGCTGTGGTGGCTGAATGGCTATAGCAGCGGCGCCTAAACGTTGCCGATGAAGGAATTTAGCAGTTCCCGAAATGGATCTATACAACGAGCTTTGGCAGTTGTCTAAAATTTTTTCTTTCTTCTATTCTAATTTAAAAATTTTTTCAATTAAGAAAAAATTTATCATAACAATAATAATGATAAAAAATTATTGTTAGGCCTTGAGCTCGATTCGAACCCGCGATCTTAAAATCAGTAGGCCGATATAACAACAAAAATTGTTAATACATCCCAGAGCACGGGGAAAAAAAGTGTCAATAAAATATGACACTATGGCAGCATTGCCAACAAACAAGTCCAATTTTCACAGCTATTCTGCAACAGATGTCGCAGTGGTGTGAATATCAATTGGCACGAACCAGAATAGAAGTAGGATTAATGAAGACAACAAAAAACCGCTGTGGTGGCTGAATGGCTATAGCAGCGGCGCCTAAACGTTGCCGATGAAGGAATTTAGCAGTTCCCGAAATGGATCTATACAACGAGCTTTGGCAGTTGTCTAAAATTTTTTCTTTCTTCTATTCTAATTTAAAAATTTTTTCAATTAAGAAAAAATTTATCATAACAATAATAATGATAAAAAATTATTGTTAGGCCTTGAGCTCGATTCGAACCCGCGATCTTAAAATCAGTAGGCCGATATAACAACAAAAATTTTTAAATAATAAATTCAAAATGTCTCAGATGACAGTAAAAAATAGCTTCATTAACACTGCCTAAGTCCAATAGCAAATCAAGAATTGGCACAAATTCTTTGAAAGCTCCTGATATCATTGAAGACAAAGATAATCAGGAAGCTGCACAATAGTAGTTCCTATGAATGTGTAAAAGCGCTATATAAATTTTGCAACAATACTACATTTCGCTCTCGTTTTCATCTTAGGATAGAAAAATGCTTACTTACTTAATTAGCGCTTAACCGTCTAAACGGTTATGGCCGTCCAACAAGGCGCGCCAGTCGCTCCTTCGCTCCGCCAACCGGCGCCAATTGGTCACACCAAGGGAGTTTAAATCGTTTTCCACCTGGTCCTTCCAACGGAGTGGGGGCCGCCCTCTACCTCTGCTTCCATAGGCGGGTTCCGATAGAAACACTTTCTTGGCCGGAGCATCATCTTTCATTTGCATAACATGGCCTAGCCAGCGCAGCCGCTGCGTTTTAATTCGCTGGACTATGTTGATGTCTGCGTATAGCTCGTACAGCTCATCATTAAATCTTCTTCGGTACTCGCCATCGCCAACGCGTAGAGGTCCATAAATCTTTCGAAGAACTTTTCTCTCGAACACTCCCAAAGCCGCTTCATCTGCTGTTGTCATGGTGCTGAGAGACAAATTGGTGGAAAATAATTGAATATTTACTCGAGTAGGCAAATTTAATATGATAATAATTGGTACCCAAGTTCTCAAAGATCGAATAATCGCACTAACCCAAGAGGTAGTGCATGTGACAATCCCGGTAAAAACTAAAATAGTTCTTCATAAAAATCATGACGATTCTGTCTTGGTGGCCGCCGCAGAAATCGCATGACAAATAAGATAAAAAAGATACTTCTGGAAAATAAGAAAAATAAATTAAAAGTTATGAAAAATTGTTGCACCCACTGTACCATCCTTTTGCCCATTAATTGGACTACTATCAATACATAACTACTTTGCTCTTCCACCAATCAAAACCCCTATTTTTTTCTCGCATAAATAATGATAGATTTCTTACTTTATGTGTACTTAGTTAAGTAGAACTCGACAACCAATGAAAATCGTTGTTTAAAAAAAGGGTAATACAAAAATCATTCATCTCTAGTTAATAGAAATATCACATTAAATAAATAATTATAAACTTACAAGCCCGGGTTTCATTTAAGAAAACCTCACAATTCAAGAGGTCATAATTTTACATAATAGAAAAAATATTTAGCCACCGGTAGAATAAGAAATACTAATAGGGAAATATCTTTTATTCTAAATAGAATAGAAATAGTAATAGAAAATAGTTTTACTTCAAACCCCCTACAGAATAGAAAATAGTAATAGGAAATATTTTTACTTTATGTATGTTTGTTTTTAATGGTGTGTTCAGTTTATACTTATATTTAAAAATTCATGAGCTTAACACCGGCTTATAATAATTGAATTTCAAATATTATGTTTTCTAAGAGAAACTGAAAAGAAAGAAACATTTACTGGCATATTGCGATGGACCCATTTCCAAAACCGCCAACGTAATCATCATCAGGCAATTTTGTAATGTTATCAAAGGTTTCACCGGGAAACCTTATAATAATTGAATTTCAATTATTATGAGGCTGAAAAGAAAGAAACATTTACTGGCATATTGCGATGGACCCATTTCCAAAACCGCCAACGTAATCATCATTCCAGGTGAAACCTTTGATAATATTACAAAATTGCCTGATGATGATTACGTTGGCGGTTTTCGAAATGGGTCCATCGCAATATGCCAGTAAATGTTTCTTTCTTTTCAGCTTCATAATAATTGAAATTCAATTATTATAAGCCGGTGTTAAGCTCATGAATTCTTAAATATTTTTACTTTAACCTAAAAAAAAAAATATAAGGAAATAATAATCCATAAAAATAGGCTTAAACCTGTACTCAGACTTATAAACATACACACAAGAATCCAAAAAACCCAAGTCAGCATAACAATGAAAAATTAAAGCAAATGTAAAAATAAGGAACGCATAAAAGAAAAATAAAAACAACATGGCACACTTCTATGGCAATTGGATGACCGTATGTAGTTAGGCGCCAAACTATATACGTTCCTCCCTTAAAAGCATATGGAAGTGTGCACATGAACGAAAGAAAACACAAAATGCATGTTAACAAAAAATATATAAATAACAACATGTTACATTGAAAAAAAGCACAAAATCACACATGTAAGGCAGATGCAAACGGATAATGACTAAGTAAACAAACTCTTCAATCGCAATAAATTACTAAAAAAAAAGGGGATTAAAATTATATGAATTCAAACAAACCTCAAGTGGTCTCTTCAAGAGTCATATATAATTTTTTTCAAATCATAGACGACTCTTTTTCTAAGGAGGATGGTGTAGCATTATGCATTACCCCTTTTTTTGCCAATGCATTTCAGAATGTGCATCATGACCTCCTATGCGAATGCATTCTTATGCATATTTAAATACCGACCACACACGGTCATACTGCACTCATATTACAATGTTGACCCACATAAATTATGTTCACCCCAACACAGGGGGAGTTCACCGTTATATGTATGTCGACAATAACAAGCATATCCATATGCATTTCTTTGTAAACACTTGTTCAATGAGTCACACTGACAAGCACACGTGCCAGTCAGAATGTCCGATCGCCAGTATCTCTTTGTCAATGTAACGTCATAAGAAATATTTGCTGAGTTGGCACATATGAAATAGAACGTAGTTATTTCTAGTATGTAAGTATGTATATAATATTTGTAATAGTATTGTAAGACCGTTTACTATAAAAGAGGAAGTATTTCAGTAATAAAGACAATCATATTCTGACGCTCAAACTAAGCCTTTAATTGCAATTAATTATGGTAATAGATCAGGACGGCTCCAAGCTAAACGATAGAGTTGGAGGAGGAGTATACTCAAGGGACCTTGACCTCCAGCTCTCCTTCAGACTACCCGACCACTTCAGTGTATTCCAGGCAGAAGTTTCAGCCATCATGGAAGCCGCAGCTAGGATAGGGACATACAGTAACGGCAAAGAAAATTTTATTTTCAGCGACAGCCAGGTTGCCATAAAATCTCTTGGCTCCTACTCATTCAATTCTGAACTTGCACTAAACTGTCGCCGATCTCTTTAAGAGATGGCCCAACAGAACCGGCTAGACCTCACATGGGTCCCTGGACATAGGGACATCGAGGGCAACTGAATTGCAGGTGAACTTGCTAGGCTGGGTACAACCAAGCAGATTCTTCCTGATCAAGAACGCTTAGGTATGCCCTGGCCAACACAACAACAACCTGGGTAAACGTTCCGGTTAGTGTTTTGATTTTAGACAAAATTTCCTTAGGATTGGACTGAGGGTTTATAGACTCAGTGAGGGTTTCGAAGCTTTTCCGTTTAGCTTCTTTAAGCTTCCTTTTAAATATGGCGTTTGCATTATAATTTAAAAGGTTTGTGTCTGAGCTTTACCTTTTATAAACATTCCATAAACCACATTGCTCATCTCTTATGGAAGATAGATATTCTGACCCATATGGGACTATTTTTTATGTAATTTGTAATGAGTTTGCGGTATAGGGTAATGAGCAGCATTGCGGAGAGCTTTTTGTATTCCTCTTGCTTCTTTATTAACATTATTTGAGATTGGAATATTGGTTAAGAAATCGATTATGCCAACTTGAAATTTTTCCCAATTTGCCTTATCTGTAATAAATTTTGGAGCAGGTCGACTGGTATAGGAGAGATTGAGGTCATTTTTGTTATTAGAGCAAAATGATCCATGTAATTCATGAAGAGTGGTGCACATTAATTTATTGACAATTTCGGCTGTGCACATAGCAACATCTACGTCCGTGAAGGTTCCTCGTGTGGAGAAATGTGTTGGAGCGTTTTCGTTTAAAACGATTAAGTTCTCTGAGAGAATAAGGTCCTCTAATACTTCTCATTTGTTATTGGAGTCATTCGTTCATATCGCCTACGATGATGGGATCTACATGGATATGACGGTAAATTTTATACCGAGGTTGATTTCAATAGCTATTGTTGCCAATGGAGATTGTATGTGGATATGCTTTTGTGGAAAATCTTTGAGAATGATAGCAGTGATTCCTTGCTTATTTGAGTTGTTCTGTGGCAAATTTGAGAAATAACTGGCATATCGTTTTGATATATGTATAGATTTATTGAAAGGCAAGAGTGTTTCTTGCAAAGATATGAAAGAAGGATGGTGTTTGTTGATTAGGAGCTTAAGTTCAAGTTGTTATATAGCCCTTTGAAATTGCATTGCACAATGTTGAATGATATTGATATATTTGTAGATCAGAGGACTAATTACTGTATATCAATATCGGAATCCTGAGATTCCGTGTTTTTAGTATAATAATCATTATTTTGGATTAGTTGTTGTGTAAGAGAGGTGATGGGAAAGAGAAAATTTGATAATGACGGCAGAGATGTATTATTTGCCGTATTTAATAATGAATTTGTGGCTGTATGGAGAGGAGTGCCTAAACGTTTGCTTGGGGTTGCTGAGGACTTTGTAGTTGTGTTATCGGTGGGGTTGTGGCTGAGTTGTTGGTTTGATTTACCATAGTGATGGATGGCGTTATTTTTTAGCTGGCTAGGTATGTAGCCGTTGGTCTTATGCTGCTTATAGCAGCAGTTTTTGTACACTCTTTTGTCTTTTTAGTTAGTTTTCTGGAAGATGGCGATTCGGACGCGACGCTCACAGAGGAGAGCGCAAAAAAACAGTGATTCGGGTCCTCCAAATAAATCTGCATCACTGCAAAGTAGCATCAGCTGCACTCCTACTGCACCTTTCTTCAGGTGCGGTAGACATGGTACTAGTCCAGGAGCCGTGGATCGCTGGCAATAGAATCTGTGGCCTGCGGACACCAACGTATAAGCTTTATAGCGCTCAGGAAAGGAGTAAGCCTCGCACATGTATATTGGCTAAGTCTACTCTTAATATTTTTCTTCTACCCAATTATAGCGATGGGGATCTGACAGCGGTTAGCGTCGAGGTGCTAGGGAGGAGCTTTAAACTTGCTTCCTTCTACCTAGCGCACGATCACCAAGGCTCATAACCACCGGATAATTTCAGGGATTTCGTAAGAGCGGCAAATCCACGAAACGATTTCATCCTACTCGGAGGCGACGCCAATGCTCATCACGCCCAGTGGGGCAGCAGTGATACAAATGACCGAGGTGAGTCTTTATTAACTATCTGTTAGGCACTAATCTAAGTATATGTAATAGGGGAAATTATCCCACTTTCACTACGAGAAACCGCGTGACATAACACTGGTCACAGACTCTTTCAGTGACCTGATCGTTTCATGAAGAGTTCTAAAGGAGCACTCCTTTTCTGACCATAGATATATAAGTTTTTCTATATCAGAGGCGCACGTAAGTCCTAAGTACATACAAAATATTAGAAGAACGAACTGGGGCTACTATAAGAAGATTATAGGTAAAAAGCTATCTGAAGAGGTACGAGCCCCAGAAAGCGAGGAGGAGCCAGACGCGTTTGTAAATAATTTCAGTCAAAAGTGTAGGAATTCTTTAGATAGGGCTTGCCCGACTAAAAAGGTTTGGAAACTCACAAACCACCATGGTGGTCGTCCGATCTTGATATGCTTAGGAAGTCATGTAGGGCGGCATTTAATAAAGCAAAGCATGATGGACATGAATCCTCATGGGCTGCTTATAAAGCGAAAATAAATATATATAAAAAAGCAATCCGAAATGGAAAGCGATCCTCCTGGAGGGATTTCTGCGGCAGGATTGAATCCACATCCGCGGCCTCCCGGTTAAGAAAGGTGCTATCGAAATCTCCAACTCAGCTAAGTTACGGCCAAAAGCCGGATGGGCACTGGACGGACTCCAGCGCTGAAACCATAAACTTGCTAATGGCTACGCACTTCCCAGCAAGTACGGGCGTGTCTTCAAGTATTGTCAGCGGAGGCCCACCAAATGGTCAGCTGATAAGCGAAATCACAGATGATAAAAGGATAGATTGGGCTTTACAGACCTTCAAGCCCTATAAATCGCCGGGCCAGATGGAATTTTTCCGGCTCAGCTCCAGTATATTGCCGAACTTATAAGGCCCTGGATTAAAGGGATGCTTATAGGTTGTCTTAGGCTCAATGACGTACCAGTATCGTGGAGGGAAGTCAACGTGGTCTTTATCCCCAAGGCAGGGAAACCCTCCCACTCTAAACCAAATGATTATAGGCCTATAAGCTTATCTTCTTTTCTGCTTAAAGCGCTCGAAAGACTCCTAGAGGACTACATCAGGAGGAGGAGTGAGCCGGCGCTTCTTTCGCAAGCTCAGCATGCCTATACTAAGGGCAGGTCAACTGACACGGCCTTGCACTCACTGGTATCCGCTATCTAATGGTCACTAGACCTCAAGGAATACACATTGGTGGCATTTCTAGACATAGCGAGTGTATTCAACAACGTTCTCCCGGAGGCCATCACCTCGGCGCTGGCCGACGCGCTGGGGGTGGACGCGTGACTGGTGGAGTTTATATACAATCTGCTTACGCGTAGGCAGATTAAAACTTAGCTAGGTGGATGCGTGATCCGCGGGCCGGTCGGCAGAGGCACTCCGCAGGGAGGTGTTCTCTCTCCGCTACTTTGGGTGGTTACCGTCAACCAACTACTACGCCTCATGGAATCAGAAGGTCACCAAGCGATCGCGTATGCAGATGACATCTGCGTCACCATGCGGGGGAAATTTCCGCAAACTCTTTGCAACCTAATGGAATGGGCCACAGCCACAGGTTTGGAAGTCAACCCGGATAAAACCGAGCTTGTCCTCTTCACGAGGATGTACAAAGTGCCAAATCTAACACCGCCAAGAATTGGGGGTACGTTATTAGCGTTTAGCGATCAAGTCAAGTATTTGGGAGTAATTCTGGATAGGTAGCTATTATGGAGTGACCATATAGTGGAGCGATGCAAGAAGGCAGCAGCAGCGCTGTTCACCTGCAAGAGGGCAATTGGCACCACCTAGGGATTTTCCTCCAAGGTGACATACTGGATTTATACAGCCATTGTGCGCCCGATTCTTCTTTATGGTGCCTTGGTCTGGTGGCCTGTACTAGCTAAAACTACCTATCTTAAAACGCTTCAAAAGGTGCAAGGGAGTTCGGAGCTCTGCATCACCGGGGCTCTCGGCTCCACTCCATCTGAAGCACTCAACAAAATGCTATTCCTTCCACCTCTTGACCTGGCGGCGAAGGAAATAGCGGTCATCGCCGCTCTACGCATAAGGGAAACAGGTCTGTGGTCAAATGGATCTAGTGCACACGCAACAATCCTGGGCACGAACGCCCATTCCCAATACCGGTGCGCACTGACTACTGCACGCCAAAGAACGTCTTCGTTAAAAACTATAGTATATATATACCATCGCGACAGGACTGGAATACCAGACAACATACGGTATCGGGTGCCATCAACATATTCACGGATGGTTCTAAGCTTGACGGGAAGGTGGGAGCAGGCCTTTTTTCACCGGATCTGGGTCTGGAGGTCTCTTTTCGCCTACCAGATCACTGTAGTGTTTACCAAGCGGAAATGCTGGCAATACACAGGGCTGTGAACCATCTAGGGTCTGTGCCTAAGGATGGTAAACGGGTGTTTATTTTCTCATACAGCCAGGCCGCATTAAAAGCCCTGGACTCATTCGTCGACAACGCAAAGTCGGCCACTGAATGCCACAGATCTCTTAACGAGATGGCTCAGCACTTCAGTATCAGCCTTATATGGGTACCTGGGCACAGGGATATTGAAGGCAATTGCAGAGCAGACGAGCTGGCCAGAAGAGGCAACACCGACCATATCCTTTCGGGAAATGATTAGGTAGGCATACCCATGGCCATTTTCAGGCTTCGTGTGAACACAAGCACTATAAGAATCGCAAATGGACTATGGTCAGCCTTATCATCGTGTGAGACATCCAGGCAAACCTTGCCCTCTTATGACAAGGGACGCACAGAAGCGCTTCTGATTTTGAACAAATCAGTTCTATCGTCCCTGATAAGGGTTCTAACAGGGCATTGCTTAATAGGCACGCATGGTGCTAGAATGGGGGTAACGACCTTCGACTATTGTCGCAGCTGCAGATGTACAGAAGAGGAAGAGAGTGTCCAGCACCTTCTCTGTCATTGTCCAGCGCTTAGTAGGCGTAGGTTGGCCATCCTTGGTAAACCTTTTCTACATGACCTCGCTGAGGTCTCTAGCTATGAAGTAAAGGCTCTAGCAAAATTTATAATTTCCACGAGATGGTTAGACCCGCTTTAGGCAGGGTAGGGGTCCTATTTGAGACCGTATAGGGTATTACAATGGGCCCACTGGTGGCCTAAGTAGTGAGCTGTTACCATAGTGTCCAGCTCAGCCCTTGCAACCTAACCTAACCTAAGTCTTTTAGTTGGTGGCTCGAGCAGTCATACCGGCATAGGCTGAAGTTGATGATGTAGGTACGTGGAAGTTGTGAAATATAGATTGACTTTGCTTGCTTCATCGAGTATTTTTGTTGGGTTATGATTTTAATAACCTCTTTTTGTTGGATGTACTTGGTGCATTTATTATATTTGATGGATGCTCCTCAGCGCAGTTTGCGAGTTTAGTACGTATACAGTAGAGATATACGCCGCCGATTAGGGTCATTTTTCGCACGCCGCCAAGGAATATCAAACATATCGGCGCGGCGGCGTCCGGCATGTTACTATATTTTCTATTCGTTTAAGACTGTTTAGGCCATTTATTGTTCATGTCGAAAATTGGTCGGATATGGTCGAAAGTGGCATCAACGGATGCGCATCACTGCCAGTTATAAGAAACTAATTGCGAAATTTAACTCTTCCTAACTGTTCAAAAGTTATTTAAAAAAACAGGCGCCTTCGATGTCAGCTTAACACGGACTTTGCATCACCCAATTAACCAAGTTATTAAAACAAAACACTAAAAGAAAAGTTATATAATAAATTTATATGCTCACTTTGCATATTTTTTTTTTTAAATTAATAATGAACAATGAATACAAACAAAATACCCAAGGCGAACATGTTTTCAAATTGTCCTCAAGTTGTTAAAAAAAGCAAATTAACAAAAAAAAGGCGCAGAGTTTAAAAAAAATCTATATTGCGATTGGCTGAAAGAATAATCGAAATCAGTGACGCTAAATCCTTTAGTAGGTTCTAGGGGCATACTCACTCCTTTGAAGTGATTCTTACCTCATACTTAAGTTGCAGATATATGTACGTATAAGGGTTTGAAAAATCACTTTGCGAAACTATACAATAGCATATGAAATGTTAATTTTGATTTTCACACTTAATCCTTCAATACCCAAGTCTCCCGGTTTGAGATTTCCTAAAGTTGGCGGCCCTATCCAAAACTAGTCCCTTGGAGTGAATCACATTGATTATAGTCTATCAACCAAGTTTAAATATCACCTACATGTTACGGTTCCTTTTACAAATGTGAATACGTAGGCACATATATTTACCAGGTGAGGCTTTGTCCTTCGCAAGAACACTCAAAGTGGTGAAGGAAAAGCTTTCCCAAAACAGTCGAACTAAGGTCCGTGTGTGCTAGTACCCTAACGTAGTGGACAGTCGAACTAATCTGAAAACTAAAGTTACGCGGTCATCCATAATTTCGTAAGGCCGGAAAACAGAAATTAACATCTTTCAACTTAAAATCGGTCGACTTTCATTCTAAAATACCGTTTTGATTTAACGAAGACTATTGAAATCAATGTTGTGAACACAAACGTCTGCAAACTTCGGTCTACATTTTAAAAATTATTACCAGGGTCCTTGTAAAATTTTAATTATGTAGATGCGCCGATTTTCACCCATTACGCAATGACATCCACTTAGACTGCTTATGATTTCGAGGGCGGCATCTTTGGCCGAATAATCACTCCCTAACGTTTCAAGGAGTTTCTCTGGTGTAGGTTAGGTTAGGTTGAGGTGGCTGCCCGAGGGTACACTTAGGCCAGTGATATTAGACCCGTTGCGATACCACGAATAAACATCATTGCCTTAGGTTGTACACGTGATGGGATGTTTTAGGATCCCATTTTGGCCAGGGTTCCTTCGATATTCGAACTCCCGGCGCGCCGCCCACGCCGCAACCGCCGGTGTTCTCACTTTAAAAAGCTTGATTTTTCTATTTAAAAAAATATTTAGGAAAGGGTTTGTTTGTATGTATTTAACAAAATCAACGTGCTGGCCATTTTGCCTCAAGATCTCGCAGACCGTTCAAAGATTTTCAGGAGTAGCTTCTTGGTGAGGGATTGTTCCTCGTTCGCTTACTCCAGAAAGGCTTCGAACCTAACCCCGGTCTTTGGAATTGGTACTGCTCCGTCTGCTGAAGAGAAATAGAGATACATAAAATAGTCACACTTTTGTCTGTATATCTCGTGCAAAACGTAGTTTCACATAGGGTTAACTCCTAATAACCGTCACGAACACAATTCCTTTAAATAATTTATTGCTCCTTGGCGGCCACGCACAAAGGTGACTTACGGTTGCTACTAATGGTCTTTTAATACTCATGACTCTCGTGGCACAGGGGGCCTCCAGTTGTTTCAGCTATTTTTAAGAGCTATTCCCGATGTGCGAACAGTAGCAATCCCGACCACCAGTCTCTAACACACCTCCTGACCGTCACACCATATGCCAGCACAGAAGCTATAGGACTGCGACTTCGAACTCATACCTTCGTTGACATCACTTTCCTAGAAGCTCTAGGTGTAGCTGCGAAGACTTTCCAACGGATGCTTTTATCGCGCTATGCTGCCGAGCTACACCAGAGAAATGACCTTGAAATATTAGGGAGTGACTATTCGGCCAAAGATGCCGCCCTCGAAATCATAAGCAGTCTAAGTGGATGTCATTGCGTAATGGGTGAAAATCGGCGCATCTACATAATTAAAATTTTACAAGGACCCTGGTAAAAATTTTTAAAATATAGACCAAAATTTGCAGACGTTTGCGTTCACAACATTGATTTCAATAGTCTTCGTTAAATCAAAACGATATTTTAGAATGAAAGTCGACCGATTTTAAGTTGAAGGATGTTAACTTCTGTTTTCCGGCCTTACGATATAAGAGCTCATTATGGATGACCGCGTAACTTCAGATTAGTTCGACTGTCCACTACGTTAGGGAGTAGCACACACGGTCCTTAGTTCGACTGTCTTGGCGAAGCTTTTCCTTCACCATTTTGAGTGTTCTTGCGAAGGACAAAGCCTCACCTGGTAAATATATGTACCTACGTATTCACATTTGTAAAAGGAGCCGTAACATGTAGGTGATATTTGAACTTAGTTGATAGTCTATAATCAATGTGATTCACTCCAAGGGACTAGTTTTGGATAAGGCCGCCAACTTTAGGAAATCTCAAACCCGGAGTTTGGGATTTGAAGGATTAAGTGTGAAAATCAAAATTTACATTTCAGATGCTATTGTATAATTTCGCAAATACACAATAGATGTTTGAATGTAGCCCAAGTGATTTTTCAAACCCTTATACGTACATATATCTTCAATTTAAGTATGAGATAAGAATCATTTCAAAGGAGTGAGTATGCCCCTAGAACCTACTAAACGATTTTGCGTCACTGATTTCGCTTATTCTTTCAGCCAAACGCAATATACATTTTTTTTAAACTCGGCACCGTTTTTTTGTTAATTTGCTTTTTTTAACAACTTGAGGACAATTTGAAAACATGTTCGCCTTGGGTATTTTATTTGAATTCATTGTTCATTATTAATTTTTTGAAAAAAATATGCAAAGTGAGCATGTAGATTTATTATTTAACTTTTATTTTAGTGTTTTGTTTTAATAACTTGGTGAATTGGGTGATGCAAAGTCCGTGTTAAGCTGACATCGAAAGCGCCGGTTTTTTTAAATAACTTTTGATCAGTTAGGAAGAGTTAAATTTCGCAATTAGTTTCTTATAACTGGCAGTGATGCGCATCCGTTGATGCCACTTTCGACCATATCCGACCAATTTTCGACATGAACAATAAATGGCCTAAACAGTCTTAAACGAATAGAAAATATAGTAACGCGCCGGACACCGCCGCCACCGCCGCGACGATATGTTTGATATTCCGCGGCGGTGTATATCTCTACTGTAGACGTACTAAACGCGCAAACTGCGCTGAAGAGCATCCATCAAATATAATAAATGCACCAAGTACATCCAACAAAAAGAGGTTATTAAAATCATAACCCAACAAAAGTGCTCGATGAAGCAAGCAAAGTCCATCTATATTTCACAACTTTCAAGTACCTACATCATCAACTTCAGCCTATGCCGGTATGACTGCTCGAGCCACCAACTAAAAGACTTAAGAGTGTACGAAAACTGCTGCTATAAGCAGCATAAGACCATCGGCTACATACCTAGCCAGCGAAAAATTAACGCCATCCATCACTATGGTAAATCAAACCAACAACTCAGTTACAACCCCCATCGATATCACAACTACAAAGTCCTCAGCAACCCCAAGCAAACGTTTAGGCACGCCTCTCCATACAGCCACAAATTCATTATTAAATACGGCAAATAATACATCTCTGCCATCATTATCAAATTTTCTCTCTCCCATTACTTTTCTTACACAACAACTAATCCAAAATAATGATTATTATACTAAAAACACGGAATCTCAGGATTTCGATATTGATATACAGTAATTAGTCCTCTGATCTACAAATATACCAATATCATTCAACATTTTGCAATGCAATATCAAAGGACTATATAACAACTTGAACTTAAGCTCCTAATCAACGAACACCATCCTTATTTCATACCTTTGCAAGAAACACACTTGCCTTTCAATAAATCTATACATATATCAAACCGATATGTCAGTTATTTCTCAAATTTGCCACAGAACAACTCAAACAAGCAAGGAATCGCTGCTATCATTCTCAAAGATATTCCACAAAAGCATATCCACATATAATCTCCATTGGCAACAATAGCTATTGAAATCAACCTCTGTGTAAAATTTACTGTCATATCCATGTAGGTCCCATCATCGTAGGCGATATGAACGCATGACTCCAATAACAAAAGAGAAGTATTAGAGGACCTTATTCTCTCAGAGAACTTAATCGTTTTGAACGACAACGCTCCAACACATTTCTCCACACGAAGAACCTTCACGGACGTAGATGTTGCTATGTGCAAGTTAAGCACTAATAACTGCTGGTCACCCACGTAAAAGGTTCTGCTCTCTGATGCCCTCCATCTAGTGAATATGACGAGCATACAACCATACACCATTACCAAAACCTGTTAGGCAAGTGAACATAGAACGCTGTGAGAGTGATCACTGTAGTTAACAGCGATAACGACATCATCTCATAATACTTTACATCCCAGTAGTTGTAAAGCAAGTGCGAACCAATTGCCGTGACAGCGATCAGTGGATAACAACAGCAAAGACATTATTCGCATAAACCTAATTGTTGGAGAACAGTGATTGCATACGACTTAAGCTGGAGACATTGGTGCTTTATCGGTAACCGTATCGGTAACCTTTTAACAGCTGATTCGACCAACCTTATGAGAATCAATGCAATCGATTATTGGTGCCGCTAAAGTCGTAACCGTATCGTAGCCAACCAATTGGGTTTTGGTTTACCGTCGTAACGATAAACAGCTGATTACGTTAGGGATACGGATACAGCGATACGACATACGGCACCAATGACTCCAGCTTTAACATAACCAATAGTTCGAAAACAAGCGTGGGCGAACTAATGTGAGAGCGATCAGTGCATTTAACAGCAAACGACTCCAATAATAGTTTGATTGAATAATTGTGAGAGCAAACAGAGCAGCCGGCAGCGAAATGTGACAGAGAGCGAGGTTCAGCTCTTTCCAATTAGAATTAACAGCAGTGCTGGTTGTTGCAAATAGACCAATGGGCAGATCACTCCGGTTGTAAAAAGGAAACAATATTTTAAGAGCTTTTTGTAAAAACACTTTAATTTAATAAAGTTTATAATTCAAGTAATAATTGTGTTGAATAAACTTATAATTGGCGCCCAACGCATTAAAATTTCGGATTTCACGAAATACTGAAAAGCTAAAACAAACACGTGAATATTGCTGTTTGCTGACCAAAAAGGAACCCGTCCACAGAAGAGCTTAAACCACGTTTTTCATTTTGCTTAAAATTGAATGATTTGGGACGAAAACATGAAAATCTAACCATTGCTGAAAAAATCACTGAGTTCTACCAATTTTTGAAACACCTGCTGTGTGGTATCTTACGGCCTTGGCTGACCTTTGGAAAAATTATCTTTATGAATGTAACAAACTAAAGCACATGCTTAGAGAAAGTAAATTACGTAAGTGACTTGCTCAGTGCCTTTTTTCTTAATAAATATATTTAAATACTATGATCATCATTGGAATTCAATGTATTTTCGAAACCTTTTTATAAATTTAACTTGATTTGTGATTGAGGTATATTATTATACCGGGTTTTTGCGCGGTCAATACTTTAATGTGCGACGAAGATTTAGCGAGCCTTTTAAATAGGTTAGTTCTGAAAGATAAAGATCTACCAAAAATGAATACTGAGGAGTTAACTGCTATAGTAACAGCTGCGCTATCAGCCGCCTTAAGCTCACAAAAAGAGGAATTCGACAAAAAGTTGAACGAAATCTCAAAAAGATTTACAAGTACGTCGACAGCTAACGTAGAGAGTTTCGAAGAGGTTAGGATTTCAGGTACCGTGCGTTGCGAGGAAACTCTTGACCTAGTTATATCTTTGCCTGAATTCGATGGTAGGCAAGAGACTTACGTCTCATGGAGGCAAGCCGCACATACGGCCTATAAATTATATGAACCTTATGATGGAAGCGCTAAACATTATCAGGCAGTGGCCATTATAAGGAATAAAATTAGAGGCGCTGCAGATGCTGTTTTAGCGTCTTTCAACACTGTTCTTAACTTTGAGGCTATAGTGGCAAGATTAGATTTCACGTACGCTGATAAGCGGCCAATATATTTAATTGAACAGGAGCTAAGTACCTTGAGGCAAGGAAATCTGACAGTGTTGAATTTCTACGACGAAGTCGAAAGAAAGCTTACGTTGCTTACCAATAAAACTATCATGACATATGAAAGTCATATAGCTAACTCAATAAATGATAAATATAGGTTAGATGCATTACGTGTTTTTGTCTCTGGCCTTAGGAAGCCCCTTTGCGATATACTCTTTTCCACTCGTCCAACAGAGTTGCCTTCCGCTTTGGCACTTGCCCAGGAAGTAGAAGCAAATCATGAACGATACATGTTTGCATCAAATTACTCTAAACATCTTGAGGACAAAGACCGGGGTCACCCTTCAGTTAAGAGGATAAATGATACCAAGAACAACCAAACAGAATCACGTAGCGGTCATAAAAACCCCTACCTCCAAAACAGACAAGAAAATTGCAATCTTTCGAGTAATAATAGAGATCAGGGCACTGAACCAATGGACATAGATCCATCCACATCTCGTCTCCGCTGCTCAATGAAGTTCGAGCACCACAATCCCACAGGAAATTTTTTACAACAAAATAAGTCCCAAAATATACAAACCTCTAATAATCGGCAAATCCCTTTTAATACAGGCAATCACAGTCAACAAGTTAAACGACCTCCTGTATCAGATAGAAGTACTGGCCCAAAAGTCCAGATAATCCACCACATATCAGATACATCGGAAGATGTAGAAACAAAAACTTCGTACGATAGTATTGTGGAACGGGAAGTCGAAAATATCGACGAAATTAATTTTTTAGGGAGGGTGCCCAGCTCCCTTGGGTCAAACGAACAATAGGAGCTGAGGGCAAAGAGATAAAAATGTTAGTGGACACAAGAGCTTAAAAAAGCTATATAAAGCCCCTTACTGAATTAAAAGGCATTGTGCCTTTAACGAGACCGTTCGTAGTTAAGTCAGTTCACGGCGAGAGCCAAGTAGGGCAAAAATGTAAAACTAACTTGTTTGGCATAACTTCGGATTTTATAATATTATCAAACTTGATATACTTTGACGCGATAATTGGGCTTGACCTGCTAACGCAAGTCAACGCAGTCGTGGACCTTCAAAAAGGTGAAATAGTTCATGATTTTGGAATCGAAAAATTATTTTTTATAAAAATTGATAACATTAATGCTTTGAAAGTTGAACAGGAAAGCGTACCTCTTGCAATAAGGGGGGATTTTTCAAATATGATTAAAAAAAAGGTCACAGGCTTTCGCCGATCCCAATGAATCTCTGCCCTATAACACAAATGTAGTTGCTAGGATTCGCACAAAACATGAAGAACCGATTTATTCTAAAATGTATCCTTATCCAATGGGGGTAGTTGACTTTGTTAACAATGAAATAAAAGAGCTTTTACGAAATGGCATTATAAGACGATCTAAGTCTCCCTACAATAACCCCATTTGGGTCGTGGACAAGAAGGGCGTTGATGAGTTTGGCAATAAAAAAAGCGTTTGGTGCTAGATTTTCGCAAACTGAACGAAAATGCCATTGACGACAAATACCCAATACTAAATGTCATTTCGATTTTATCAAATATGGGACTTGCACAATACTTCACAACCCTTGATTTGAAGTCTGGATTCCACCAGATCGAGCTCGCTGAGCGAGACAGGGAAAAAACAGCCTTTTCCGTTAGCAACGGAAATTATGAATTTTGTAGGCTACCTTTCGGATTAAAAAACGCTTCGAGTATTTTTCAAAGAGCTATAGACGACATCTTAAGGGAAAAGATAGGAAAAAGCTGCTTTGTTTACGTGGATGACGTTATTATTTATTCCGAATCTAAAGAACAACACATTAAAGACATAGACTGGGTCTTGAAGAGTCTATGTGACGCTAACATGAGGGTGTCAGTCGACAAATCCAAATTTTTTAAAACTGAAACAGAGTATCTCGGATTTATTGTATCAAGGGGTGGCATTAAGACGTGCCCAGATAAAGTTAGCACAATGCTGAACTTCCCAACCCCCGAAACCTTGTACGGTCTCAGATCCTTTCTAGGATTAGCAAGCTATTATAGATGCTTCGTGAAAGACTTTGCCAGTATTGCCAAACCATTGACTGATATTTTGAAGGGGGAAAATGGAAGAGTCAGCGCTTACAGATCCAAAAGAGTGAAAATATTTTTAAATTCAAAACAACACCAAGCATTTGAGACACTTGAAACACATTTTAGTATCGGAAGACGTAATGCTCGCTTACCCCGATTTTAAAAAACCATTTGATTTAACTACAGATGCGTCCAACCATGGCCTGGGTGCTGTTCTTTCTCAGGAAGGCAGACCAATAACTATGGTTTCCAGAACCCTAAAAGACAATGAACTTCACTTTGCCACTAATGAAAGGGAGCTTTTGGCCATAGTCTGGGCACTAAAAAACCTTCGTAACTATCTTTATGGCAGATACACTAAAACATATGTAACGGACTTTTTGACCCGAATGATCAGCTGGAAATAATAGCTACGGAGCATAATCGTGCACACCGTGCAGCACAGGAAAATGTTAAGCAAATATTGAGGGACTACTTTTTCCCAAAGATGGAAAACAAAGCCAAAGAGGTTGTGGTAAACTGTAGGATCTGCTCTAAATCGAAGTACAATAGGCAACATCGGAAACATAAAATAGCAGATACACCCATTCCACTATACTCAGGAGAGATCCTGCATATTGACATTTTTGCTACCGACTCAAAGTATTTCTTAACTTGTGTAGACAAGTTCTCAAAATTCGCAATCGTTCAGACCATAGCGTCGAGAACAATTTTGGACATAAAGCCCCAATTAATACAAATTTTGAACATTTTTCCAAAAGCAAAAACTGTTTATTGTGACAACGAAAAATCGTTGAATTCAAACACTGTCAGACAACTTCTTTCCAATAATTTTGGTATTAATATCGTCAATGCTCCACCTTTGTATAGCTGCTCCAATGGTCAGGTAGAGAGGTTTCACAGCACTTTAATTGAAATTGCTAGATGCCTGAAGTTGGAAAGATGTATTGATGACACGGTGGATCTAATCTTGCTATCAACCATTGAATATAACAAAACAATACATTCTGTTACTAAAATGAGGCCAATATACATATTTAGATCCACCATTGATGAACCGAATAATGAAATATCTGAACGTATTAGATGTTCGCAACAAAAAGAGCTCACAAGTCACAACAAAAACAGAACAGAGCGTGTTTTCAAGGAAGGAGATAAAGTTATGGTAAAAAGAAATACTAGACTAGGTAATAAGTTAGCACTACTTTATGAGGAACATACAATTGAAAAAGACCTAGGGAGTACAGTTTTAATTAAAGGGAGGGTGGTCCATAAAGACAATTTGAAATAAATACTAGTCTGGCCGCATTTCTTCTTTGAAACTCCAATAACAGAAACCTAGACTTATTACAAAAAATAAAATTTTGCTACATCGAATTTTATGGTGACTAGGTAACTGAGCATTTCACGAATATTCATTTGCACTATGTAAAAATTCTGTACTTTGAAATTTTTGTTAACTATAATGAAATGGAAATTTATGTTAAGTTATAACGATAGTTAGTAGTTTTAAGAAAAACCGACTTGGCAACCACGTAATTGCAACTTACTCACAAATACCAGCATATTAGAGCTCTCATGGATTTATCATACCGCTGCTAAACTGCTATTAAATTTCTCAATGCTCGACTACTCATTATCGTCGTGCTCGCTATCTGAGTCATTAACTTGTAACTCACTTCTGTTACAATCTATGTATGGGTCTGCGGAACTAATGCCAAAAGTAAAGATGACTCAAAGATATAACTCAACCTATTCTATGTGCAACACTGTAATTGCTCAGAAGTTTATGCAATAATATCGTTGTGATAACCTACCAAACCAATCATACAAATTAAATTAA
The DNA here is from genome assembly GCF_040869045.1 of Eurosta solidaginis. NCBI lineage: Eukaryota > Metazoa > Arthropoda > Insecta > Diptera > Tephritidae > Eurosta > Eurosta solidaginis. Next base: position 150,083,764 of record NC_090320.1, read on the forward strand.
TTTTGGCATTATTGTTGAGGATCGCGGACGTCCCTCATTTAGAAGGGGAGGAGTTAAGCACTAATAACTGCTGGTCACCCACGTAAAAGGTTCTGCTCTCTGATGCCCTCCATCTAGTGAATATGACGAGCATACAACCATACAGCATTACCAAAACCTGTTAGGCAAGTGAACACCGAACGCTGTGAGTTAACAGCGATAACGACATCATCTCATACTACTTTACATCCCAGTAGCTGTAAAGCAAGTGCGAACCAATTGCCGTGACAGCGATCAGTGGATAACAACAGCAAAGGCATTATTCGCATAAACCTAATTGTTGGAGAACAGTGATTGCATACGACTTAACATAACCAATAGTTCGAAAACAAGCGTGGGCGAACTAATGTGAGAGCGATCAGTGCATTTAACAGCAAACGACTCCAATAATAGTTTGATTGAATAATTGTGAGAGCAAACAGAGCAGCCGGCAGCGAAATGTGACAGAGAGCGAGGTTCAGCTCTTTCCAATTAGAATTAACAGCAGTGCTGGTTGTTGCAAATAGACCAATGGGCAGATCACCCCGGTTGTAAAAAGGAAACAATATTTTAAGAGCTTTTTGTAAAAACGCTTTAATTTAATAAAGTTTATAATTCAAGTAATAATTGGGTTGAATAAACTTATAATTTGCACAGCCGAAATTGTCAATAAATTAACGTGTACCACTCTTGATGAATTACATGACAGCGATCATTTTCCTCTAATAACAAAAATGACCTCAATCTCTCCTATACCAGTCGACCTGCTCCAAAATTTATTACAGATAAGGCAAATTGGGAAAAATTTCAAGTGGGTATAATCGATTTCTTATCCAATATTCCAATCTCAAATAATATTAATAAAGATGCAAGAGGAATACAAAAGCTCTCCGCAATGCTGATCATTACTCTTTACCGCAAACTCATTACAAATTACATAAAAAATAGTCCCATATTGGTCAGAATTATCTATCTTCCATAAGAGATGAGCAATGTGGTTTTTGAAATGTTTATAAAAGGTGTCGCTCAGACACAAACCTTTTAAATTATAAGGCAAACGCCATATTTAAAAAGAAGCTTAAGGAAGCCAAACGGAAAAGGTTCGAAACCCTCCCTGAGTCTTTGAACCCTCAGTCCAATCTTAAGGAATTTTTTTCTAAAATCAAAACACTAACCGGAACGTTTACCCAGGTTTCAATAAAGGTTATTCAAACGCCCCCAGGAGCAATTTCTTCTCCGGAATATATAACAAACTATTTGGCGTCCACTTGGTTTAACTATTCCAACGACTCTAATTTCAATAATGAATTTTAAGGATCAAAAAAATAAGATGGTGATCATTACACCTGCAATCCTTTGAGTATAATTACCCAAGACTTGCAAAGTCCCATTACTTTCTTCGAATTCGAAACCACATTTTCTACAATGTCCGGGAAAACACCAGGTAGAGACAGGATCTCATTTCCAATGCTGAAGAATACTCCATCATCCTCTAAAGATCGCATAAATAGTCTATACAACAGTATCTTTTACCAAGGCGTCATCCCACAAGCATGGAGACATGCCATTGTGGTGCCTATTCAAAAACCAAATAAACCAAGCACTGACGTCTAGGGTTACAGATCAATCAGCCTTCTCTCTTGCTTAAGCAAGTTTATCGAAAAAATTATATCCAAAAGAATAATTTGGTTTGCACTGAAAGACGGCTTCCTAAGCCCACATCAAACAGCATTTAAAGAAGGGCAAGTTACCATTGATGCTTTGCTGCTGTTCGAAGATTATACATCGAATTCCATTTCAACAAAAAATCATGTTTTTACCCTCCGCCTCGATTTTGAAAAAGCATACGATCGGTTTGGCATACACGTAGTATTAAGACAATTGGCAAGATGGAAAATTGGACCAAAAATATACAGTTTTGTAAAAGCTTTCCTGACCAATAGGACCTTAGCTGTCAGATACAACAATAAATACTCAAATTCAAAACGGCTTTATAATGGAATACCTTAGGGTTCCCCCTTTCGGTGGTGTTATTTATAGTGGCTTTCGACGAAATTAACAGTATACTTTTAAATTTTAAAATAATATCGCACATAACCTACACGGACGATGTAGTACTGTTTATCAAATCTATGGATCTCAACCTGGTTAGACACGATTTTATTCAAATTCTCACAGCAATTTCCAATTGTACAGAAGCTTCAGGGGCATCCTTCGCATATAATAAATGTAAGACTCTACACTTGTGTAACAAGCGTAACTCCCCGCAGGTTAGGGGGTTAGAATATACCTGCGGTAGGTATGCCTGTCGTAAGAGGCGACTAAAATACCAGATTCAAGGGGTTGTGTAGCGCAACCTTTTCAGGTTGCCAGCGCAATATATAGCATCTCCAAACCCAATTGTCAACCTCACTTTCGAGTGGCGAATCCCGTTTCACTAACAGGCGAGTCTCTGGCGACCCCAAGCTCCTCATGGATCTTGCGGGTGGGGAGGGAGGGATGGCCTGAAGGCTTAATGTGGCCATATAAATCGTTCCCGAGATGGTCGGGCTAGCACCTCAATGGAGCTGTGTTACCGGAGCGTACCGGATCTGTATCCGGCAAAGGACCATCACATCGATAACACTCCCCAAAGCCTTCGGGGAGCAACCTTATCGCTACAACAACAAATATTGAAAACTTTGACAGCGTAAGGAATAGTTTTCGACAAAAGATTTACATTTAGAGATCACTGTAAATATCTTAAGAGAAGAGCTGAGCAAACGACTCAATATTATATAATATCTACCATCGAAACATTGTTTGATACATCCGTCTACACTCGTCAATATCACAAAAACCCTCATCATTTCGAAGATGGATTACGGTTTACCAATATACGGGCAATGTGCAAGGGCAAACATAAAAATTATACTTCCACCATACCATGTGGCAGTAAGAAGGAGCATCCAAGCCTTCCCTACATCACCAATTGTGTGTATGCTTTCGGAGGCAGGCTTACCTTCAATACAAGAGCGCAACGCTTTCGCAACAATGAAGTTAATACCAAAGATCATTCAAAGCAATAATCCCCTGATTCGAAAAGTAGCAAAAACGCAAACAATAAAGAAACGACCTTCACGACATCCGTCCACAATAGCGAGATGTATATCAGCATCAAAAGAACTGGGAATCCACTTAAACATAAAAAATGTGGGTGTCAAAAGCCCTCTACCCTGGCAATCTCTGGAAAGCTTCATCTGGTCGAACTTAGCAAAATGTCGGAAAAACGTAACAAGTCCAGAGGTATACCAACAACATTTCAATAAGACCGCAACAAACTTACAAAAAAATGATGGGAAAATACTCTACACAGACGCATCCAAAACCAAATCCCAAACAGCGTACGCAGTCTTTTCCCCTTTTGCTCGACATATACGGCAGAAGCAGTTGCAATTTTAGAGGCAGTGGATACATACAGAACTACAGGTAAATTTGTCATATGTACCGATAGCCTCGCCACAGTCAACTCGCTTACCAACGCGAAAGTAAAAAACAACTTACTCAACGAACTTCGGTGTAAATTGCTAGAGTGCAAAGGATCGACTAGAATCATGTGGATCCCCGGTCACGTAGCAATCAAAGGCAACGAAGCGGCGGACCAGAGAGCCAAACTTGCAACAAATGAACCACTTTGTACAACCGAATGGATCCCTAAGGACGATATGATTCGCCTGGCATACACACACTCCAAGGAACTAAGCTCTCAACTGTCAGTAAACCCGCAACATCATTACAGCAAGTTTGGCACAACCGATAGGAAACTTATTTGCACCCCAGATATCTCCTGGAGCAATCAAAAATGTTAACTCGCTTACGAATCGGACACACTATCGTGACACATAGCCACATACTTAAAGGAGAAAACCTACCACCGTGCCCGCAATGCTGCCTGAACCAACTTTCCGAAATCCACCTGCTTGGCGAATGCCATCACTACACCGAAATCAGAACAAATATATTTGGAAGCAGTCATCGACTAACTCTCGCCGTGTATAGACGTGTATTAACTTGCGCTAAGTTAAAGTGAATTTGTTTAGTTATCATACTACAACAGTCACGCGTTTTTCTTTTTTCCTTTTTAACCTTCCTATCGCAAAATCATTCGATTATCTGAACCAGGCATGCTTAACCAACGAACCGATATCATTTCGTTACGATAATTAACGTTAATAAACGAAACAAAGTCATTTCATTTCGTTTATTAACGTTAAGAACGTCAAATTAACGAAAAAATTTTGTTTCGTTTTCTGCCATATCAAAACGAAATCAAATCGTTTATGTTCATTTTTAATTTCAAACTATGCTGGAAAAGCTGATTGATGGCGGAGTCATTAAAGGTGAAAGCATTAGCCAAACTGATAGCAACTTTTCTCATGAATTTTGACAGTACGAACATTTCTCAGAGTATTTTTGACATTAGGGGGACTCATGAAAGCATATAAACTTATAAGGTGTAAAATTATATCAATTTACACACGCGGTTATATGAACGCACCTAGTAATACTCTTGATAAACTTGATTGTTTATCAGCTGTATTATTGCCAAACAAAATTTTTTTGATTGTTATACAAATTAAAAAATGCCAAGATTAAGTGAAAAATCAAAACTAAAACGCCTTTACTTGCTGATGTTGGAAATTTCTGATGAAAATGCCTGCTGTAATGTCTGCAAGGTTGCATTCCTTTGAGTTTACCGCGTTTACACAATGAAATGTGCGCGTAAATTTATACAAATTGTGTAAATGATTTTTCATACAAAATTTGACAGCTCGTTTACGCACTAGATAAATTTATATGTTTACACACTTTATAAGGCATTTATACGGTTACATGAGTCCCCCTATTACCACCAACGAATTACACAAACAAATTACATGGAGTTTGTGTGTATGTCCGCTCGCTGTTTCCACCTTACGGCTTCACCATGGCTATAGCATTGCCAGCACAATTCAAACATAGAGTATCATGTTTTTGTTAACGTTTTTAACGTTAACGAAAGCTTTTCGTTTCTGTTAAAAACGAGATACAATTTATCTTGTTAATTTCTTTATCGATAATATTTCGAATTGTTTTTGTTTTTATCGGCCTATTGATAAATCATTCAAGGTTCGAATCGAGCTCAAGGCCAGAACAATAATTTTTTTTCTAATGATAATTATTGTTATTTTTTAATTTTACTAAATTTGAAAAATTGTATTTAGTTTTTTGGAATAGTAAGTAGAAAATTTTTCAGACAACCTGCCATAGCTGCGCAGATAGATCCATTTCGAAGGGTGCTAAGCCTTCATCATAAGTACGCTTTAGGCATGCTGCATTTAGCTATACAGCGGTGGTTTGTTTGACTGGCAAATTTGCTACTTCTATTCCTTTTTACCAACTATATTTATTCAGTGTTGCGCCATCTGGTGCAAATCACTGATAATGCTGGATTTTTGTTTATTGTCAATTAATTTGTTTGACATTCCCAAGTGCTCATGGTTTATTAACAATTGTTTTTGTTTTTATCGGCCTATTGATAAATCATTCAAGGTTCGAATCGAGCTCAAGGCCAGAACAATAATTTTTTTTCTAATGATAATTATTGTTATTTTTTAATTTTTCTAAATTAGAAAAATTGTATTTTGTTTTTTGGAATAGTAAGTAGAAAATTTTTCAGACAACCTGCCATAGCTGCGCAGATAGATCCATTTCGAAGGGTGCTAAGCCTTCATCATCAGTACGCTTTAGGCATGCTGCGCTAACCATTTAGCTATACAGCGGTGGTTTGTTTGACTGGCAAATTTGCTACTTCTATTCCTTTTTACCAACTATATTTATTCAGTGTTGCGCCATCTGGTGCAAATCACTGATAATGCTGGATTTTTGTTTATTGTCAATTACTTTGTTTGATATTCCCAAGTGCTCATGGTTTATTAACAATTGTTTTTGTTTTTATCGGCCTATTGATAAATCATTCAAGGTTCGAATCGAGCTCAAGGCCAGAACAATAATTTTTTTTCTAATGATAATTATTGTTATTTTTTAATTTTTCTAAATTTGAAAAATTGTATTTTGTTTTTTGGAATAGTAAGTAGAAAATTTTTCAGACAACCTGCCATAGCTGCGCAGATAGATCCATTTCGAAGGGTGCTAAGCCTTCATCATCAGTACGGTTTAGGCATGCTGCGCTAACCATTTAGCTATACAGCGGTGGTTTGTTTGACTGGCAAATTTGCTACTTCTATTCCTTTTTACCAACTATATTTATTCAGTGTTGCGCCATCTGGTGCAAATCACTGATAATGCTGGATTTTTGTTTATCAATAGGCCGATAAAAACAAAAACAATTGTTAATAAACCATGAGCACTTGGGAATGTCAAACAAAGTAATTGACAATAAACAAAAATCCAGCATTATCAGTGATTTGCACCAGATGGCGCAACACTGAATAAATATAGTTGGTAAAAAGGAATAGAAGTAGCAAATTTGCCAGTCAAACAAACCACCGCTGTATAGCTAAATGGTTAGCGCAGCATGCCTAAAGCGTACTGATGATGAAGGCTTAGCACCCTTCGAAATGGATCTATCTGCGCAGCTATGGCAGGTTGTCTGAAAAATTTTCTACTTACTATTCCAAAAAACAAAATACAATTTTTCAAATTTAGAAAAATTAAAAAATAACAATAATTATCATTAGAAAAAAAAATTATTGTTCTGGCCTTGAGCTCGATTCGAACCTTGGATAATATTTCGAAGTATTTCAACGGAAACGGTGGACATTTTTTGATAAACGATTAGCTTAACATTTTTTAAAAATTATTATTGGCTTTAAATTTATTAAACTATTTTATGAGCTCGAGACCTTATCCAAATAAAAACGCAGTATAAATATTTTATATTTGTATTTTTATTTTATATTCGATATTTCGACTTCAGTCTGAAGTCATCATCAGGACTGTGAAACAAAACAAACAGAAAAAACAAAAATTATAACAATTTCAAAAATCAACCATAAAACAAATATCACTTACACAATTGAGTATGTTATACAGACTAACAATATGTGGGAAAATTAAGATTGTTGGAGACAAATAACAATACAAAAATATAAACAATATTTCAAAGCACTGTTAATATAAACAAAATTTTGCAAAAACCAAAGTACATGGAGTGGCTAAAAGTACGACATACAATTATACGTATATACATATATCATCTGATTTTCCTATTGTTATGGGAGAGATCTTCTTACAGCGCATTGTTGTTGCCTGAAAACTAAGTTCCGATACACATGTGCGCAGTGGTCAATGTCCGCTTTAAAATTCATCCTAGTACTATTAGGGGTGTTCGCTATATGAAGCATTTCCAAAGTATATCTTTTATTATAATTTCTCTCCTCCTGTAAAATAGTTACATTATCGAAGTCTGGATAATGCCCCATATCTTTACAATGGGCTGACAAGGCCGTCATATTTTCTGAATAATTGTTTCTTAACTTAATATTAGATCTGTGAGCGGAAATCCTTGTCTTGAGTTTTAACTTTGTTGTCCCCACATATACCTTGTCGCATACGTGGGACCCGTCACCATTACACGGAATTCTATAAACAACTTCGGATTTCTCATGCTTTGGTATTTTATGTTGTTGTTGTTGTTGTAGCGACCATCTCGGGAACGATTTATGTGGCCACATTAAACCTTCAGGCCATCCCCTCCCTCCCGACCCCAAGTTCCATGAGGAGCTTGGGGTCGCCAAAGCCTCGTCTGTTAGTGGAACAGGATTCGCCGCGGATAGTTGAGGTTGACAATTGGGTTTGGAGAAGCTATATATTGCGCTGGCAACCTGATGGGTTGCGCTACACACCCCTTGAATCTGGTATTTTAGTCTCCTCTTACGACAGGCATACCTACAGCGGCTATATTCTGACCCCCTTATCCGCTGGGTCTTTGGTATTTTATCTTTTGTACTGCTGTAGACCTTTCTAAGAGTGTGATTATATGTCGATGCTATTTGGTACTTTTCCCGATTGTAAAGATTTGAGTATTTTATTCGGTACGTTACGCCCGCCACATGTACTACTGATTTATATATTTTATCTCCCGTAGTTTATCTAATTTTATCATTGTTCAACCTAATCACGGAATTTCTGAGCAATTTGTTGGTTATCTTTATGGGGAATTCATTATTTCTCAGAGTTTCTTTGACAATTTCGATATTCTTCTTGTGAAAAATCTTGTCACTTATTGAGAGAACTCTTCTTATGAAGCTACTCGCCGTATTAATAATAGTTCTACTTTAGTGTTTTGAGTTAAAGTTTATGAGTCTACCTGATGCGGTCGGCTTTTTGTACCAGTCAATAAGCAGCTTAATATTCTTCCTTATAACAAGTGTATCCAAGAATGGTATTTTTCCATCCTTTTCTAATTCTATTGTGAATTTTATTGATTTGTTGCAGCTATTAAGATTTCTAAGCATATTTTCCACCTCCTCTGTTTTAACAACCGCAAACAAGTCATCCACGTACTTAGCTAGTAAGCGGGGTTTGTTGGTGGATTCCATTACGAATTTGGATAATAGTTCCTCCATTACTATATCCGCTACGACAGGTGCTGCTGGCGATCCCATGGGCATCCCTGAATGCTGCTCATATATTTTATCATTGTATTTGCAATATCGGTTCTCTTTAATGCAAAACTTGATAATTGTTATAAATAGTTCCTTTGGTATAAGTGTATGTTCTTTTATATCATTCCACTTAGAGGAAATTATCTCCAAGGCCAATTCTACTGGAATGCTCGGAAATAAAGAAACCACATCAAATGATACTAAAGTCTCATCATCATGAATAAATGTATCTTTTATTTTATTCCTAAACTCAATTGAGTCTTTAACTTTATACTTGGAGGTGTTTGTTATATTCTTAAGTATGTTTATTACATATTTCCATAAATTGTATGACGGCGAGTTTATGGACGAGCAAATCGGTCGGAGAGGTACCCCTTCTTTTTGGATTTTTGGCAAACCATATATTCGTGGAGGGTTTGCACTTTTGCAGACCAGATGATTCTTTTCCCTTAAATCAATTATATTCAGATTGAACATTTTTTGGACTAACTCGTTATTCTTTTCTTGGAATTTGCTAGTAGGATCACGCTTCAAAACTCTATAGGTTGAAATATTATTAACTATTGTTTGCATTTTTCTGTGGTATTCAGATTTATCCATCGCTACTGTTACATTACCCTTATCGGCAGTAAGTATTAAAATATCTTTATTTCTTTTAAGAAACTTTCTTGTGGAATGTAGGGTATTTTGTATAAATTTATCTCGCGCTGAAAAGGTATTCTTATTAAGATGATCGTGTATGAGCTTTGTAAAATTGCTTCTTCCTATTTCCGTTTTATCTTCTAAAGTATGTATAATATTCTCCCCGTCTGCAATACGTTGGAAAAGTGGAAACTCCTTATTTTGGATTGGAAGAGCATACTTAGGGCCTAAGGATAAAAGCCACTGAATGTCATTTGGTATTTCTAAAGATGTTTTATTTTGAAACCATTCAGGGATCACCCTAATATTTAACTTTTCTCTTTGTTTCCTTACCAGTTCTTCGTACTTTTTAATTTTTGTATTTTTAATACATTCCGCGAGTTTGTTTACTAACATATCCTCACTTCGAAAAAATTTAGTAGAATGATTCAACTCCAGAGACTGAGTAATTTGGGTTCTTAATATATTTACCTCTCTTTCCGTTTCTCTGATGAGTTCATGCTTAATATTTATAAGTAAATTTATAAGTTTTCTTTGCACTTTTTCTACAAATGCGGACACTACGTTGCAGAATATCATGGGTATTTTGTTGTTACTTGTATTATTGGTGATAAGGTAAATTATGTTCTTGGTTATGTTGCAGATAAAGTTCGAAGTTAAGCCGCTTCGTCTGCATCTCTCCAAAAATGTTGTTGATGTTGTTAGTCTTGTAACTTGCTTTGTAGTATGTTGGTAGCGCTTTATGTATTTGTTGGTTGTGACGTTATAGATTTCGTTGATGTTTTTGTACACTTTGAATGTATTGTTTTTCTGATGGTGTGCTCTCCGTTTGAACATTTTTTAAAAACTATTATTGGCCTTTAATCTTTAAAATTTATTAAACGATTTCATGAGCTCGAGGCCTTATCCAAATAAAAACGCAGTATAAATATTTTATATTTGTATTCGATATTTCGACTTCAGTCTGAAGTCATCATCAGGACTGTGAAACAAAACAAAAACAAAAATTATAACATTTTCAAAAATCAACCATAAACCAAATATCACTTACACAATTGAGTATGTTATACAGACTAACAATATGTACGAAAACTAAGATTGTTGGAGACAAATAATCATACAAAAATATAAACAATATTTCAAAGCACCGTAAATGTAAACAAAATTTTGCAAAAACAAAAGTACATGGAGTGGCTAAAAGTACGACATACATATATACATATATCATCTGATTTTCCTAATGTTGTGGGAGAGATCTTCCTACCGCGCATTGTTGTTGCCTTAAAGTGGTCAGTGTCCGCTTTAAAATTCATCCTAGTACTATTAGGGGTGTTCGCTATATGAAACATTTCCAAAGTAAATCTTTTATTATAATTTCTCTCCTCCTGTAAAATAGTTACATTATCGAAGTCTGGATAATGCCCCGTATCTTTACAGTGGGCTGACAAGGCCGTCTTATTTTCTGAATAATTGTTTCTTAACTTAATATTAGATCTGTGAGCGGAAATCCTTGTCTTGAGTTTTAATTTTGTTGTTCCCACATATACCTTGTCGCATACGTGGGACCCGTCACCATTACACGGAATTCTATAAACAACGTCGGATTTCTCATGCTTTGGTATTTTATCTTTTGTACTGCTGTAGACCTTTCTAAGAGTGTGATTATATGTCGATGCTATTTGGTACTTTTCCCGATTGTAAAGATTTGAGTATTTTATTCGGTTCGTTACGCCCGGCACATGTACTACTGATTTATATATTTTATTTCCAGAATTTTGTCTAATTTTATCATTGTTCAACCTGATCACGGAATTTCTGGGCAATTTGTTGGTTATCTTTATGGGGAATTCATTATTTCTCAGAGTTTCTTTGACAATTTCGATATTCTTCTTGTGAAAAATCTTGTCACTTATTGAGAGAACTCTTCTTATGAAGTTACTCGCCGTATTAATTACAGTTCTATTTTCGTGTTTTGAGTTAAAGTTTATGTGTCTACCTGATGCGGTCGGCTTTTTGTACCAGTCAATAAGTACCTTGTTATTCTTCCTTATAACAAGTGTATCCAAGAATGGTATTTTTCCATCCTTTTCTAATTCTATTGTGAATTTTATTGATTTGTTGCAGCTATTAAGATTTTTAAGCATATTTTCCACCTCCTCTGTTTTAACAACCGCAAACAAGTCATCCACGTACTTAGTTAGTAAGCGGGGTTTGTTGGTGGATTTCATTACGAATTTGGATAATAGTTCCTCCATTACTAAATCCGCTACGACAGGTGCTGCTGGCGATCCCATGGGTATCCCTGAACGCTGTTCATATATTTTATCATTGTATTTGCAATATCGGTTCTCTTTAATGCAAAACTTGATAATTGTTATAAATAGTTCCTTTGGTATAAGTGTATGTTCTTTTATATCATTCCACTTAGAGGAAATTATCTCCAAGGCCAATTCTACTGGAATGCTCGGAAATAAAGAAACCACATCAAATGACACTAAAGTCTCATCATCATGAATAAATGTATCTTTTATTTTATTCCTAAACTCAATTGAGTCTTTAACGTTATACATGGAGGTGTTTGTTATATTCTTAAGTATGTTTACTACATATTTGCATAAATTGTATGACGGCGAGTTTATGGACGAGCAAATTGGTCGGAGAGGTACCCCTTCTTTATGGATTTTTGGCAAACCATATATTCGTGGAGGGTTTGCACTTTTGCAGACCAGATGATTCTTTTCCCTTAAATCAATTATATTCAGATTGAACATTTTTTGGACTAACTCGTTATTCTTTTCTTGGAGTTTGCTAGTAGGATCACGCTTCAAAACTCTATAGGTTGAAATATCATTAACTATTTGTATGATATAATAATCGGGGATTGCCCGTATTGCTTTTTTTTAAATGTATGAAAATATTTATTTGAAGCAATTTTTTAATTTTATAATTTATTTAATAATTTGGGAAAAATTTAAACAACATGACATCAGGACGGTCAAGGCGACAGCTGTTTCGATTATACCTTGTAAATCCCTTCAAAGCCTTTTCTCCCGGGAGTGGGAGTCGAACCCGCACTCCTACGATAGTTGAAATGGTTATAAACGCATTCAGCTACGTCATGCCTTAGTTGTTGTAAAGTTTTTCCCAATTGCCTTCTTTTTGCATATTTTAATCTTTTACACATTGCATACTTCGTATGCAATTATGTGTTAAAGCTATGCTTGGTACGGCGGTTTTCAAAGAAACTTTGGTTTTTGTTGCTGTTTTTGTTCTATTTGTAGAACTACAACGAATTAACCAATTTTGTCTGTTTGTATGATTTAATAATCGGGGATTGCCCGTATTGCCTTTTTTTAAATGTATGAAAACATTTATTTGAAGCAATTTTTTAATTTTGTAATTTATTCAATAATTTGGGAAAAATTTAAACAACGTGACATCAGGGCGGACAAGGCGACAGCTGTTTCGATTATACCTTGTAAATCTCTTCAAAGCCTTTTCTCCCGGAATAGGGAGTCGAACCCGCACTCCTACGATAGTTGAAATGGTTATAAACGCATTCAGCTACGTCATGCCTTAGTTGTTGTAAAGTTTTTCCCAATTGCCTTCTTTTTGCATATTTTAATCTTTTACACATTGCATACTTCGTATGCAATTATGTGTTAAAAATATGCTTGGTACGGCGGTTTTCAAAGAAACTTTGGTTTTTGTTGCTGTTTTTATTCTATTTATAGAACTACAACGAATTAACCAATTTTGTCTGTTTGTATGATTTAATAATCGGGGATTGCCCGTATTGATTTTTTTTAAATGTATGAAAACATTTATTTGAAGCAATTTTCTAATTTTATAATTTATTTAATAATTTGGGAAAAATTTAAACAACGTGACATCAGGACGGACAAGGCGACAGCTGTTTCGATTATACCTTGTAAATCTCTTCAAAGCCTTTTCTCCCGGGAGTAGGAGTCGAACCCGCACTCCTACGATAGTTGAAATGGTTATAAACGCATTCAGCTAAGTCATGCCTTAGTTGTTGTAAAGTTTTTCCCAATTGCCTTCTTTTTGCATATTTTCGTATGCAATTATAAGATCAAAATATGCAAAAAGAGGGCAATTGGGAAAAACTTTACAACAACTAAGGCATGACGTAGCTGAATGCGTTTATAACCATTTCAACTATCGTAGGAGTGCGGGTTCGACTCCCACTCCCGGGGGAAAAGGCTTTGAAAAGATTTACAAGGTATAATCGAAACAGCTGTCGCCTTGTCCGTCCTGATGTCACGTTGGTTAAATTTTTCCCAAATTATTAAATAAATTATTACCTATTGTTTGCATTTTTCTGTGGTATTCAGGTTTATCCATCGCTACTGTTACATTACCCTTATCGGCAGTAAGTATTAAAATATCTTTATTTCTTTCAAGAAACTTTCTTGTGGAATGTAGGGTATTTTGTATAAATTTATCTCGCGCTGACAAGGTATTCTTATTAAGATGATCGTGTATGAGCTTTGTAAAATTGCTTCTTCCTATTTCCTGTTCCTCTTTATCTTCTAAAGTATGTATAATATTCTCCCCGTCTGCAATAAGTTGGAAAAGTGGAAACTCCTTATTTTGGATTGGAAGAGCATACTTAGGGCGTAAGGATAAAAGCCACTGAATGCCATTTGGTATTTCTAAAGATGTTTTATTTTGAAACCATTCAGGGATCACCCTAATATTTAACTTTTCTCTTTGTTTCCTTACCAGTTCTTCGTACATTTTAATTTGTGTATTTTTGATACATTCCGCGATTTTGTTTACTAACATATCCTCACTTCGAAAAAATTTAGTAGAATGATTCAACTCCAGAGACTGAGTAATTTGGGTTCTTATATATTTACCTCTCTTTCCTTTTCTCTGATGAGTTCATGCTTAATATTTATAAGTAAATTTATAAGTTTTCTTTGCACTTTTTCTACAAATGCGGACACTACGTTGCAGAATCTCATGGGTGTTTTGTTGTTACTTGTATTATTGGTGATAAGGTAAATTATGTTCTTGGTTATGTTGCAGATAAAGTTCGAAGTTAAGCCGCTTCGTCTGCATCTCTACAAAAATTTTGTTGATGTTGTTAGTCTTGTAACTTGCTTTGTAGTATGTTGGTAGCGCTTTATGTATTTGTTGGTTGTGACGTTTTAGATTTCTTTGATGTTTTTGTACACTTTGAATGTATTGTTTTTCTGACGGTGTGCTCTCCGTTTGAACATTTTTTAAAAACTATTATTGGCCTTTAATCTTTAAAATTTATTAAACTATTTCATGAGCTCGAGGCCTTATCCAAATAAAAACGCAGTATAAATATTTTATATTTTTATTTTTATTTTATATTCGATATTTCGACTTCAGTCTGAAGTCATCATCAGGACTGTGAAACAAAACAAAAACAAAAACAAAAATTATAACATTTTCAAAAATCAACCATAAAACAAATATCACTTACACAAGACAAGTCCTTATAAGTGTAAGGAATATATTTTTGAACTGATTTAACTTTGCTAGAATTTTGAATATCTATTGGTTCTATAACACACTCAAAACTTGCCACAAATACCATTCTGAGTGGATAGTGGTTGTAGATATATCTATACCTTGTGTACGATCCGTATGTGTAGTATTACTAGGAGGGCTTGAGCATTTTACAGCACCAATAACATCGGTTGATGTCTATTTTTAATATCACATATATTTAGTCAGAGTCGTAATATGACTGTTCATTGAAATATTTTAACCTGAAAATGCAAAAACAAAATTGATTAATGAAAAGAAAATAAAATTAATTATGGAAAATATTACAATTCACTAGCTGCCATACTCACCACCGCGTGTTTTAAAATCAATGAATTATTTTTCATTCAGGAAATGAAAAAATTGTAGCAAATGTCAAATGTCTACACTTTACTTCTGACAGTCAATGCATGGCTACACCGACATTAGGCCTCATGCGCAATCATCTCGCGCACTACACGTCACGTACTACATGCCGCACTACACGTCACGCATTACATGCCGCACGACGTATCGAGCACAATACGCCACACATGTCGCGTATTACATATCTCGACCAATCATTCATTTGGTCGAGATTTAAAATACTTAATTCAACATTATCGACAATACACGTCAAAAATAATGTTGAATGGTGGAAGTGCAACTCTGTAATACCTTTTCAGCCAGGTTTGGAACCGTTCCGTGTGGTGGCAGGCCACTTGTTGTGAAAACAAAGTTCACCACAAATCAAAAGTAAATTTTAGGACTACTTCGGTGACATCTACCGACATAAATCAAATTATAAAATGTACTAAAGGCGCTAAAGCAACAGCCACATTGCATGGATGCGTGCGAAATTCGTTTTTTTCTTCCTTTCTTTGCGCGCATAAGTATTTACTTATGGCCTTAAATTTTTTATTTCAATTAAATTTTATTTCAATAAAAATGTTTTTTTCTTCTGCGAAAATATATTAGAGATACTTTTTTTGTTTACGCCACCCAAACAACATTCCGCCAACCTCAATTTGGGCATGATCAATGATACCAATATTCTTTCAGATCATGACCCGTTACCAAACCTTATTGGCCAAGTCAGAGGGAGGCGCAAAACGTTTCGACGTTGCTTGCCAGTTCTGCGGCAGGGATCATAGCCTTAGGATCTGTGCCGAATATCGAAAAAAATCTCCAGAAGAGAGGTTGCGGGCAGTACTTCTGCATATGTATTGTCCAAACTGTCTGTCGCCCTTTCACCGCGTGGACAGATGTAACAGCAAGTATCGCTGCAAGAGGTGCCAAGAGAAGCACCACACCACGCTTCATTTAGATGAGCGTCGAGCGGTATGCGACGAGACGACCACAAACGGCGAAGACAACACGTCCGACAACGCGTTGTCAATCAACCTCTCGGGACCGGCTAAATCCTGGGCTCAGCAGGTGGAAGAAGAAGAGATGGAAGAAGAAAGAGAGAGAGCGGAAAAAGAGCATGCGAAAGCGGAAATGAGGCCGTCAACGAGCAGGAGTGGAATGCGCAGTTTCCGACCGCTGTTGCAGCACGAACGAAGGGCGGAGGAAGAGAAAAAAGCTCGAAACCAACAAAATAATTGGCGGCACCGTGAGGTCGGACCCCATCGAAACTCAGCTAAATCGTCCAAACTCGCAAGGCAGCAACGGCGAAAGAAATCGACGCCATACTCTCTCGAAGTCCAAAGTACAATGAAGCTAACGCGCGAGACGCCAGAAGGCTTCCGGACAGGGCGGCTGCTCCAGGCTACACCATCGCCCATCATGCGGCCTTTCGTGCCCATTGCGCCGACGGCCATCGTACGAATCGAATCGCGTGGGCATTTACACCTGGTTCGGGCCATTATTGATCCCTGCGCCACCAGCACGATCGTCGATGCGGAGCTGGTACGCGACTTACAATTGGAGCGCCAAGGGCATGGACAATGCACCCTCATACTGCGCGGCAAATTCGGAGCGTCGACGCGCATAACAACCCAAGCAGCCGTCGTCGAAAGCTATTTCCGTTTGAGTCCACCGTCCAATGTGGACCCCAAGATTGCCGCGCCCTTTGAGTTCATGCGGCTGGCGGATCCGCAATTAACTACACACTAACATACTAACAATATGTGCGAAAAATAAGATTGTTGGAGACAAATAATCATACAAAAATATAAACAATATTTCAAAGCACCGTAAATGTAAACAAAATTTTGCAAACACAAAAGTATATGGAGTGACTAAAAGTACGACATACAATTATACGTATATACATATATCATCTGATTTTCCTATTGTTGTGGGAGAGATCTTCCTACCGCGCATTGTTGTTGCCTTAAAACTAAGTTCCGATACACATGTGCGCAGTGGTCAGTGTCCGCTTTAAAATTCATCCTAGTACTATTAGGGGTGTTCGCTATATGAAATATTTCCAAAGTAAATCTTTTATTATAATTTCTCTCCTCCTGTAAAATAGTTACATTATCGAAGTCTGGATAATGCCCCGTATCTTTACAATGGGCTGACAAGGCCGCCTTATTTTCTGAATAATTGTTTCTTAACTTAATATTAGATCTGTGAGCGGAAATCCTTGTCTTGAGTTTTAATTTTGTTGTCCCCACATATACCTTGTCGCATACGTGGGACCCGTCACCATTACACGGAATTCTATAAACAACGTCGGATTTCTCATGCTTTGGTATTTTATCTTTTGTACTGCTGTAGACCTTTCTAAGAGTGTGATTATATGTCGATGCTATTTGGTACTTTTCCCGATTGTAAAGATTTGAGTATTTTATTCGGTTCATTACGCCCGGCACATGTACTACTGATTTATATATTTTATCTCCCGTAGTTTATCTAATTGTATCATTGTTCAACCTGATAACGGAATTTCTGAGCAATTTGTTGGTTATCTTTATGGGGAATTCATTATTTCTCAGAGTTTCTTTGACAATTTCGATATTCTTCTTGTGAAAAATCTTGTCACTTATTGAGAGAACTCTTCTTATGAAGTTACTCGCCGTATTAATAATAGTTCTATTTTCGTGTTTTGAGTTAAAGTTTATGAGTCTACCTGATGCGGTCGGCTTTTTGTACCAGTCAATAAGCAGCTTGTTATTCTTCCTTATAACAAGTGTATACAAGAATGGTATTTTTCGATCCTTTTCTAATTCTATTGTGAATTTTATTGATTTGTTGCAGCTATTAAGATTTTTAGGCATATTTTCCACCTCCTCTGTTTTAACAACCGCAAACAAGTCATCCACGTACTTAGTTAGTAAGCGGGGTTTGTTGGTGGATTCCATTACGAATTTGGATAATAGTTCCTCCATTACTATATCCGCTACGACAGGTGCTGCTGGCGATCCCATGGGCATCCCTGAAAGCTGTTCATATATTTTATCATTGTATTTGCAATATCGGTTCTCTTTAATGCAGAACTTGATAATTGTTATAAATAGTTCCTTTGGTATAAGTGTATGTTCTTTTATATCATTCCACTTAGAGGAAATTATCTCCAAGGCCAATTCTACTGGAATGCTCGGAAATAAAGAAACCACATCAAATGACACTAAAGTCTCATCATCATGAATAAATGTATCTTTTATTTTATTCCTAAACTCAATTGAGTCTTTAACGTTATACTTGGAGGTGTTTGTTATATTCTTAAGTATGTTTACTACATATTTGCATAAATTGTATGACGGCGAGTTTATGGACGAGCAAATCGGTCGGAGAGGTACCCCTTCTTTATGGATTTTTGGCAAACCATATATTCGTGGAGGGTTTGCACTTTTGCAGACCAGATGCTTATTTTCCCTTAAATCAATTATATTCAGATTGAACATTTTTTGGACTAACTCGTTATTCTTTCTTGGAGTTTGCTTGTAGGATCACGCTTCAAAACTCTATAGGTTGAAATATTATTAAATATTTGTATGATTTAATAATCGGGGATTGCCCGTATTGCTTTTTTTTTTAATGTATGAAAACATTTATTTGAAGCAATTTTTTAATTTTATAATTTATTTAATAATTTGGGAAAAATTTAAACAACATGACATCAGGACGGACAAGGCGACAGCTGTTTCGATTATACCTTGTAAATCTCTTCAAAGCCTTTTCTCCCGGGAGTGGGAGTCGAACCCGCACTCCTACGATAGTTGAAATGGTTATAAACGCATTCAGCTACGTCATGCCTTAGTTGTTGTAAAGTTTTTCCCAATTGCCTTCTTTTTGCATATTTTAATCTTTTACACATTGCATACTTCGTATGCAATTATGTGTTAAAGCTATGCTTGGTACGGCGGTTTTCAAAGAAACTTTGGTTTTTGTTGCTGTTTTTGTGCTATTTATAGAAGTACAACGAATTAACCAATTTTGTCTGTTTGTATGATTTAATAATCGGGGATTGCCGGTATTGCTTTTTTTTAAATGTATGAAAACATTTATTTGAAGCAATTTTTTAATTTTATAATTTATTTAATAATTTGGGAAAAATATAACAACATGATGTCAGGACGGACAAGGCAACATCTGTTTCGATTATACCTTGTAAATCTCTTCAAAGCCTTTTCTCCCGGGAGTGGGAGTCGAACGCGCACTCCTACGATAGTTGAAATGGTTATAAACGCATTCAGCTACGTCATGCCTTAGTTGTTGTAAAGTTTTTCCCAATTGCCTTCTTTTTGCATATTTTAATCGTTTACACATTGCATACTTCGTATGCAATTATAAGATTAAAATATGCAAAAAGAAGGAAAGGAAGGGGAAAAACTTTACAACAACTAAGGCATGACGTAGCTGAATGCGTTTATAACCATTTCAACTATCGTAGGAGTGCGAGTTCGACTCCCACTCCCGGGAGAAAAGGCTTTGAAGAGATTTACAAGGTATAATCGAAACAGCTGTCGCCTTGTCCGTCCTGATGTCACGTTGTTTAAATTTTTCCCAAATTATTAAATAAATTATTACCTATTGTTTGCATTTTTCTGTGGTATTCAGATTTATCCATCGCTACTGTTACATTACCCTTATCGGCAGTAAGTATTAAAATATCTTTATTTCTTTTAAGAAACTTTCTTGTGGAATGTAGGGTATTTTGTATAAATTTATCTCGCGCTGACAAGGTATTCTTATTAAGATGATCGTGTATGAGCTTTGTAAAATTGCTTCTTCCTATTTCCTGTTCCTCTTTATCTTCTAAAGTATGTATAATATTCTCCCCGTCTGCAATAAGTTGGAAAAGTGGAAACTCCTTATTTTGGATTGGAAGAGCATACTTAGGGCCTAACGATAAAAGCCACTGAGTGTCATTTGGTATTTCTAAAGATGTTTTATTTTGAAACCATTCCTTACCAGTTCTTCGTACTTTCTAATTTGTGTATTTTTGATACATTCCGCGAGTTTGTTTACTAACATATCCTCACTTCGAAAAAATTGAGTAGAATGATTCAACTCGAGACTGAGTAATTTGGGTTCTTAATATATTTACCTCTCTTTCCTTTTCTCTGATGAGTTCATGCTTAATATTTATAAGTAAATTTATAAGTTTTCTTTGCACTTTTTCTACAAATGCGGACACTACGTTGCAGAATCTCATGGGTATTTTGTTGTTACTTGTATTATTGGTGATAAGGTAAATTATGTTCTTGGTTATGTTGCAGATAAAGTTCGAAGTTAAGCCGCTTCGTCTGCATCTGTCCAAAAATGTTGTTGATGTTGTTAGTCTTGTAACTTGCTTTGTAGTATGTTGGTAGCGCTTTATGTATTTGTTGGTTGTGACGTTATAGATTTCTTTGATGTTTTTGTACACTTTGAATGTATTGTTTTTCTGATGGTGTGCTCTCCGTTTGAACATTTTTTAAAAACTATTATTGGCCTTTAATCATTAAAATTTATTAAACGATTTCATGAGCTCGAGGCCTTATCCAAATAAAAACGCAGTATAAATATTTTATATTTGTATTCGATATTTCGAATTCAGTCTGAAGTCATCATCAGGACTCTGAAACAAAACAAAAACAAAAACAAAAATTATAACATTTTCAAAAATCAACCATAAACCAAATATCACTTACACAATTGAGTATGTTATACAGACTAACAATATGTGCGAAAACTAAGATTGTTGGAGACAAATAATCATACAAAAATATAAACAATATTTCAAAGCACCGTAAATGTAAACAAAATTTTGCAAAAAGAAAAGTACATGGAGTGGCTAAAAGTACGACATACAATTATACGTATATACATATATCATCTGATTTTCCTATTGTTGTGGGAGATATCTTCCTACCGCGCATTGTTGTTGCCTTAAAGTGGTCAGTGTCCGCTTTAGAATTCATCCTAGTACTATTAGGGGTGTTCGCTATATGAAACATTTCCAAAGTAAATCTTTTATTATAATTTCTCTCCTCCTGTAAAATAGTTACATTATCGAAGTCTGGATAATGCCCCGTATCTTTACAATGGGCTGACAAGGCCGTCTTATTTTCTGAATAATTGTTTCTTAACTTAATATTAGATCTGTGAGCGGAAATCCTTGTCTTGAGTTTTAATTTTGTTGTCCCTACATATACCTTGTCGCATACGTGGGACCCGTCACCATTACACGGGTTTCTATAAACAACTTCGGATTTCTCATGCTTTGGTATTTTATGTTGTTGTTGTTGTTGTAGCGATAAGGTTGCTCCCCGAAGGCTTTGGGTAGTGTTATCGATGTGATGGTCCTTTGTCGGATACAGATTCGGTACGCTCCGGTACCACAGCACCATTAAGGTGCTAGCCCGACCATCTCGGGAACGATTTATGTGGCAACATTAAACCTTCAGGCCATCCCCTCCCTCCCGACCCCAAGATCCATGAGGAGCTTGGGGTCGCCAGAGCCTCGTCTGTTAGTGGAACAGGATTCGCCGCGGATAGTTGAGGTTGACAATTGGGTTTGGAGAAGCTATATATTGCGCTGGCAACTTGAAGGGTTGCGCTACACACCCCTTGAATCTGGTATTTTAGTCTCCTCTTACGACAGGCATACCTACCGCGGGTATATTCTGACCCCCTTACCCGCTGGGGATTTGGTATTTTATCTTTTGTACTGCTGTAGACATTTCTAAGAGTGTGATTATATGTCGATGCTATTTGGTATTTTTCCCGATTGTAAAGATTTGAGTATTTTATTCGGTTCGTTACGCCCGGCACATGTACTACTGATTTATATATTTTATCTCCCGTAGTTTGTCTAATTTTATCATTGTTCAACCTGATCACGGAATTTCTGAGCAATTTGCTGGTTATCTTTATGGGGAATTCATTATTTCTCAGAGTTTCTTTGACAATTTCGATATTCTTCTTGTGAAAAATCTTGTCACTTATTGAGAGAACTCTTCTTATGAAGTTACTCGCCGTATTAATAATAGTTCTATTTTCGTGTTTTGAGTTAAAGTTTATGAGTCTACCTGATGCGGTCGGCTTTTTGTACCAGTCAATAAGCAGCTTGTTATTCTTCCTTATAACAAGTGTATCCCAGAATGGTATTTTTCCATCCTTTTCTAATTCTATTGTGAATTTTATTGATTTGTTGCAGCTATTAAGATTTTTAAGCATATTTTCCACCTCCTCTGTTTTAACAACCGCAAACAAGTCATCCACATACTTAGTTAGTAAGCGCGGTTTGTTGGTGGATTACATTACGAATTTGGATAATAGTTCCTCCATTACTATATCCGCTACGACAGGTGCTGCTGGCGATCCCATGGGCATCCCTGAACGCTGTTCATATATTTTATCATTGTATTTGCAATATCGGTTCTCTTTAATGCAAAACTTGATAATTGTTATAAATAGTTCCTTTGGTATACGTGTATGTTCTTTTATATCATTCCACTTAGAGGAAATTATCTCCAAGGCCAATTCTACTGGAATGCTCGGAAATAAAGAAACCACATCAAATGACACTAAAGTCTCATCATCATGAATAAATGTATCTTTTATTTTGTTCCTAAACTCAATTGAGTCTTTAACGTTATACTTGGAGGTGTTTGTTATATTCTTAAGTATGTTTACTACATATTTGCATAAATTGTATGACGGCGAGTTTATGGACGAGCAAATCGGTCGGAGAGGTACCCCTTCTTTATGGATTTTTGGCAAATCATATATTCGTGGAGGGTTTGCACTTTTGCAGACCAGATGATTCTTTTCCCTTAAATCAATTATATTCAGATTGAACATTTTTTGGACTAACTCGTTATTCTTTTCTTGGAGTTTGCTAGTAGGATCACGCTTCAAAACTCTATAGGTTGAAATATTATTAACTATTGTTTGAATTTTTCTGTGGTATTCAGATTTGTCCATCGCTACTGTTACATTACCCTTATCGGCAGTAAGTATTAAAATATCTTTATTTCTTTTAAGAAACTTTCTTGTGGAATGTATGGTATTTTGTATAAATTTATCTCGCGCTGACAAGGTATTCTTATTAAGATAATCGTGTATGAGCTTTGTAAAATTGCTTCTTCCTATTTCCTGTTCCTCTTTATCTTCTAAAGCATGTATAATATTCTCCCCGTCTGCAATAAGTTGGAAAAGTGGAAACTCCTTATTTTGGATTGGAAGAGCATACTTAGGGCCTAAGGATAAAAGCCACTGAATGTCATTTGGTATTTCTAAATATGTTTTATTTTAAAACCATTCAGGGATCACCCTAATATTTAACTTTTCTCTTTGTTTCCTTACCAGTTCTTCGTACTTTTTAATTTGTGTATTTTTGATACATTCCGCGAGTTTGTTTACTAACATATCCTCACTTCGAAAAAATTGAGTAGAATGATTCAACTCCAGAGACTGAGTAATTTGGGTTCTTAATATATTTACCTCTCTTTCCTTTTCTCTCATGAGTTCATGCTTAATATTTATAAGTTTTCTTTGCACTTTTTCTACAAATGCGGACACTACGTTGCAGAATCTCATGGGTATTTTGTTGTTACTTGTATTATTGGTGATAGGGTAAATTATGTTCTTGGTTATGTTGCAGATAAAGTTCGGAGTTAAGCCGCTTCGTCTGCATCCAAAAATTTTGTTGATGTTGTTAGTCTTGTAACTTGCTTTGTAGTATGTTGGTAGCGCTTTATGTATTTGTTGGTTGTGACGTTATAGATTTCTTTGATATTTTTGTACACTTTGAATGTATTGTTTTTCTGACGGTGTGCTCTCCGTTTGAACATATTTTAAAAATTATTATTGGCCTTTAATCTTTAAAATTTGTTAAACTATTTTATGACCTCGAGGCTTTATCCAAATAAAAACGCAGTATAAATATTTTATATTTGTATTTTTATTTTATATTCGATATATCGACTTCAGTCTGAAGTCATCATCAGGACTGTGAAACAAAACAAAAACAAAAACAAAAATTATAACATTTTCAAAAATCAACCATAAAACAAATATCACTTACACAATTGAGTATGTTAGACAGACTAACAATATGTTGAAAATAAAGAGGTCATTCACCTCACTATTTGTAGCGAAAGCGTTTATGGGTGGGTAAAAAACCGGCGTGTTCTTCAGGAACATTCCTTCTCAGACCACCGGTATATTGAAGTAATGGTAAAGTTCTTCGTTGATCAGCCTATTGCGAGACGTAACCCATGTAATACAAACTGGGAACTACATAATGAGCTGTTAGCGGGCGGACTATCAGCACTGCCCTCACAAAGTCCCTCATCAAAGGAGGAGCTAGAGGGTTTGGTAGAAACCTTCTCATCGGCATTCTCAAATGCCCTAGAACATGCTTGTCCAATGCCAAAACCACGCGGTAAGCGTAAACCTCACTGGTGGTCCCATGATCTGGACTTACTTCGTAAATCCTGTAGAGAACAGTTTAACAACGCCAAATTCCTTGATAATGGGGCACAATGGCTAGAATACAAGGGCAAACTAAGGACCTACAAAAAAGTCCTGAGATAAGCGAAAAGAACTTCGTGGAGAAACTTCTGCACTGGAGTCGAAAGTGTCGCTGACACATCAAGGCTACGGTGCATGCTTTCTAAGACGCAAACAGCTATTAGCTTTCTGCGGAGACCAATGGTACCTGTACAAGCACAGGAGGGGAAACCACAAATTTCCGGGGAAACATGAGGAGCACTAAACAATGCTTTAACGAGTCTGGATGAAAATAGACCCCTAGTGGGACTGATCGATCAACTACTCAAGGGAAGGAAAGTACTTTCTTCACTGGGGAAGGTTTATATAACACGCTTTGTCGCAAGGGGCACATCGCAGGATGGTGTTTTCTCCTCTACAATGGAACCTAAAGGCAAACTCGCTACTAAGAGATACTAGTTGGAGGAGCGGGAAGATTGTGGCATATGCTGATGATCTAGCGATTGCTTACAGAGGCAATTTCCCTCAAACTTTATGTAACTTGATGCAGGTAGCATTGCGAGAGGTTTCCCTATGGGCCTCCCGATGTGGACTCGGCGTCAATTCCGACAAAGTTGAGCTTTTCCTACATACCAAACCATACAAAATATCATCGTTAAACCTACCAGAACTAAATGGTGTACGCCTAAGCCTGGGAGAGAAGGCCTAATTTCTTGGCGTAGTTTTGGACAAAAAGCTGAACTGGAAGGATAACGTCATTCAGCGACAAAAGAAAGCTTACACTGCATTATACACGTGTAAAAGAGCCATTAGAAAAAAATGGGAGCTCACCCTCAACATATACAGATGGATTTATACCGCGATTATCCCACCCATACAACTGTAGCACTGTATGGGATAGTCGTATGGTGGCCAGCCTTGAGTAAGGCGTCAAACCAAAACTTTGTGGGTAAAGTCCACAGATCCAGCATAATCAGTATAAGCAGCCCTCTAAGAACAACGCCTAGCGAAGCTCTTCAGGTCATTCTTGACATCCTTCCATTAGATCTAGCTGGTTATCGCACGGCGGCAACTTCAGCCCTGCGCCTAAAGGAGTTGTCGTGTTGGAACAGCAAGACACAGGACACTCTGGTATAATAAACAAATACAGTTTTCTCCCATCTAGCATGTATCGCTGTGTGACAACAGTTGCGGAAGCAAACTTTAAGATAAACATTCCCAATAGGGATGAGTGGACGGAGTCGGATAGGTGCTTTGCTATTGACGGCAGCATTTTCATATACATGGACTGCAGCATTATGCATTTTATGCCAGTGCATTTCAGCATGTTTATCATGACCTCCTATGCGAATGCATTCTTAGGCATATTTAAATACCGACCACATAAATTATGTTCACCCCAACACAGCGGGAGATCAACGTCATATGAATGCCGACAACAACAAGAATATCCATTTGCATTTCTTTGTAAACCCTTGCTCATTGAGTCACACTGACAAGCACACGTGCCGGTCAGAATGTCCGATCGCCAGTGTCTGTTTGTCAATGTGACGTCATAAGAAATATTTGCTGACTTGGCACATATGAAATAGAATGTAAATAGTTCTAGTATATAAGTATATATATAATATTTGTAATAGTATTGTAAGACCGTTAACTATAAAAGAGGAGGTATTTCAGTAATAAAGGCAATCATATTCTGACGCTCAACCTTAGCGTTTAATTTCAATTCATATGGTAATAGTTCATGGCGATCCTGCCAGTACAGATCAAAATTGGCACAACTACTAAAAAAGGTCTGACTGCCCAGAGAGCCTAACCATTTTTTTTTAAGTATATTATAAACCGGATAAAGGACAACACAAACAGAGATTGGAATTTTAACAATGCACCACTTGCCTTTTCCTTCGGATTTTTTCACCAGAGGACCAATTAGTAAAAAGATCAGTATTATGCATACAACGGAAAGGATTTGGTAATAGTTCATGGCAAAAACAGAACACTAAATATTGGCATTGATGACCAGCGAGCATAAGAAGAAGTGGCATACAATTTGGCATTGAAACTTGGACATGATTGCACTGAAATTTGGACATGATGGCAATGAAATGATTGGCGGAAAGCAGAATGACATAAGTATTTAAGTATAGAATCAATTGAGCGGCCGTTACGGACGCTAAACCGTTAGCAAAAACGAAATTTTTTGCTTAGGAATTTTTTTTAAAAACTAGGACTAGGTTAATTGAGAAAAAAAAATTATTAAGTAAATTGAAAAGCTAAATGTTAAAATTTAAAGAAAAATGTTTAAAAAAAAAAAAGGATTAATTAAATATTAAAGAATTAATTAAGAACTAAGATTAAAAAAATCTAAACATTTCTTTGAAAAATGGCACAAATCCAGGTTAAAAATGGAAAATTTTTTCGAAGCCCAAAGTGGCATAGGAAAAAAAGAAATAAAATAGCATAGGAATTAAATTTTTTAAATATTTTGTAAAATTAATAATTTGAAAATTCTGTAAGAAAATTTTAAATATCTGAATTAGAAATGTTAAATTAAACAAAATTGTTCTTTAAGAATAAAATTTTTTTCAAATAATAACAATGTTAACTAAATATGGGAAAAATAATAAAAGTAAAATGGAATGCTTAGATAAAAATAAGGAAAATTTTATTGAAGTCTAAATTGAGTACACCTTTTGCGGAAACAGGAAAATAATTATAGGATTTCAAAATGTCAAAATCAAGTATGAACCACCAATAGAATCAGATACGAACAACGTTCCAAACATTCCAGATGTTTGGTTAGCAGTTATAGGTTGCGTATTCATGCTATTGTTACGAATGTTGGCGGCACTAAGGGGTACTGCCATCTATAGGCCGATGCTAAGCAGTGACGTGAATTCACATCAATAATTCAATCATTATGTCTACACATACGCGTGCACGCGGCGGAGAAGCAACGCACAAGCACATACAGATATCTTATCTGAAATGCCCCTAACGGTATGCAATTGTGATTGTGGAAGTGTCGCCCACACATACAAGCGCATGGGGTATGAGAGAAGCTATAAAACTAATACATCTGTAGTTGTATCTGAGAAATTTATAACTAGCTAGTAAGTTCTGGAATTAGAAAAGCCTAGAAATATGCAAGGTCGGACAGTATAAAAGGGCGAAAACAGTGGAGGCGAGTGATCAGTTTCATTTAAGCTATCAGTCAGTTTGGTTATTAAGCAAGCTAGTTGCAAAGTATAAGTGTTAGTGTGAAGTACTTTAATAAAGGCCATTTTCCATTATTCAATATTGGAGTTATTTATTCAACAGTTTAGTGATTCGAACTTAGCAGAAGATTGCAAATAAGAATATTTGCAGTAAAACCGTTACAATTGGTGTCAGAAGAGGAATTGTTGAATAAATTCCGAAGACTTCGAATACAACTTGGACATGCCAAAACTAAGTGAATTGAGGATCCAGCAACTGAAGAAGGAGTTGGAGGACTGTGGATTGAATACAACCGGCTATAAGATAGAACTTCAAGCACGGCTACGAGAGTTAATGGAGTCGCAAGGAATTGATGTGGACGAGTATGTCTTTTATCCTGATGGGGACGAGACAACAACAAAAATTTAAGAGAAAAACGAAACATCACAGACAGTTACGAGCACAGACTTGAACATGATTTTGGCTGCAATATCTGCACAAACATCGACAGTAACATCAATGTCGTCGCAAATGTCAGAAATGTCGTCAGAAATAACATCGAAGATTCAAGCACAAGAAACGCGCATCTGACTGGAATCGCAGGAGACACGCATAACATCCAAGATGGAAGAACAAGAGGAGCGCTTATCATTGTAGGTGGCACAAATGTCTTTGCAGTTAAAAGCACAGGAAGCAAGGGTAACATCAAAGCTGGAAGCGCAGGATGCAAAAATCGCCCAATTTAAGGCAGAAATCGATGATTTGAAGGGTGGTATGGAGCAGTTACAACTAAATCGCCCAGCTGTTTCAACGAGTAATCCAAAGGTAAAAACACCATCCTTTGACGGTTCTGTTCCTTTCCAGGTGTTTAAGATTCAGTTTGAGAAGACCGCAGCAGTGAACAACTGGAGTGCTGAAGATAAAGTTGCTGCACTATTCGCGGCATTGAAAGGATCTGCTGCTGAAATCCTACAGACTATTCCTGAGGGAGAGCGGAACAGCTACGAAACATTGATGAGCGCTCTAGAGAGGCGATACGGAAGCGAACACAGGAAGCAGATACACCAAATAGAGTTGCAAAACCGCTACCAAAAAGCAAATGAGACATTGCAGGAGCTTGCTTCAGATATTGAAAGATTGGCTCATCTTGCGAATGCGGACGCACCCGTGGAATACACCGAGAGGGTAAAAATCCATAGTTTTATAAATGGAATACGGGACGTCGAAACAAAGCGAGCTAAATACGCAAACCCAAACCCAACATTCGCAGAAACGGTATCACATGCTCTGATTCAGGAAACAGCGTCGCTTCTGTGTAAGCCAGTTTTCAAAGCACGCCGTGTGGAAGTAGAAAGGCCAGAGTGGGTGGACGCAATATTGGAGGCGCTGAAAGGATCGCAAAAGCGGAGTGAAATAGTTATCAAATGCTTCAAATGCGGGAAGCCCGGTCACATTGCACGTCATTGCGATCTTGGTCCTGGTAGTTCCAACTTGAGTGGCCGTAAACGCAAAGCTGGAGGAGATGAGCAAGAGCGTGCCAGATGTAAAAATCGAGAGCTAGCTCCAGCTATTGAATGTCCTGTGATATCTGTGTCGCAAATTGGAAGGAAATCAAGCAGTCTTACCTACAGAGAGAATGTGGATGGCAAGGAGCGTGTACTGACTGTAGATACGGGCGCATCTCATTCCTTGATTCGATCTGATTTAGTCAACAGGAGAGTAAAACCATTACCTGGAGCAAGGTTGCGTACGGTCACAGGCGAGTATAACGAAGTCCAGGGAGAAGTGATATGTGAAGTCCTAATTGGGAAGGTCACGGTTCTACACAAATTCGTTATGGCGGAGATCATTGATGAAGTCATATTGGGAGTGGACTCCTTAGTTTACCATGACATCAGGATCGATATGCCAAGAAAGATTATGCGCTATGAGAACCAGGATGTGCCACTTAACTTCAGTTTGGAAGAAGGGTTCAGCAGTGATCGAGTGTTGGTGAAAGAGATTCGACAAAAACCGCAAAAGTCAAAGGCAGCAGATCGGGCAAGGGTTGATGGAATGAATGGGCCAAACAAATCAAAACCGAAGCTACCTGTGAGAGAAACACTGGCATTGAAAATCCCTAACGAACGTACTAAAACGAAGGAAAGAATTTCGCAGAAAGAATGCAAGGGTGGTTGTGAAGCGTCGGAACGATGCAAAGCAAATCTGTCCAGCGTAAGCACTACGAAGTAGTTCATTGGCCAAACAAAAGAGTGTGAAGGAACGAACCAGGGTATTGAGTGACCAGATGAAAGCCAGATACAATAAAGCAATTAATTCGGAAGGTTTTCAGGAAGGAGATTTGGTGCTGTTATACAACCCACAACGTAAAAAAGGTTTGTCCCCGAAATTGCAGTGTAATTGGGAAGGCCCATACAAAGTTGTAAAACGGATCAACGATGTAGTGTACCGCATACAAACCATCGGTAAACCACGAACCAAAATGAAAGTGGTCCATTTGGAAAGGCTGGCAACGTTTAGATCGAGAGATTTGTCTGATCGGGACGATCAGACTTAGGTGGAGGGCAGTGTTACGAATGTTGGCGGCACTAAGGGGTACTGTCATCTCTAGGCCGATGCTAAGCAGTAACGTGAATTCAAATCAATAATTCAATCATTATGTCTACACATACGCGTGCACGCGGCGGAGAAGCAACGCACAAGCACATGCAGATATCTTATCTGAAATGCTCTTGAAGGTATGCAATTGTGATTATGGGAGTGTCGCTCATACATACAAGCGCATGGGGTATGAGAGTAGCTATAAAAATTATACATCTGTAGTTGTAGCTGGGAAATTTATAACTAACTAGTAAGTTCTGGAATTAGAAAAGCCTAGAAATATGCAACGAGGAGGTCGGACAGTATAAAAGGGCGAAAACATTGGAGGCGAGTGATCAGTTTCATTTAAGCTATCAGTCAGTTTGGTTATTAAGCAAGCTAGTTGCAAAGTATAAGTGTTAGTGTGAAGTACTTTAATAAAGGCCATTTTTCCATTATTCAATATTGGAGTTATTTATTCAACAGTTTAGTGATTCGAACTTAGCAGAAGATTGCGAATAAGAGGATTTGCAGTAAATTCGTTACACTATTGATCATCACAATAGCTATGATGCTCCAAAATTACATGAAGCATAAGTACAGACAACTATACGTCCAAGATCGTATGTAAGAAATTTCACTTCTAGCACTCTATTATGAAAAAAAACTCTATTATTTAAAAACTTGTCCCTGATGATGATTTCAGATTGAAGTCGAAATATCGACCAAAATTAAAATTTATGAATATAAAACAAACCAAAAGGAAGTTTTATTCATTACCGCGGCCTTTCAGCTCAACTAATCTAATTAAGTGCAACATTCAAGGCTACTAAATTTATCAAAATAAAAACTTTTTATTTAAATTTAAACCTCAACTTGGTTTTAGAGAAGAGCAACAAACATTTGAAAATAAATTTTTAAATAATAAATTCAAAATGTCTCAGATGACAGTAAAAAATAGCTTCATTAACACTGCCTAAGTCCAATAGCAAATCAAGAATTGGCACAAATTCTTTGAAAGCTCCTGATATCATTGAAGACAAAGATAATCAGGAAGCTGCACAATAGTAGTTCCTATGAATGTGTAAAAGCGCTATAAAAATTTTGCAACAATACTACATTTCGCTCTCGTTTTCATCTTAGGATAGAAAAATGCTTACTTACTTACTTAATTAGCGCTTAACCGTCTAAACGGTTATGGCCGTCCAACAAGGCGCGCCAGTCGCTCCTCCGCTCCGCCAACCGGCGCCAATTGGTCACACCAAGGGAGTTTAAATCGTTTTCCACCTGGTCCTTCCAACGGAGTGGGGGCCGCCCTCTACCTCTGCTTCCATAGGCGGGTTCCGATAGAAACACTTTCTTGGCCGGAGCATCATCTTTCATTTGCATAACATGGCCTAGCCAGCGCAGCCGCTGCGTTTTAATTCGCTGGACTATGTTGATGTCTGCGTATAGCTCGTACAGCTCATCATTAAATCTTCTTCGGTACTCGCCATCGCCAACGCGTAGATGTCCATAAATCTTTCGAAGAACTTTTCTCTCGAACACTCCCAAAGCCGCTTCATCTGCTGTTGTCATGGTGCTGAGAGACAAATTGGTGGAAAATAATTGAATATTTACTCGAGTAGGCAAATTTAATATGATAATAATTGGTACCCAAGTTCTCAAAGATCGAATAATCGCACTAACCCAAGAGGTAGTGCATGTGACAATCCCGGTAAAAACTAAAATAGTTCTTCATAAAAATCATGACGATTCTGTCTTGGTGGCCGCCGCAGAAATCGCATGACAAATAAGATAAAAAAGATACTTCTGGAAAATAAGAAAAATAAATTAAAAGTTATGAAAAATTGTTGCACCCACTGTACCATCCTTTTGCCCATTAATTGGACTACTATCAATACATAACTACTTTGCTCTTCCACCAATCAAAACCCCTATTTTTTTCTCGCATAGGTGATAGATTTCTTACTTTATGTGTACTTAGTTAAGTAGAACTCGACAACCAATGAAAATCGTTGTTTAAAAAAAGGGTAATACAAAAATCATTCATCTCTAGTTAATAGAAATATCACATTAAATTAATAATTATAAACTTACAAGCACGGGTTTCATTTAAGAAAACCTCACAATTCAAGAGGTCATAATTTTACATAATAGAAAAAATATTTAGCCACCGGTAGAATAAGAAATACTAATAGGGAAATATCTTTCATTCTAAATAGAATAGAAATAGTAATAGAAAATAGTTTTACTTCAAACCCCCTACAGAATAGAAAATAGTAATAGGAAATATTTTTACTTTATGTATGTTTGTTTTTAATGGTGTGTTCAGTTTATACTTATATTTAAAAATTCATGAGCTTAACACCGGCTTATAATAATTGAATTTCAAATATTATGTTTTCTAAGAGAAACTGAAAAGTAAGAAACATTTACTGCCATATTGCGATGGACCCATTTCCAAAACCGCCAACGTAATCATCATCAGGCAATTTTGTAATGTTATCAAAGGTTTCACCGGGAAACCTTATAATAATTGAATTTCAATTATTATGAAGCTGAAAAGAAAGAAACATTTACTGGCATATTGCGATGGACCCATTTCCAAAACCGCCAACGTAATCATCATTCCAGGTGAAACCTTTGATAATATTACAAAATTGCCTGATGATGATTACGTTGGCGGTTTTCGAAATGGGTCCATCGCAATATGCCAGTAAATGTTTCTTTCTTTTCAGCTTCATAATAATTGAAATTCAATTATTATAAGCCGGTGTTAAGCTCATGAATTCTTAAATATTTTTACTTTAACCTAAAAAAAAAAATATATGGAAATAATAATCCATAAAAATAGGCTTAAACCTGTACTCAGACTTATAAACATACACACAAGAATCCAAAAAACCCAAGTCAGCATAACAATGAAAAATTAAAGCAAATGTAAAAATAAGGAACGCATAAAAGAAAAATAAAAACAACATGGCACACTTCTATGGCAATTGGATGACCGTATGTAGTTAGGCGCCAAACTATATACGTTCCTCCCTTAAAAGCATATGGAAGTGTGCACTTGAACGAAAGAAAACACAAAATGCATGTTAACAAAAAATATATAAATAACAACATGTTACATTGAAAAAAAGCACAAAATCACACATGTAAGGCAGATGCAAACGGATAATGACTAAGTAAACAAACTCTTCAATCGCAATAAATTACTAAAAAAAAAGGGGATTAAAATTATATGAATTCAAACAAACCTCAAGTGGTCTCTTCAAGAGTCATATATAATTTTTTTCAAATCATAGACGACTCTTTTTCTAAGGAGGTTGGTGTAGCATTATGCATTACCCCTTTTTTTGCCAATGCATTTCAGAATGTGCATCATGACCTCCTATGCGAATGCATTCTTATGCATATTTAAATACCGACCACACACGGTCATACTGCACTCATATTACAATGTTGACCCACATAAAAAATGTTCACCCCAACACAGGGGGAGTTCACCGTCATATGAATGTCGACAATAACAAGCATATCCATATGCATTTCTTTGTAAACACTTGTTCAATGAGTCACACTGACAAGCACACGTGCCAGTCAGAATGTCCGATCGCCAGTATCTCTTTGTCAATGTAACGTCATAAGAAATATTTGCTGAGTTGGCACATATGAAATAGAATGTAGTTATTTCTAGTATGTAAGTATGTATATAATATTTGTAATAGTATTGTAAGACCGTTTACTATAAAAGAGGAAGTATTTCAGTAATAAAGACAATCATATTCTGACGCTCAAACTAAGCCTTTAATTGCAATTAATTATGGTAATAGATCAGGACGGCTCCAAGCTAAACGATAGAGTTGGAGGAGGAGTATACTCAAGGGACCTTGACCTCCAGCTCTCCTTCAGACTACCCGGCCACTTCAGTGTATTCCAGGCAGAAGTTTCAGCCATCATGGAAGCCGCAGCTAGGATAGGGACATACAGTAACGGCAAAGAAAACTTTATTTTCAGCGACAGCCAGGTTGCCATAAAATCTCTTGGCTCCTACTCATTCAATTCTGAACTTGCACTAAACTGTCGCCGATCTCTTTAAGAGATGGCCCAACAGAACCGGCTAGACCTCACATGGGTCCCTGGACATAGGGACATCGAGGGCAACTGAATTGCAGGTGAACTTGCTAGGCTGGGTACAACCAAGCAGATTCTTCCTGATCAAGAACGCTTAGGTATGCCATGGCCAACACAACAACAACCTGGGTAAACGTTCCGGTTAGTGTTTTGATTTTAGACAAAATTTCCTTAGGATTGGACTGAGGGTTTATAGACTCAGTGAGGGTTTCGAAGCTTTTCCGTTTAGCTTCTTTAAGCTTCCTTTTAAATATGGCGTTTGCATTATAATTTAAAAAGTTTGTGTCTGAGCGATACCTTTTATAAACATTCCATAAACCACATTGCTCATCTCTTATGGAAGATAGATATTCTGACCCATATGGGACTATTTTTTATGTAATTTGTAATGAGTTTGCGGTATAGGGTAATGAGCAGCATTGCGGAGAGCTTTTTGTATTCCTCTTGCTTCTTTATTAACATTATTTGAGATTGGAATATTGGTTAAGAAATCGATTATGCCAACTTGAAATTTTTCCCAATTTGCCTTATCTGTAATAAATTTTGGAGCAGGTCGACTGGTATAGGAGAGATTGAGGTCATTTTTGCTATTAGAGCAAAATGATCCATGTAATTCATGAAGAGTGGTGCACATTAATTTATTGACAATTTCGGCTGTGCACATAGCAACATCTACGTCCGTGAAGGTTCCTCGTGTGGAGAAATGTGTTGGAGCGTTTTCGTTTAAAACGATTAAGTTCTCTGAGAGAATAAGGTCCTCTAATACTTCTCATTTGTTATTGGAGTCATTCGTTCATATCGCCTACGATGATGGGATCTACATGGATATGACGGTAAATTTTATACCGAGGTTGATTTCAATAGCTATTGTTGCCAATGGAGATTGTATGTGGATATGCTTTTGTGGAAAATCTTTGAGAATGATAGCAGTGATTCCTTGCTTATTTGAGTTGTTCTGTGGCAAATTTGAGAAATAACTGGCATATCGTTTTGATATATGTATAGATTTATTGAAAAGCAAGAGTGTTTCTTGCAAAGATATGAAAGAAGGATGGTGTTTGTTCATTAGGAGCTTAAGTTCAAGTTGTTATATAGCCCTTTGATATTGCATTGCACAATGTTGAATGATATTGATATATTTGTAGATCAGAGGACTAATTACTGTATATCAATATCGGAATCCTGAGATTCCGTGTTTTTAGTATAATAATCATTATTTTGGATTAGTTGTTGTGTAAGAGAGGTGATGGGAAAGAGAAAATTTGATAATGACGGCAGAGATGTATTATTTGCCGTATTTAATAATGAATTTGTGGCTGTGTGGAGAGGAGTGCCTAAACGTTTGCTTGGGGTTGCTGAGGACTTTGTAGTTGTGTTATCGATGGGGTTGTGGCTGAGTTGTTGGTTTGATTTACCATAGTGATGGATGGCGTTATTTTTTAGCTGGCTAGGTATGTAGCCGTTGGTCTTATGCTGCTTATAGCAGCAGTTTTTGTACACTCTTTTGTCTTTTTAGTTAGTTTTCTGGAGGATGGCGATTCGGACGCGACGCTCACAGAGGAGAGCGCAAAAAAACAGTGATTCGGGTCCTCCAAATAAATCTGCATCACTGCAAAGTAGCATCAGCTGCACTCTACTGCACCTGTCTTCAGGTGCGGTAGACATCGTACTAGTCCAGGAGCCGTGGATCGCTGGCAATAGAATCTGTGGCCTGCGGACACCAACGTATAAGCTTTATAGCGCTCAGGAAAGGAGTAAGCCTCGCACATGTATATTGGCTAAGTCTACTCTTAATATTTTTCTTCTACCCAATTATAGCGATGGGGATCTGACAGCGGTTAGCGTCGAGGTGCTAGGGAGGAGCTTTAAACTTGCTTCCTTCTACCTAGCGCACGATCACCAAGGCTCATAACCACCGGATAATTTCAGGGATTTCGTAAGAGCGGCAAATCCACGAAACGATTTCATCCTACTCGGAGGCGACGCCAATGCTCATCACGCCCAGTGGGGCAGTAGTGATACAAATGACCGAGGTGAGTCTTTATTAACTATCTGTTAGGCACTAATCTAAGTATATGTAATAGGGGAAATTATCCCACTTTCATTACGAGAAACCGCGTGACATAACACTGGTCACAGACTCTTTCAGTGACCTGATCGTTTCATGGAGAGTTCTAAAGGAGCACTCCTTTTCTGACCATAGATATATAAGTTTTTCTATATCAGAGGCGCACGTAAGTCCTAAGTACATACAAAATATTAGAAGAACGAACTGGGGCTACTATAAGAAGATTATAGGTAAAAAGCTATCTGAAGAGGTACGAGCCCCAGAAAGCGAGGAGGAGCCAGACGTGTTTGTAAATAATTTCAGTCAAAAGTGTAGGAATTCTTTAGATAGGGCTTGCCCGACTAAAAAGGTTTGGAAACTCACAAACCACCATGGTGGTCGTCCGATCTTGATATGCTTAGGAAGTCATGTAGGGCGGCATTTAATAAAGCAAAGCATGATGGACATGAATCCTCATGGGCTGCTTATAAAGCGAAAATAAATATATATAAAAAAGCAATCCCAAATGGAAAGCGATCCTCCTGGAGGGATTTCTGCGGCAGGATTGAATCCACATCCGCGGCCTCCCGGTTAAGGAAGGTGCTATCGAAATCTCCAACTCAGCTAAGTTACGGCCAAAAGCCGGATGGGCACTGGACGGACTCCAGCGCTGAAACCATAAACTTGCTAATGGCTACGCACTTCCCAGCAAGTACGGGCGTGTCTTCAAGTATTGTCAGCGGAGGGCCACCTAATGATCAGCTGATAAGCGAAATCACAGATGATAAAAGGATAGATTGGGCTTTACAGACCTTCAAGCCCTATAAATCGCCGGGGCCGTATGGAATTTTTCCGGCTCAGCTCCAGTATATTGCCGAACTTATAAGGCCCTGGATTAAAGGGATGCTTATAGGTTGTCTTAGGCTCAATGACGTACCAGTATCGTGGAGGGAAGTCAACGTGGTCTTTATCCCCAAGGCAGGGAAACCCTCCCACTCTAAACCAAATGATTATAGGCCTATAAGCTTATCTTCTTTTCTGCTTAAAGCGCTCGAAAGACTCCTAGAGGACTACATCAGGAGGAGGAGTGAGCCGGCGCTTCTTTCGCAAGCTCAGCATGCCTATACTAAGGGCAGGTCAACTGACACGGCCTTGCACTCACTGGTATCCGCTATCGAATGGTCAATAGACCTCAAGGAATACACATTGGTGGCATTTCTAGATATAGCGAGTGTATTCAACAACGTTCTCCCGGAGGCCATCACCTCGGCGCTGGCCGACGCGCTGGGGGTGGACGCGTGACTGGTGGAGTTTATATACAATCTGCTTACGCGTAGGCAGATTAAAACTTAGCTAGGTGGATGCGTGATCCGGGGGCCGGTCGGCAGAGGCACTCCGCAGGGAGGTGT
Organism: Eurosta solidaginis; assembly: GCF_040869045.1. Taxonomy (NCBI): domain Eukaryota; kingdom Metazoa; phylum Arthropoda; class Insecta; order Diptera; family Tephritidae; genus Eurosta; species Eurosta solidaginis. The sequence continues at coordinate 150,121,869 of NC_090320.1, forward strand.
TCTCTCTCCGCTACTTTGGGTGGTTACCGTCAACCAACTACTACGCCTCATGGAATCAGAAGGTCACCAAGCGATCGCGTATGCAGATGACATCTGCGTCACCATGCGGGGGAAATTTCCGCAAACTCTTTGCAACCTAATGGAATGGGCCACAGCCACAGGTTTGGAAGTCAACCCGGATAAAACCGAGCTTGTCCTCTTCACGAGGATGTACAAAGTGCCAAATCTAACACCGCCAAGAATTGGGGGTACGTTTTTAGCGTTTAGCGATCAAGTCAAGTATTTGGGAGTAATTCTGGATAGGTAGCTTTTATGGAGTGACCATATAGTGGAGCGATGCAAGAAGGCAGCAGCAGCGCTGTTCACCTGCAAGAGGGCAATTGGCACCACCTAGGGATTCTCCTCCAAGGTGACATACTGGATTTATACAGCCATTGTGCGCCCGATTCTTCTTTATGGTGCCTTGGTCTGGTGGCCTGTACTAGCTAAAACTACCTATCTTAAAACGCTTCAAAAGGTGCAACGGAGTTCGGAGCTCTGCATCACCGGGGCTCTCGGCTCCACTCCATCTGAAGCACTCAACAAAATGCTATTCCTTCCACCTCTTGACCTGGTGGCGAAGGAAATAGCGGTCATCGCCGCTCTACGCATAAGGGAAACAGGTCTGTGGTCAAATGGATCTAGTGCACACGCAACAATCCTGGGCACGAACGCCCATTCCCAATACCGGTGCGCACTGACTACTGCACGCCAAAGAACGTCTTCGTTAAAAACTATAGTATATATATACCATCGCGACAGGACTGGAATACCAGACAACATACGGTATCGGGTGCCATCAACATATTCACGGATGGTTCTAAGCTTGACGGGAAGGTAGGATCACGCTTCAAAACTCTATAGGTTGAAATATTATTAACTATTGTTTGCATTTTTCTGTGGTATTCAGATTTATCCATCGCTACTGTTACATTACCCTTATCGGCAGTAAGTATTAAAATATCTTTATTTCTTTTAAGAAACTTTCTTGTGGAATGTAGGGTATTTTGTATAAATTTACACGGAATTCTATAAACAACGTCGGATTTCTCATGCTTTGGTATTTTATGTTGTTGTTGTTGTTGTAGCGATAAGATTGCTCCCCGAAGGCTTTGGGGAGTGTTATCGATGTGATGCTCCTTTGCCGGATACAGATCCGGTACGCTCCGGTACTACAGCACCATTAAGTTGCTAGCCCGACCATCTCGGGAAGGATTTATGTGGCCACATTAAACCTTCAGGCCATCCCCTCCCTCCCCACCCCCAAGTTCCATGAGGAGCTTGGGGTCGCCAGAACCTCGTCTGTTAGTGAAACAGGATTCGCCGCGGATAGCTGAGGTTGACAATTGGGTTTGGATAAGCTATATATGGAATTTCTGAGCAATTTGTTGGTTATCTTTATGGGGAATTCATTATTTCTCGGAGTTTCTTTGACAATTTCGATATTCTTCTTGTGAAAAATCTTGGTACTTATTGAGAGAACTCTTCTTATGAAGTTACTCGCCGTATTAATAATAGTTCTATTTTCGTGTTTTGAGTTAAAGTTTATGAGTCTACCTGATGCGGTCGGCTTTTTGTACCAGTCAATAAACAGCTTGTTATTCTTCCTAATAACAAGTGTATCCAAGAATGGTATTTTTCCATTTCTAATTCTATTGTGAATTTTATTGATTTGTTGCAGCTATTAAGATTTTTAAGCATATTTTCCACCTCCTCTGTTTTAACAACCGCAAACAAGTCATCCACGTACTTAGTTAGTAAGCGAGGTTTGTTGGTGGATTCCATTACGAATTTGGATAATAGTTCCTCCATTACTATATCCGCTACGACAGGTGCTGCTGGGGATCCCATGGGCATCCCTGAACGCTGTTCACACATTTAAACATTGTATTTGTAATATCGGTTCTCTTTAATGCAAAACTTGATAATTATTATAAATAGTTCCTTTGGTATACGTGTATGTCCTTTTATATCATTCCACTTAGAGGAAATTATCTCCAAGGCCAATTCTACTGGAATGCTCGGAAATAAAGAAACCACATCAAATGACACTAAAGTCTCATCATCATGAATAAATTTATCTTTTATTTTGTTCCTAAACTCAATTTAGTCTTTAACGTTATACTTGGAGGTCTTTGTTATATTCTTAAGTATGTTTACTACATATTTGCATAAATTGTATGACGGCGAGTTTATGGACGAGCAAATCGGTCGGAGAGGTACCCCTTCTTTATGGATTCTTGGCAAACCATACTTCGTATGCAATTATAAGATTAAAATATGCAAAAAGAAGGCAATTGGGAAAAACTTTACAACAACTAAGGCATGACGTAGCTGAATGCGTTTATAACCATTTCAACTATCGTAGGAGTGCGGGTTCGACTCCCACTCCCGGGAGAAAAGGCTTTGAAGAGATTTACAAGGTATAATCGAAACAGCTGTCGCCTTGTCCGTCCTGCTGTCACGTTGTTTAAATTTTTCCCAAATTATTAAATAAAGTATTACCTATTATTTGCATTTTTCTGTGGTACTCAGATTTATCCATCGCTACTGTTACATTACCCTTATCGGCAGTAAGTATTAAAATATCTTTATTTCTTTTAAGAAACTTTCTTGTGGAATGTAGGGTATTTTGTATAAATTTATCTCGCGCTGACAAGGTATTCTTATTAAGATGATGGTGTATGAGCTCTGTAAAATTGCTTCTTCCTATTTCCTGTTCCTCTTTATCTTCTAAAGTATGTATAATATTGTCCCGGTCTGCAATAAGTTGGAAAAGTGGAAACTCCTTATTTTGGATTGGAAGAGCATACTTAGGGCCTAAGGATAAAAGCCACTGAATGTCATTTGGTATTTCTAAAGATGTTTTATTTTGAAACCATTCAGGGATCACCCTAATATTTAACTTTTCTCTTTGTTTCCTTACCAGTTCTTCGTACTTTTTAATTTGTGTATTTTTGATACATTCCGCGAGTTTGTTTACTAACATATCCTCACTTCGAAAAAATTGAGTAGAATGATTCAACTCCAGAGACTGAGTAATTTGGGTTCTTAATATATTTACCTCTCTTTCCTTTTCTCTGATGAGTTCATGCTTAATATTTATAAGTCAATTTATAAGTTTTCTTTGCACTTTTTCTACAAATGCGGACACTACGTTGCAGAATCTCATGGGTATTTTGTTGTTACTTGTATTATTGGTGATAAGGTAAATTATGTTCTTGGTTATGTTGCAGATAAAGTTCGAAGTTAAGCCGCTTCATCTGCATCTCTCCAAAAATGTTGTTGATGTTGTTAGTCTTGTAACTTGCTTTGTAGTATGTTGGTAGCGCTTTATGTATTTGTTGGTTGTGACGTTATAGATTTCTTTGATGTTTTTGTACACTTTGAATGTATTGTTTTTCTGACGGTGTGCTCTCCGTGTGAACATTTTTAAAAACTATTATTGGCCTTTAATCTTTAAAATTTATTAAACTATTTCATGAGCTCGAGGCCTTATCCAAATAAAAACGCAGTATAAATATTTTATATTTGAATTTTTATTTTATATTCGATATTTCGGCTTCAGTCTGAAGTCATCATCAGGACTGAGAAACAAAACAAAAACAAAAACAAAAATTATAAATTTTTTAAAAATCAACCATAAAACAAATATCACTTACACAATTGAGTATGTTATACAGACTAACAATATGTGCGAAAACTAAGATTGTTGGAGACAAATAATCATACAAAAATATAAACAATATTTCAAAGCACCGTAAATGTAAACAAAATTTTGCAAAACAAAAGTACATGGAGTGGCTAAAAGTACGACATACAATTATACGTATATACATATATCATCTGATTTTCCTATTGTTGTGGGAGAGATCTTCCTACCGCGCATTGCTGTTGCCTTAAAACTAAGTTCCGATACACATGTGCGCAGTGGTCAGTGTCCGCTTTAAAATTCATCCTAGTACTATTAGGGGTGTTCGCTATATGAAACATTTCCAAAGTAAATCTTTTATTATAATTTCTCTCCTCCTGTAAAATAGTTACATTATCGAAGTCTGGATGCCCCGTATCTTTACAATGGGCTGACAAGGCCGTCTTATTTTCTGAATAATTGTTTCTTAACTTAATATTAGATCTGTGAGCGGAAATCCTTGTCTTGAGTTTTAATTTTGTTGTCCCCACATATACCTTGTCGCATACGTGGGACCCGTCACCATTACACGGAATTCTAAAAACAACGTCGGATTTCTCATGCTTTGGTATTTTATCTTTTGTACTGCTGTAGACCTTTCTAAGAGTGTGATTATATGTCGATGATATTTGGTACTTTTCCCGATTGTAAAGATTTGAGTATTTTATTCGGTTCGTTACGCCCGGCACATGTACTACTGATTTATATATTTTATCTCCCGTAGTTTGTCTAATTTTATCATTGTTCAACCTGATCACGGAATTTCTGAGCAATTTGTTGGTTATTTTTATGGGGAATTCATTATTTCTCAGAGTTTCTTTGACAATTTCGATATTCTTCTTGTGAAAAATCTTGTCACTTATTGAGAGAACTCTTCTTATGAAGTTACTCGCCGTATTAATAATAGTTCTATCTTCGTGTTTTGAGTTAAAGTTTATGAGTCTACCTGATGCGGTCGGCTTTTTTTACCAGTCAATAAGCAGCTTGTTATTCTTCCTTATAACAAGTGTATCCAAGAATGGTATTTTTCGATCCTTTTCTAATTCTATTGTGAATTTTATTGATTTGTTGCAGCTATTAAGATTTTTAAGCATATTTTCCACCTCCTCTGTTTTAACAACCGCAAACAAGTCATCCACGTACTTAGTTAGTAAGCGGGGTTTGTTGGTGGATTCCATTACGAATTTGGATAATAGTTCCTCCATTACTATATCCGCTACGACAGGTGCTGCTGGCGATCCCATGGGCATCCCTGAACGCTGTTCATATATATTATCATTGTATTTGCAATATAGGTTCTCTTTAATGCAAAACTTGATAATTGTTATAAATAGTTCCTTTGGTATAAGTGTATGTTCTTTTATATCATTCCACTTAGAGGAAATTATCTCCAAGGCCAATTCTACTGGAATGCTCGGAAATAAAGAAACCACATCAAATGACACTAAAGTCTCATCATCATGAATAAATGTATCTTTTATTTTATTCCTAACCTCAATTGAGTATTTAACGTTATACTTGGAGGTGTTTGTTATATTCTTGAGTATGTTTACTACATATTTGCATAAATTTTATGACGGCGAGTTTATGGACGAGCAAATCGGTCGGAGAGGTACCCCTTCTTTATGGATTTTTGGCAAACCATATATTCGTGGAGGGTTTGCACTTTTGCAGACCAGATGATTATTTTCCCTTAAATCAATTATATTCAGATTGAACATTTTTTGGACTAACTCGTTATTCTTTTCTTGGAGTTTGCTAGTAGGATCACGCTTCAAAACTCTATAGGTTGAAATATTATTAACTATTGTTTGCATTTTTCTGTGGTATTCAGATTTATCCATCGCTACTGTTACATTACCCTTATCGGCAGTAAGTATTAAAATATCTTTATTTCTTTTAAGAAACTTTCTTGTGGAATGTAGGGTATTTTGTATAAATTTATCTCGCGCTGACAAGGTATTCTTATTAAGACGATCGTGTATGAGCTTTGTAAAATTGCTTGTTCCTATTTCCTGTTCCTCTTTATCTTCTAAAGTATGTATAATATTCTCCCCGTCTGCAATAAGTTGGAAAAGTGGAAACTCCTTATTTTGGATTGGAAGAGCATACTTAGGGCCTAAGGATAAAAGCCACTGAATGTCATTTGGTATTTCTAAAGATGTTTTATTTTGAAACCATTCAGGGATCACCCTAATATTTAACTTTTCTCTTTGTTTCCTTACCAGTTCTTCGTACTTTTTAATTTGTGTATTTTTGATACATTCCGCGAGTTTGTTTACTAACATATCCTCACTTCGAAAAAATTGAGTAGAATGATTCAACTCCAGAGACTGAGTAATTTGGGTTCTTAATATATTTACCTCTCTTTCCTTTTCTCTGATGAGTTCATGCTTAATATTTATAAGTAAATTTATAAGTTTTCTTTGCACTTTTTCTACAAATGCGGACACTACGTTGCAGAATCTCATGAGTATTTTGTTGTTACTTGTATTATTGGTGATAAGGTAAATTATGTTCTTGGTTATGTTGCAGATAAAGTTCGAAGTTAAGCCGCTTCGTCTGCATCTCTCCAAAAATTTTGTTGATGTTGTTAGTCTTGTAACTTGCTTTGTAGTATGTTGGTAGCGCTTTATGTATTTGTTGGTTGTGACGTTATAGATTTCTTTGATGTTTTTGTACACTTTGAACGTATTGTTTTTCTGACGGTGTGCTCTCCGTTTGAACATTTTTTAAAAATTATTATTGGCCTTTAATCTTTAAAATTTATTAAACTATTTCATGAGCTCGAGGCCTTATCCAAATAAAAACGCAGTATAAATATTTTATATTTGTATTTTTATTTTATATTCGATATTTCGACTTCAGTCTGAAGTCATCATCAGGACTGTGAAACAAAACAAAAACAAAAACAAAAATTATAACATTTTCAAAAATCAACCATAAAACAAATATCACTTACACAATTGAGTATGTTAGACAGACTAACAATATGTTGAAAATTAAGATTGTTGGAGACAAATCATCATACAAAAATATAAACAATATTTCAAAGCACCGTAAATGTAAACAAAATTTTGCAAAAACAAAAGTACATGGAGTGGCTAAAAGTACGACATACAATTATACGTATATACATATATCATCTGATTTTCCTATTGTTGTGGGAGAGATCTTCCTACCGCGCATTGTTGTTGCCTTAAAACTAAGTTCCGATACACATGTGCGCAGTGGTCAGTGTCCGCTTAACGTTAAGGTGCATCCCTGATCTCAACCAATCACAGCGCCGTAAAACAACAACACAATGCCGCCTGGGCCGCCTGATAGAGGCGCAAATAGATTTTCTATTTTAAATGATGAAAGCGATTTTACACTCCCATCCCAACCTATATCACAAACAAGCTCCCCTTAACCATCCCTAATACTTAATCCTTTCATCTCCCGACAACGAACTTGCCAAACTCAGCCCATTTGTAATAAAGCAATGCATTGACGCTATATCAACCCAAATCGACAGTATCAAGCAATTAAAAGACGGTTCGCTCCTTTTGATAGCCCGAAACGAAAAAGTTGCAGAAAAATTCATGAAAACCAAAACCCTATCAAATTTTTGTAATATATCCGTCCATCTCCACGCATATCTACACACTGTAAAGGGTATTGTTTACGCACCTTGCCTTATCCACGTGAAAGAAGAAGGGATCATCGAAGAACTGCTAAGCCAGGGAGTTACAAAAGTATACAAGTTCACAACCACGCAAGATGGAAAGCAACATCTACCGACAAAATGATTCTCTCATTCGATCGGTATCACCTCCCACAAGCACTTGGCCTAGCATACTTGCGAAGGATGCAATCTACCCCCGCATGAACCAAACAACTGCACCCGAAGCCAGTGTGCAAACTGCGGAGACGAACACCCATCAAACGACAAAAACTGCCCAAGACTTAAACAAATGAAAGACGTGCTGCAAATTAAAACCATCTACAAATGTAGATTAGGAGAAGCATTCAAAATATACAACCAAAAAACCCCATCCAACGACACATCCAAACCCTCCTACGCCAGCACTGCTAAGGAATCTGACAATCCACCCAATAACAACCAAAACATACCAAAATCAACCAACTGGACTACAACCGCTAATACCACCGAACACCTAAAACGACTAGCCTCACCATCAACAATCAACTCGAAAAAAATGCCCAAAAAAACGTCTGCCAACAACATCGAAAAACCCATCTCCAACACTAAAACCACTATAAAAATACCAATATGAAAAGAACACCACAAATCCCAATACATCACCATTAACTTACATCACACAACAACTTATTTCAAGTAACAATTATTTCACCCCATCTGAAATCAACTCAATGCAAATAGATGCAGATGAGAGCTTATCTCCGTAAACACCGCGTTACGAAAAAATAAGCTCACTAATTAAAACTCACAAAACATGCTAAGCAAGTTCAATATTTTGCAATAGAACATGAACGGTTTCATTAACAACAGTATTGATCTCGACCTACTCAATAATGAACAACCCCAGTTAATATCAATCCAGGAAACCCACTGCCGCACTGGGTTTACTCCAATACACCCAAAAAACTAACCGACATAAAAACTCGTGGTGAGTCACGTTTTGGTCGAAAAATGTACCCTTTCGTCATTTTTTTTTTGCAGGCTCGAAAATAATGGGATACGAGACGTTGAAGTGGTTCCAACAGCATGGGTGGTCTTAAGTACAAAGCTGGAGGAGATGATCAAGAGCGAGTCAGATGTAAAGATCGAGAACTTGCTCCAACTATTGAAGGGTCTGTGATATCTATCTATTATTGAATATTGGAGTTATTTAATCAACAATTTAGCGATACGAACGTTAGTAGAAGGTGTCAAATAAGCGAAACTCCACTAAATTCGTTACAATATTTAACACCGGAGTTATCCCACTCACATGGAAACCCGCAATTATCGTTTCCATACTAAAACAAAACAAAGACCCAACAACTATCTCCAGTTATCGACCGATCTCCCTGCTACCATGTCTGGCCAAAACTCTAGAAAAAATAATTGCCGAGACTTTCCTGGTTTCTGGAAGCAAGGAAATTAATAAGCCCAAACCAAGTCGCATATAAAGCTAAGAGCAGCTGTGTCGACGCTCTACTTCACATAGACTTCTACACAACAAAATCCCTATCATCAAGGAATCATGTGTCTACTATCCATTGACTTCGAAAAAGCCTTCGATAGAATTGGGGCCCACGTCATCTTTGAAATTTTCCAATCTTCGGTTATTGGGAGAAATGCCTTAACATTCATCAAATCATTCCTGACCAACCTTTGTTTTACAGTCAAGTTCAATAACACATTTTCCGACCAACAGCAGCTTCACAACGGGATCCCTTAAGGATCTCCATTTTCAGTAACGCTCTTCCTAATCGCCTTTAACCGAATTCGCACAATTGTTTATAACTATAAATTTCTAGATCACTGCATATACGCAGACGATCTATATATAATAACCAAACGAAATGACAATAACGACAACAACACATTATTCTGCAATGTAACGAACGAGATATCCAACTGGGCAAACATATCTGGAGCGAACGTCAACTTCTCCAAATCCGGAATCTTACACATATGCCGAAAGCACGGCTGTAAACCATCAGACCTATCAACTCACACAGTATAAAATACGTCGAAAGATTTCCTCGTAAAACACATAAACTTGCACTTCTGTAAGTTTAGTGACATGACGTTCACATCACACCACTCAACTAGGTTATTCAGATCGAATTGAAGAAGTGCCCTATCATCAGTTGAGCGAATGAGCATAACCAGTTTGACATCATAAGCGTACATCAGCGGCATGCAGCGCTTCAAAACATTTGGGAGGTCATTAAGAGCAGGAACAACACTGGACCAAGGTGACTGCCCTGGGGAACTCCAGAAGATGCCTTGAGGAATTAAGACAAGCAATTGTTAAACACAACGGTCCTTCCAAGTACGAAGAAACCCAAGAGAGAAGCCTTGATGGGAAACCCAATCGAGTTTTAGTAGGAGTAAGGAGTGGGAAACTTTATAAAACGCCTCACTGAAATCAGTGTAAATGACATCAACTTCAATTGATTCATATAGTTTTGGAATAGCACAAAGTTTGGCTATTCCTCTATAGTTTGTGACAAAGATCTACTCCCACTTTTATAAAGTGGTATTATAAATGAGCAGGGCATTAAATAAGCAGGGTTGACAAAGATATTGAGCGCAAGTTCTTAGCATAACAGATGGTATTTCATCAGGTCCACTGGAGTAGGAAATTCTCAGACTTCCCAGATGCCTTAGTGTCTCATCTGTATGAATATATGGGATAACTACTGAGTTAAGCGAAGGTAACATATATTGATAATCCACCAGAGGGGAGTCAGGGATTGTCGAATAATTTGATTTAAAAAAGACAGCAAACATATTTGCAATCTCGGAGTCATTACTAGAAATCTGATCGTTATACTTCATTATAGAAGGAAACCCTTTAATTATTCTTTTGGAGTTGACGAAGGAATAAAATGATTTTGGATTGGAAGAGATCCGATGCTTAATCTTCATCAGATAATTCTTATAGCATCTTACCTGTAGCCCTGTTGTCCTTAAGACGCAATATGGAATATGCAGCATAATCACTATTAGAACCAGATAATTTGAAACGCTTGAAAAAGCGTGTTTTTTTTTTGTTTTTTAGGTAATTAAGTTCTCTAGAGCTCCAAGCAGTAGCTGGAGGTGCTGAATAGGTTGTGTAAAAGGCACACATTTGCGAAATATTGCATGTAAAACGTTTGTGAATGAATGGAGCTCGCTGCAATATCTCCGTCGTACTCAGGCCACTTTATTTTAGAGACTTGATCCATTAGTAAAGACCAATTGGCCTTCCTAAACAGAAACCAGTGAGAAGACGCATTCGGATCAGTAGTATTCCGCACCGGTAAACTGAGACAATCCAGGTATATTGAAAGTGCTGGATGATAAACATCCTCAGGCAATACCACTGGATCACATCAAGTTACAGAACAATTCGATGTGTCGTCTCAAAATATTAAATCAATATATTTGCCAAATTTATTATGAATTCTGTTAAGTTGATAAAGACCAACGTCTGCAAGGTCATTTAAAAACTCTTAGAATACAACATTGGAAGCAGTGGGATCTAGCATTCCATCAATAAAATTCCACGACACAAAGGCAGATTGAAGTCGCCAGCCACTAAGACAAAATCAACAGACCTTGACATAGCAAATATAAACTTTAATAGGGAAGAGTGTTTTAAGTATATAAAAATATCTGACTGAGGCGGATTATAAGACGCTACAAAATATTTATAAGTGGATAAGAGTTTAACTCGCACGCAGAGGATTTCAACATCAGCAGAATCATCGAAATACACTTCCTGAGCAGAGAACCTGGTATGTACGGCGATTAACACGCCTCCACCAACGCTGTTTTGTTGGTCTTTTCTAAAGATCTCATATGAGTCTGCTAATATCTCAGAGTTAAACACAGTTGGTTTCAACCATGTCTCAGTAAAAACCAAAACGTCATAACAGAAGTCATGACATCGGAGAAAAAGTTCCACTAGTTTAGTATTTAGACCCCTAACATTCTGATAATAGACGTTGAGGTCAATATGAAAGGTATCAGACAAATCTCGAAGCTGTAGAAAACATCACCAACTGGAATACAATAAATGCCACCCGCGACATTCTGCACCAGTCTCCTCATACCAAGCTCTTATGGGTACCAGGACACGCAGGCATCACTGGGAACGAAAAAGCAGACATAGCATCGAGGTCCGCCTGCAAACCCCCTACAATCACAAGCATCATCGTGGAGAGATTGGTTTTCTGGAGATTCAGTCTTAAACAACACCAAGCCAAATTTAACGAACAAAGGGCACTCAATCAACATTACATTAAAGTCGTTAGATTTTTACGCCTACGCCTCGGCCACACAAACGCAACACACTCACACCTGCTTAACGCCCAAAACTGCAACAGTCGCCTCACTGTTAGCCACCTACTTCTTGAATGTCCAATGTACCAAAACCACCGATTATCCAACCCAAATAACCCCATCAACCTACTGAAACCTCCAACGACGGCAAACATCAATACTGTCTACAGTTATATCCGGGCCAATAATTTTGGTCCCCCATATAAAGTATTGTTCTACAATACCATTAATGGCCAGTAAACAGGGAATATCCAAGTTAAACAAATATTTTTATTAAGGGATGAGGGCAGTATTAAACAAAAGTCATACTGAACATGGTTAAAATATGAACATGTTCAATTATGAGTAATGTGATATAAAATAATAGTTAATAAATCTATTTATTTTAGTTTTAATTATAAAGGTGGTATTCTGTGGGAAAATAGTATGGATCACACCCCTGGTTCGGGGGCCCGGATCATTTTTCGGTTTTCCCTTAATATATTTTGAGACTCAAATTTTTTCCCCCTTCAAATTATTAATACTGAGGTAAAGATGGGTCGTTTGAAACCTATTTCCATAGTTTTGGAACGTCGACCCTTATTGTAAATTATTACCAATTCATCCCCCTTCCACGAAATAATTTCACTGCTCTGCATAAATATTATTGTTGTGGCATTTATTTATCTTCGGGTTTTGATAGTAGGCATTTTCCGCAATAATGTCTATCTTCGTGAGCTGCCATGAAAACGCCTTCCCCACAGTTTTCTCCCGGGCATTCCCGTCGAAGGCGATGGATTTTTCCGTTTTCGTCAACCTAAATGATCAAGTATTAACGTCGTGTTATTGAACAAAAAAATTTATTTCGCTCCTTTGCGAATTAAAACTTTGGTCAAATTTTCGATTAGTGCACCCGTTGTTGACAGTAAATATAAATAAGAGTTCGCACAAAAAATGTTATTTATTCATGCCCGACGGAGCTCGCGCTGCAAACCCTAATTTTCCATCGTACATGTACTATAATTAATAATTTAATGGGTTATTTTTTTCATAAAAGAAAACGTCTACCAATTTCTACGTTCATTAAAACTAGGCCCTATTAAATAATGATTACCCGTTTGATTGATGCAGTTTTTAAAAGTCATTTAATTACATTGGTCACAAATTCCAATTTTTTTTCTGCACCAGAGACGCCATTATGAAATTCCTATGTAAAATCACCCCCTGATTCCGAAAATCAAGGTTAATTTTAATTCTATGGTAACGTTTTTGAGATATTCATGAATTACCGTTTTTCAAAAAGAAAAACAAAATTGGGTCCACTTAATCGTATATAACTCAAGAATGAATTGAGAAATTCCAAAACGGTTTGAAGCTTTTAAAAGGTAATACAATTTGCTATAAACTGTGCATACAACACTTTTTGCTAGGCCCTGCAGATTCAAGACAACGAACAATCATTACGGATTTCTTAAATTTTTTTTTGTAAAAATATCTTCATTGGTTCAAAAGTTATGATTTTTGCAAGGAAATAACTCAAAAGGCGCCACTGTGCGTCATTCGTCAACTACACGATATCAAGTGTCAAACTTGCAACTCTGTGCACATATGTTTTGTTTTTGCGCACGTCCATAAAGTTTACAAAATAAGTGAAATAAAAAAAAGTTTTTAGTGAAATAAATATAGTGTTATAACCAATCGAGCACTTTCGTTACGTAACATTCAGCTGTTATCCTTTTGTCTATCGTTTTGCAATTCATAATACGAACACACGAAAGATGATCGTTTTGGAGACGATATCGTCAAACAGAATGAGGCAGTAAATGCTTTTGTTTTTGTATTCAATACTCGAATGTACCTAAATTTACAGCCTCATTCTGTTTGGCGATATCGTCTCCAAAACGATCATCGTAACAGCTGACTGTTACGTAGCGAAAGTGCTCGTCGATTGGTATTCTGTATCACGAAAAGTTGCTACCAATACGAAAACAAAGTGTCAAAAGCAAGCAACAGGTATTCACCTATCGTTTTGGTTTAAAATGAGCGACACAAACAAAAAAGTGAGTATTATTAATTAATTAGTTATTATTGTATAAAAAAACTTGTATTTTATATTAGAAGACTCAAAAAGACCACAAGCGCCCAATTCCTCGTGCTTGTTCATGAACTGGAAGAAAATGTGGATCTGGCCAGAGGAGCACCGGTATATGGCGCAAATAAAACTTTATTTGATGAGCAATAGGCCAAAATTGCGCAAAAAGTAAATGCCCACAGACCACCTCAAAGAAGAGCGAGTGAATGGAGAAAGGTGTTATATGTACATACATATGTATATCCAAATATTATTATTTTATGTTATTTTATAGATTTTTGCCGACCTCAAATGCCGCACCAAAAAAAAAAAATTGCGAAAAACGCGGCAAATATGAGTGCTACAAGTGACGGATCATTTCAGCCGTCTCCACTCAGCGAAGTGGAGGAGATTATAGACAGAATGCTGCTGATGACGAAAGGAGCAGCGCCAAGCGGAATGACACTTGGTGTGTCAAGGCCATCGAGGGCAACGTCTTCCACAGCTGCAGTGCTAGTTGAATTCGCAGGAGTGAGTGCTATAGCAGGCCCAGTGTCCCCGACGCCACCATCTGCTTGTGCAACGCCAAATTCCACAGAGGAAGTTAATACCAGCACGACCGCTGTAGTGACACCGAGCAGAGCGCAGCGCAGAACCACTCAGACTCAAACCTTCCAACACCACATTGCCGATTCGGCGATAATTCAAGCCGATGCAACCAAAGCACTAGTTGACGTGGGTGAGGCACAGACCAAGGCAATGGAAAATTAGCTGAAGCAGCTATGCTACAAGCAGATGCTGCAAATTCCATTGCCAAGTCGTTAGAGGAGCAAGTTGCTATTTTTCTCGGCAGTCTGAGGCATTAGAAGCTATAGTAGCAAATATGACTACAGAGTTTGTACGTGAGTCCTAAACTTAATTGTTGTAAACTTTATTGTTTCTAGGTACCGGAGCGGTTCCTTGAACGACGAGTAACAGAAGCTTAATAATAAGCAGCAACAAAAAGGAGTATCAACACTAAAAGCAGAAGAAAAACGAAAAGTAAAAGTCAAAATTTCCAAATGGAGAGGGACAATAGTTTTAGTGAATTGCGAGGATTTTTGCTAATTCAGTGCATTTTTCAAGAACCACTTAACTATGCATTGTTTGAAGAACGCCCTGTTTCAGATTATATTTTGAGCTGATCCTTGCGATTCACTAAAACTATTGTCCCTCTTCATTTGGAAATTTCGACTTTTACTTTTCGTTTTTCTTCTGCTTTTAGGGTTGATACTCTTTTTGTTGCTGCTTCTGTTACTCGTACGTCGAGGATCTGATTCGGGACCTAGAAACAATGGTTCGGCCTTTCCAGACATAAGTATTCAACCAGAAGTACCTAAAAAGTTAAAACGAAGCTTTATGAAAGCATAAGTACCTTAATAAGATAGATAACAAGTTTTTTCTCACTAATTTATTTTTTGTGACAGTAAATGAATAAAAGGCTTGAACAATTTCGATATACAGATGTGAACACAAAAATAGTAGTGGCACTTTTAGCAAGTTTCGATTCCAGTGCTAGTTTTTATCGAATTTCAACCAGTTTCGCTTCAGTTAAAATATTTTGTAGCTCATTCTATTTTAGTACAATAATGTGCTAATCTTATATCGATAAAAAGGCTTCCTCATTTTTGTCAATTTTTTTTCTAACAGACCTTAGAATTTTTTTCCATACAAATTTTAGAAGGGATTTTTTTTTTATAAAAGGAGAAAAATACGATGGTACGTTATAAAAAAAATTGCCAATACTAAAATAGAATGAGCTACAAAACTGAATTCTCAGAAAATTTCTAAAAATTCTTGGTAAAAAGTTGCAAATTTTCATGAGACTCCGCTGGATTTTCCCGATTTTTGAGTAAAGTTTTAAGCTACAACTTATATTCGTCTAATTATATATAATATAGGTCAATATATTTTTATAAAATAAATTGGAAAAATATTTTATCTGAAGCGAAACTTGCTGAAATTTGATAAAAAAATTGGCACTGGTATTTTTGTGTTCGCAACTGTATAGTAAATATGTACTATAAAACATGGATCTCACAACATATTTATTTTATGTAAAGTATAGATATAAAGATTTAGATATAAGTAATACTACAAACATGGATTTAATAGCTTATGCAAATAAAACAATAAAACAATGAAATTTGTCGAAATTCATTATCAATCATAACTATTCATTCACATACTCATACTATATTTCCACCTAGGCTTTATTCGTGATTTAGGCCTCTGAAAAGATTTAACGTTAAATCTTGCAAGTTTTATCATCAACGTCGATATAAATACTCTTGTTTTTATGAAATGAATTTTATGAATTGATACAAGCTATCAATATTATATTTGAGTTCTGCCACAACATTGCCTTTGACGCCCCAATCTTTAAACTTTTTATGAATGTAGTCATTATATATGGAGTTAAGAAAAAAACAAAACTAACCTAACGCGCTCAAGTATTTCTTTTTCATAGCTGAAGCGATTTAAATCCATCATCCGAAGATTGTGTGGCTTTTAAGCACATTCGTATTAGACATTTTATAGAAACGGCAAACAAAATCGTTAAGCACTTGCAACCATTTTGGGCGTCTTGCAGTTACTTTTGCTGAGCGATAATCAATTAGTTTTAGTACGGATGAATCAGAACGACTCTCTGTAATACGTTCAATTAAGCTTATACCAGTTTGAGCAAAACACATATCGATACCACTGTTCTGCTGTTCAATATTGAACCTGTACCGATGCTGTACCCAAAAGCGCTGGATCTATAACGCCCACGTCACCAGTTAATGTAAATGAATACGCATCGGATCTTACTTGTGAGCACCTAATTGAGCACATGCCAGCGCCCATATACACACAAATAACATATTGTTCATTGGCAATTTGTCGAGTACCTGTACCACCAATTGAATTTTGTAACGAATTGGCTGCTGAATCATAGTCAAAACTCGATACTGTGCCACTTGTATCCATATAGTATTGCAGCATCCAGTGGGAGCTTGTGTAGCTTGGTACATTCACTGAATGAGGTATATCCTTCGTCACAAATTCCTGTAATAGTTATAGTTTTTTATTATTTCTTTTGTCGAATTTCTACCGATTTCGCAGGTCTTAACTTACCGCTTGTTCAAAGAAATCATCATAACCATAGGCACGCACTATCAATGAATTGGTCAAGTCCGCCAATTTTTGTAGAAAAGTTTTAGTTTTCTTGGCATAATCTTCCAAACTGTTTGACTGCTGCTTTAAACACATGCGGAATCTCTTTTAAATGAGGCTTTCAGTTATTTGCATTCTTACATTAAAAGCTGCACTCGACGCTTCTTCATCGAGTAGTAGATCGTGATGTACTTCCGAGAGATTGCCGCTGTTCAAACTCAGAGGCAGTTCATGCATAAACGAAATGCGTATATTGTGGATTGCGCAGCAAAGATTTATTATTTTTATTGCTTTTTCAGCCGAATAATAAAGTCCCCTCGACCCTATGATACAGCGAAATCGGGTTTTCACCACTCCAAAGCAGCGTACGATAAGGTTTCGAGCTTTACAATGTACCTGATTGTATCGAATTTGAACCGCTTCTGAAGGGGCCCTAAATGGCGTCATTAGTACCTAGTAGCCAAAAATTCCTTTTTCCATTTTGATATTGTGTTCTCATATGCCGTTCTCATATGCTTCACTATGCTTCCATATAAATGAGTCGTAGTCTGCCCCTGAATGCCTTGAATCCACAAACGTTATGACCATATTGTGGTCACATATCTATAGAAGGAAACAAAAAAAGCTGTCACCATAGTGAACGTAGCCTATCAGTATACATACTTACAACCAGCACATTTAAGCTATAAAAGCCTTTCCGGTTGTGTTATAGGTGTTTCATATCTGCAGGAGGTGACTTGATCTGCACGTGAGTGCCATCCACGCAGCCAACAACACCCGGTATGCCGAATTTGGTAAGGAAGTGCTCTTTTACTGCACGTTCTTCTTCCTCACTACTCTTAAAATTGACCCACTTTTGGCTGAAATGATTCTCAAAAATGGATAAGCATTAATCAATGACATTCGCTACCGTAGGCTGGGCTGATAACTGCCTGTTGCCAAAAAACGCAGGAACGTGGATAATTTTAGTTGGAGAGGTAAATGCGTGCTATGAAATGTATCCTTGAAATATATTTGTATTTAGTCAAAGATATGTTGAAATATTTCTTTGTTAACGCTAAAACGGAAGGTAGTGTAGGTCCCCATTTTCGCCCGCAAACGTTCACTTCTTGCTTACGTTTATATATTACGGGCGGATGAAAAAATCGAATTTTACGATGTGTTGTCATCACTAATAAGATGAACTGATATACAAAATGAATGTATGTACATTTTTTGGGGAAATGAAATAGGATTTTGATATGAAAATATTTTTATGCCATATTAAAGGCTGCATATAAACATATGTGTTTTTATGTATAAAGAGTGTAACTTTGTTTGATCTCATGGAATTTTATTTATGAATTGTTTTTGTTGTATGAGTGAATAAATCAATGATTTTGTTCAATATAATTAGTTTTATTAGTCCCCCGAGAGATACCCCTTTTTTCTATCTGTTGTACCCCCAAATCCCCCAAATTTGTTATTATCTGGCCCCCTTTCGACATTTTCGGTCTGGGAACCCTAAGCACAACTCAATGATTGGATAAGGGATTTGGAATTGTCAAAGGAAAAGGCCGAACTACACGCCTCTCGTATGTTAAGGTAACATATTATAGAACTCGTCACGAACAATTTTCCAAGTACTATACGAAGGAGGACAGTGTTTGTTACTGCAAAGGCATTGCTGGTCTATTCAAACAATTTGGTGAACCATATGATTCAACAGAGTGGCGATTGTGCATAGACTACAATAAATTAAGTTTAAAGGCCGTATTATTGCATATTGGCAATCAAGACCCATCTATCCCGATCGCGCACGCAGTAAATACGAAGGAAACGTATGAGATAATGCAAAAATTGCTCAAATTAATCAAATACGAAGAACATGATTGGAAAATATGTGCCGATCTTAAAGTCGTTGGAATGATATGTGGTCCAGTAAGCTGCAATTATTCATCTTTTGAGGTTATTAGTGGACTAAGCAAAAAATTAATATTAGTAGTAGTATGCAAACAAAGAACATCAAGCACTTATATCCATTAACACACATTTACAGTCATGCTTCGTAACATGAATAACCGCTCATAAGCCACGAAGCAGTTCAGTACTCAATTGACTTATTGAGCCAGAAAGTCAACTGTGTTATACGAAAACACTAATTGGAATAAGTAAGACTAATAGTGCAATAAAATGAATATAGTCATATCAGTCTTCTGACGCTAGCAGCACAACGATGTGCACGAAACTAAACTGAATACAGCGCCAAAGTAAAACCGATGATAAACGAAGTATACAGTGT
This sequence comes from Eurosta solidaginis, assembly GCF_040869045.1. Lineage (NCBI taxonomy): Eukaryota > Metazoa > Arthropoda > Insecta > Diptera > Tephritidae > Eurosta > Eurosta solidaginis. Next base: position 150,141,136 of record NC_090320.1, read on the forward strand.
ATTACACACGAAATCAAAGTGCTACTGATAGCGTTTTCTTTTCTGAAATAAATTGTTGCCTAAGTAAATGGTAAAGCCTTAATAGTGTTACTCCTACCCCTAGAAAATTGTCAACATTTATAGTGCATACAAAGAACATTTCACCTCACCATATTCACTAATATCACAAATCACACAAGAAGATTACGCGTTGCGCATTTGAACATTAGATCATCTCTTTTTTATGGGCAATTCTTTCGTCATTTGCCTTTAGGTCTTGTTTTTTTCTCTCTTTCTTTATTCGCTCAAACAGTCAGCTGTGACGTAGATACGCAGAACGAGGCAATTTTGAACTTGTGAATGCGCAATCTGGTAGGTGGTCTGTGCCCTCATATTAACAGGGTATATGTGGAACTCAAGAGGGAATTGAGAGTTTCACAGATGCACTGCCACACCGCCATTTTATACAGGGTAAAAGTGTAACGCTTTTGCGTTGCGAGCAGGCAACAATTTTCACAAAAGAACGAAATACCCCGTAAAGGAGTTTGCCTGTTTTTCAGAATAGAACAACAACCCTTGCGCGGCGTACAAAAAGCGTAACACTATAGCCAGAAAAGAAATCGCTATGAGTTAAAGCGACTATGGCATCAGTTTATACTCAACAATGTCATATGTATATGTATGAGATATATGTGTTACGGGGCACTCGTATATATTTTCAATTTTATGTGCTAATCACTCATAGTATTTTTGTCTGTACTTGACTAAGTACACACTTAGACACAATTTGTTGGCTCATGATTAAGTGCACAAATTTTATTAGTACTCAAAGCAGATCTCTGATGTGGTCTACAAAGTCGATACACAAAATTCTGTTGCTTTCTATGCAAATGGGATAGCCGAGCTCGTCAAGACCACTACATCATAAAGGATTTGCCAGGTTAGGTTAGGTTGAACTGGCCGGTCCATGAGGACCTCACATAGACCGATTGAGTCCGTAGTGTTACCAGAAGTTTGTTTTAACGACCAAACTGAAAAACCCTATCAAAAACTAGGACCTATGTTTTAAAATAACTCCGTCCTATTGGCAAATACTAGAAGCTTCCTAGGACTTAAGCCACTTGCTGCTTCTAGATCTGACAGCTGTATCACTCCTAATAGCTGCAGTCTTAGCTTGGCAAGTGCAGGGCACGAGCACAGAACGTGCTCGATCGTTTCCTCCTCCAACCCGCACTTCTTATATTTGCTATCACTGACCAAGCCTAATATAAAGGCATGTGACGCCAGAAGGCAGTGTCCAGTCAGAATACCCGTCATGAGTCTACAGTCCTCTCTTTTTAATGATAGAAGCAACTGTGTTAGTCTAAGGTTCGAAGACCTACACATAATTTTCGACACTTTACAGCCCCGCGCTTGAACCCACGCCTTTCCCGCTTGGTCGATCATGGTCACCTCTCGCCTTCGCCTAATCTCGCCCAGTCTAATTGGAACGTCTACGGAGCAAGCTTCAAGGGATGCGCCCCTTTTTAGCTTGTTCGTCCGCTTTTTCATTTCCATCTATTCCCTGCAACCCAATATAGATGTATGCTTCTCCCTGCCCCGATTCTCTCCAGAGACTGTTTACACTATAACATGCATTTAGATGCTGTGCTATGCGAAATTATTGCCTTAATTGCTGATTGACTGTCAATATAAAAGTTAACACGGTTGCAGCTTAAGCTATTCTCTTCCAAGGTTTCTACTGCTTTGGTTACGGCTAATATTTCCGCTTGAAAAACGCTACAGTAATCCGGCAGCCTGTAGGATCTGCTTATTTCCGGATCAGCGCAGTATACCGCAGATCCTACTCTTTCCACTACTTTGGAACCATCGGTGTACACATGTATCGCCTCGTCCGCCATTTGCGCACACTTGCGCCAACCGTCCACCTCTATTGTGGCCTTAAGATCTCCCTCGAAGCGCAGATAGGGAATCAGGTAGTCTGTTCGTCTTGTGATTGATGACGCTATACTACTATGGCCATATGGTCGGCGCTCAAGCTCCCCCGAAGCACCGAGCCTGGTTGCGGTCGTTAATGCATTGCTCTTTGCTACCAGGTCTACAGGTGTAATGTGCAGAATGGCATACAGTGCAGCCGTCGGGGTTGTTTTCTGGGCTCCCGTAATGCTAAGCACCGATAGTCTGCATACTCCCTCTAATTTTTTGAGGTATGTTGTTTTTTGTGTGGCTTTCCACCAAACAAGAACTCCATAGTATAGAATAGGGCTTACAATCGCTGTAAAAACCCAATGAGAAAGAGAGGGCGATATGCCCCACGTACACCCCAGCATTCTTTTACATGCATAGAGTGCCGTTGAGGCTTTCTTGACCCTCTCCTCCACGTTGAGCTTCCATGACAGCTTACTGTCTAGGATGATTCCTAGATATTTTTTGCAAGGTTTCTCCTGCAAGGTCACCCCTCCTAACTTAGGCCTAGTCCAATTTGGGACCTTGTATCTCTTTGTAAACAAGACCATATCCGTCTTCTCCGTATTGACTTTCAACCCGACATTAGATGCCCAGGTATGAATATCCCGAAGCGCCCGATCCATTAAAGAACTAATCGTTGGAAGGCACTTTCCACTTAGGACAATTGCAACGTCATCTGCGTAAGCCGTAAATTTTACGGGTCCCTCATCGAATTGCCTGAGCAGTTGGTTGATGACCAGCGTCCACAGCAGAGGTGATAGAACCCTCCCCGCAGCGTGCCCCTGTCCACTGATTTCGTGACCTCGTACAATCCCCATTGTGATGTAATCTTTCTACAATTTAACATGCAGCCGATCCATCTGATTAAGGCAGGATGTACTTTAATGTAAATAAGACCATCCATAATTGCCCATTTTGCAACATGATTGAAAGCCCCCGGCAATGTCCAAAAAGACTTCTAGAGCATACTCCTTATATTCCAGGGATTTTTCTATGCTTATTACCACCCTATGCAATGCGGTGTCTACCGACTTGCCTTTGGTGTACGCATGCTGTGTTGTGGAGAGCAGCTTTTCATCCACGTTGGAATTTATGTACACATCTATCAGCCTCTCAAAGGTTTTGAGCAGAAATGATGTTAAGCTAATGGGTCTATAGTCTTTGGGATACACGTGACCGATCTTCCCCGCCTTTGGTAGAAAAGCTACACGAGCAGTTTTCCAAGAGTGCGGTACATTATTCAGTCTTATGCACCCATCGAATATTATTTTAAGCCATTCCACGACCGCCCTACTTCAGACTTGTAGCATGGCCCGGAATATACCATCTGGGCCCGGCGATTTAAACTTAGAAAACGTCTTCACTGCCCACTCGATCTTGATATCGGTCACCAAGCCCGGCACTACTAGCTCCGTGATCGAAGTGTGAGTGATGTCTGCTGGCTCTTCTAAACCGTCTGCCGATGGAAAATGTGTATCGAGAAGCACCTCAAGGGATTCCTCACTTTTACGTGACCATTCCCCGTTCTCTTTCTTTATTAGTCCCTGGACTATGTTTCCCTTTGCTAGGACTTTTTCCAACCGTGCTGTTTCGCTGGGGCACTCTATGTCCGCACAGAAACTTTTGCACGAGTTTCTCTTCGGCCTGATAATTTCACGCTTGTAGATCCTCAGTATATCCCTGTACTCGTCCCGACACTCTTCGCTTTCCGCGGTCTTTGCGAGCTTAAACATTTCTTTTACCTGTCTTCTTAGAAGACTCAGCTCATTGCTCCACCACGGCGGCTTTGCTTTTCGTCTGAATCTTCTTAGAGGGCAAGCTTTGTTATACGCAGTCATAAGCGTCCTTGTTAGGAATTCATTCGACTCCTCCAGTTCCTCTACATTGGCAACCTCTTTGGGTTGTCCCAGTTTTGTTTCTACATGTTTCTGAGATTTAGTCCAGTTCATTGACCTAGGGTTTCTAAAGGTTCCTCCCTTCTCTACCCTCTTTAGGGGGATGCTGAAACTGATATACGCATGGTCGGAGAAGGATGGTCTATCAAGAACCATCCAATCATACCTTGATATATCACCCTCGCAGCTCAATGTAATATCCAGAACATTACTGGATGTTGGACCAATGTATGTAGGGACATTTCCGCTGTTGGCTATCTGCAAATTGGTTTGCAGGATGTAACAAAATAGAGATTCGCCTCTCTCGTTAGTATCTGCTCTTCCCCACGCATTGTGGCGCGCATTTGCATCTGCGCCTATGACCAACCGCCCTTTGCGCCCTTCCTGCTGTACTAGCCTTTTGCACTCCATCGGTGGAACCTCCGCAGCATGGGCCATTTAGCAGGACGCCAGGATAAATAACTGCTTATTCTTTTGCTCAACGGCCATCGCTACGAGATCCTCAGTGGTGTAATTAGGCAGCATATATGAATGCAGCTGTTTCCTTACCATTACTACAGCTCGCACCCGTTCCTCCCGATGAGATCCACGGCTCCTGGATCAGCGCCACGTCAAACGAACCCTCCTCATGGGTTAGGAGGAGTTCGCTCGACGTTTACTGTGTTGAAGGTTTATCTGAAGGACTCACAGCACCATTGGGCTGTTTGTACCCCTCCAGCACCTTCGTCTTGACGTCGTCGTCCTCTTGTTGCACTTTTGGTTTAGAGTATTCGAGGCCCCCTTCAGCCTCTCGTAACTGTTGTGCCGGGTGTTCCTCTGTGCGAGTCACAGAACAATTTAGCGGTTGTTCCTCTTCTAGCACGTTCGTGGTGACGTCGGGGACCTCCACCTGTCTTTTTTCCCTTAGGCTTTTGAGGTCCTTTTCGACTTCGCCCCCCTCTAGCGTGTTAGGGTTTTTATCCTAGGGACTTCTTTTCCTGAGTCGCATGTAAATTTTGCCAGTGCCAAAGGTCATTTTGCCAAGCTGCGTGTACAAAATATCCTCCGCCTGCTTGTTTATATGGAAGATGTAGAACTGGCCATCCTCGGTAGGCCGAGATACAGTAAGTACCTTCCAATCCTGTGTCGGTATGTTCGGATTCTGATTCTGCAGAAGTCGCAGTGTATCCTCCGACTTCATCAGGCATGATATTCATACCTTAACTTTTGGTACCGTGGCGATTTGAGCTTTATCCACCACCTCAAACCGCGCGTTCGTGCCTTGCCTTTGGAGGTTTGGAACCACTTCTTCCAGCTACCGTAAGCTCGCGATGTTGTCGCACGCTATCATCTTCACACCATAACACCATCCCACCGAATCAAAGGTTGGAAGGGGCTTACTTGGTTGTTCCCGCATCGTCTTAAGCATTAAGCTAGTAAGCTCCCTTTCCACAGATCTCCACCTTCCAGTAGTCATTTCTCCGAAAGAACTGCTACGATCAACCAGCGCCACAGTCAGTGACTGCTTTGCCACATCACTCATCTTCTCGGGAAAAGCAGGAGTCTTAGTGTTATCTCCCTTTGGCACCTCCGAGAAAGCCGGAGTCTTAGCGTTAACTCCCTTTAGCGCCTCCGAGAAAGCCGGAGTCTTAGCGTTATCTCCATTTGACTTATCTCCTACTTCCGTAGTTGGAACTTCGCTCTGACTCGCAGCTTTCGAGGTAGTTGCGACCTCGCTATTGGAGCTCATCTGTCTTACAGATTTGGGCCTACTTGTCTTGTCTATGCGACTGCCCTGCCTCGCGGATCTAGGACTGGGTTCTTCCGCCGAACGTTGCCTCTTCATTCTGCCATTCGACGCTTCTTCCTCCTCGTACCGGTTGCAGAACCGAGGTTTTCTCGCAGCAAACCTTTTGAACTGCCTTCGGCCTACTTCTACCGCTTCATGAGCCCATTCCAAGCGCTCGATCTCCACTTCTGTTGGGTCGACCACTGCTCCCAAGCGTTGTGCAATTCTTAGTGCTGCACGGTACTGCGAGCGAGCTCTTTTACTTCCTCTGATCCGTACGCTTCTCCTCTCTTCTACTCCGTTTTCATTTGTGTGCTTCTCCAACACGGGTTCATTCAGCACTACTCTCCCTCCCCGAGTCCGATGCATCGCTTAATTCGTATATGTCGTCCTTGGATTGCTACTCAGTCCTCCTCTTTACATCGTCCTTATTACAATCAGGTAATGAGTCGTTCATCTTGTCCAGTATTATATACGGGGAAAGAACCGTCCGCCATACTTCCCGAAGTGGCCCGGTATCGGGAAGGCTCCATTCGAACACAGCCGAATTTTTCCCCTGGCTGCAAATCGTCCAATAGGCGCGGTCCGCGTAACACTCTGGATTAGGGGGTTGGCAGTTCTTGGTCACCGACATCCCGCCGCCCTCCTATGAGGCGAAACGGCGTAGATGTCAGTCCTAAACAGCCCCGCCTCACAGTCGGCCGCTATGGAGTTCGATAACATAAAATACTCCCCACTTATAAAGAAGGAAAAAATAATTCTACCTCCGCTCCAAACCAATCTCGGCCTTAAAGAAGGCGAAGCTTTTCCTCATCTTTCCAGAGATTTCAGAAGCAATAATAAAGAAAGGGATTTTTGTGGGACCGCAAAATAGGAAAATGATGACCAATAACCATTTCAAAGAACTATTGTCACCAGTGGAGGCAGCAGCGTGGGATTCTTTTGAAAAGGTCGTTACTTCTTTTTTAGGCAAACACAAAAGTCCTAACTACGAGATGATAGTGAACGACTTAAACAAAAACTATGCGGAAATGGGTAAATAAAAAACATATTTAAGATCGTTTTGTCAGTTAACTTTAAAACCTATCTGCCCGATAAACAACAAATTTGTATGAAAATTTTTAAATTTACATGATAATATATAGCCCTAAATCCGAATTCATCGTCCAGTTCCGAACAAACATGAACGGGAAAAATGTAAACAAAAAATTTGTTCTGAATTGAAAGATAAGTTCAGCCTAAGGAATTGGATTCACACCCCGGGCAAAGCAACATCAAAATTTTAGAAATAAGGTTTTTCAATTAGAAGACAATTTTTCTAAGCGAAGTCGCCCCTCGGCAGAGTTTGGCAAGCACTCCGAGTGTATTTCTGCCATGAAAAGCTCTCAGTGAAAACTCATCTGCCTCGCATATGCCGTTCGGAGTCGGCATAAAACAAGTAGGTCCCGTCCCGCCAATTTGTAGGAAAATTAAAAAGGAGCACGACGCAAATTGGAAGAGAAGCTCGGCCTTAGATCTCTGAAGAGCATGGCGAAAGGTTTCACCAGCAAATTAAAAAGATTGAATGTCGGTATCAAGGAGTCTGAAATGTCGCTATGATGGGTGACTACTGTTAGTTTCTCATAAGAGAAACCGATCCTAATCTAAATAAGCGTCAATACAAGACACATAACTTTTTCAATAATAAAATAAGATCCGTAATGATTGTTAGTTATCTTTAAATCTGCATCGCCTAGCAAAAAGTGTTGTATGCACAGTTTATAGCATAGAGGTTAAGTAATGATTAGATAATGCTAATGATTGCTAATTAACCTTCATTTGCGAAATTCTCGAATTCATTAAATAATTAGAAATAGTTCACCTAATTCCCATTAGATAATTGAAATTTTTTTTCTAATGTTAAATCTAATTGCAATTAGTTGCCATTAGCAAAAAAAAATTGGGTTACCTTTACAATTAGAAATCTAATTGACTTCTGCTAATGCAATTAGATATTCAATTAGCTCGAATTAGAATCAAGTAAACAGGAAATATTCAAGTTAAACAAATCTATATATATATAAATAAGTGCACATTTTTGGTGTTACTTTATAACTTGAGACCGGCTCCACCAAATTCAACCAAATTTCTACGGTACATTTGGGCTATCATGTAGATGGTTTCTGTAAAGTTTGATTGAATTTGGTCGATCGGTTCGATCGGATATATCACACCAAGCTACGGCTACGTTTCATACCAATAGATGATGCTTAATTGCATATTGCGGTTCATGAGATATATCACACCAAGCCACAGCTACGTTTCATACCAATAGATGATGCTTATTTGCATATTTGGGTTATTTCATGAATGGAGTAGGTAGTGCTTATTTCCATTTTGCATTATTCAATGGAATTGAGGTTTCTAGAATTATTGCCCCTATTACCGTTTACAACTCAACTCTGGTTGGGTTGAAATTTCGCAATTTGGTATTACAGATTACAACTCAACCTGTCAAAAAAAATGTCGGTTGAGTTGTCTAGTCTAACAACATTTTGTGGCATTACCGTTTACAACGTTGTGTTAGTGTAGTTGTCAAAGACGTCAAAATCTTACAACTGATTACTAGCAGTCGTCTCATACAATTTTGGAGTTGTTTCGAAAAAATTTTACGTTTTAGAAGACGTTTCATCACCAAATTTTTAACAAAAATTTTCAAAGTTGGTATCAAAAGACGCGTTTCGACCTCCGATTTAAGAATCCGAAAACAAAAATTAAAAATTTTATTTCTATCATATCATTTCCGTTCAAATTTTCATGTGGTTGTATTTTGCCAGATTTTTTGTACACACTAATGCAGAAAGGCGTTGGACCTACCCAGGGTTATTTTTACAAATCGCGGCCAAAGGCCGCCAACACAGCAAGATCTTCTGTGCACAAAAACCCGTGGATCGGGCCTCATATTTCTGACCCTGTCGGGCCATTTTGTGGGTTTTTGTAAATATTTTGCGACAGAAATAATATTCTTAATTTCCGATCGAAACGCTTTTTTTTGATACCACCTTTGATAAGAGTTAGATGGTGCACGGGCTCATAAAACGTTACAGAAAAGAAAAAAAAATAAAATTTAAAGCCGGTAGTTAAACATTTTTTAATCAAACAATAATCAACAATTTTGTGCACATTTATAGAAAAAACAACGTTTCAACGAAGGATTACATTGAATAACTTTTTGACTTTATGGAGCGACATTCCGAAGTTGGACGAAGCTGGCCGCAGTTCGGATGCAGCCAAAATAGGTGAAATTATGCGAACGTGAGTCCCATTGATACTAATCACTACTCCAATTTTTGCTGTTTGGGTTTTAATCAGCTTCGCGCAAATATGCTCCTTAATAATATCTAAAACAATTCCAACACCAAAATCATTTCCATAGCATTTTTGATAGCTGCCATCAGCAAGGAATCTGAATGTGGCGCATAATTTTAAAATAGGGGTACAGCCTTCCCTCGAAAGCGTTTGGGGAAATGGTCCTTAATTTTGTTTAGTAATGAGCAAAATGCTTCCCTTCAAATCTGCAAAATAACTTCATTTGAAGCTTATCATTTATCACTTAAACATTTTCTTACTTGGTGCTTGGTAGTTCCAAGGGGTTGGAATGATGACGCGAATGTTTTCCGTATTCGCGACATGTTAATCACCAACATTTTCGCCATTATCAAATAGATTTCATATCATATAATATCTTGTAATAACAAAATCATTTTTGCAAATGATTAAATTTTCGCCACAAATTGATCACTTTCTTAGGTCATCTTAGGTTGGCAGCACCAATTCAACTTCAACTGAAATAAGTTGTAATTCGTAATACCAAACAGGAGTTGAGTTGTCTGAAAGTTGAGTTGTTTTAATTACAACCCAAATAAGTTGAGTTGTATACCGTCATGGGGGCATATAATTTGACGTTCGGCATTTCTCAAGTGAAAACCAAATGAAAAAAAGAAGTCATTTGTTTTTTTTTTTTTTTTTTTTTTTTTCATAAAAACTGTGAAAAAAATGAACTGGGTTTAAGTAAATTGGGTATACGCAGTGCTTCAATTTGGTGAGTAATGTCCCACTAAATTTATTAAGTGTGATTTTGTTGTGTCAAAGAAACAACATTGTAAGAGAATTGCGTTGCTTTTCTTCAGAAACAACCATGAATACAGTTGAAATAATCTCAGAAATTGCTGGCCGACTGCATTCTTGCATCTGCAAATTAATTTTAAATTAAGATTTTGGCAACAAGAATTCAAGAGTATCGAATTCATCGCATTTTTTACGACGAAGCGCTTATTTAAGCCAACAGCCCAAACTCAAAACATAAAAGGTCGCTCTCGCACTTTTTCTTATATTGGTTAACAGTGCCAGTCAAACTGTTTATGTTAACCCTACAAATGTACATCGCTGTAATAAATAAACAGTTTGACTGGCAAGCGGTATTGTCCTGTTATACATTTTTTACTTCACTTGTTTTCACACATCAAGGAGAAAGGACATATCCCGCCGCAGTTCCAGCTTCACCAACTAAAAGGTAATCTAAAATTGTAAATATATTAATTTTGTGCACAATATTTATGTTAAATAAAGATATTATATTAATTAAATTCTAATACCAAACTTTTCTTCTTTTTTGCACTATATCTTGACCGGCACCATCCCTGAGCTGTGGCCCGGCCAAGATATTGGTCATTCAATCCGTTTTTTCATCACAGCGACCACTTTAGCATCAACAAGCACACAGTGTTTAAATATTATTAAAGCGACCATTTTACGAACCAACACAGTGTTTTAAATATTTAATTGCATGTCAATAGCAGCAGCAATACCAACTTAAACAACACAGGAACTAACAATCCATTTGTTTATATATTATTGGATCCACTGCATCAAAATCGACATCTACAAATATAAAAAGGTACGTGGTATATTTCAGTGGTACACGTTCAAATAAAATTAGTGAAAGTGAAAAGTGCGCGAGTGATATTGTGAAAAAATTAAATACAAAGTTTGTTTTGTACAAATAGGCCATTTGTCCATCAAGTATTGCTTGCCGCCGACGGTAAATAATATTTGACACCGCTTAAGGGTCTTCGCTGTTGCTTTATTGCACACAATTATTTGTACAAACAGTGTTTGGGAATAATTTAATAGAAAAGTGCAAGTAATTTTTCAAAAATAAATTAATTCAATATACATTTATATGACTTGCACTGCTCTGTTATTAACAGCCCACAACAACAACACTGCACTGTGTAATTAACCTCACTTTTGGGTTTGGTTCATCACAGTTGAATTTAAGAAAAATTAGTTTCACAAAAATCACTCAGCTTCTTTAGTGGACGGAACATTTTTCCTCCAACTCTTGCTCAGTTTTTCACTTGCGTTTGCTTTAAATCAATACTGTGCTACATACATATATACACGCACACGTACATAAATATAGTTGGTTTGCGAGCAATTACTTTTGGTTCTAACACGTATATTTATACGTATATATATATTTATTTCATTGAGTCCACTGGTTTTATCACTCTTAAAATTATTAAATTTTAGTTTATTTGTTTCAAAATAAATATTTACGTTTGTAATTTTACACAAAATTTGTCAGAAATTAATTTAATTTGCTGGGTTGATTTTGTTGGTGGAAAGCGTTAACTAATTTATATTAGCAAATTGGGTAATTCCACAGATTCTGTCTCTGTGTACGTAATTTATTTGAAAAATCAATTCTTTCGATTTTTTTAAACTTCCAATATGGAAGCATATAACCGCTTAGTTGACACAATTATTGAGTTCGACATCGAATTTTTAAGCATAGCCACTAGCGAACACTCCAAAAATTCGCTGAAAATTCAGCAGCAGGAGTCGAAACCGATGTGGGAAAAAGCTAAAGAAGCTTTTGATGCGTTACTACAATCAGAAAATATATCTGAGAAGAATGTTACTGCAATTAGAAAAAAAAAATAAGTCGTGCTATACTGTTTTTGTGCGGTGCATGACAAAAATTAATGACCTGGCCAAAAATTTGAGAAGGCAGAGAAGGAGAACGATGCTGCCTTCACGCCACGCAACTTGCACTTAGCACCTTGTGATACAGATATATTCAAAGGTGATTATTTGTCATGGCCAACTTTTCGTGACATGTTCACGGCCATTTATATTCTAAATAAAAGCCCGTCGCCAGTACACAAATTATACTATCTTATACAAAAAACCCAAGGTGAAGCCATCGTGAAGAAATCGTTAAGAACTGCGAATTGACGAATTATGGTTTTGATATAGCTTGGAAAAATTTGTGCGACAGGTATGAAAATAAGAGAATATTAGTCAACACCCAATTAAAGATTCTTTTCAACCTTCAATCAGTCGAAACTGAATGCGGTAATTCAATAAAAAGATTACAAAGGGACATAAATAATTGCATATCCTCGTTAGTAAGTCATCATATTGACACATCTAATTGGGATCCAATTATTACATACTTATGTTCAACTAAGCTTCCTGATGTGACCCTTTCGCTATGGGAACAGTCCGTGGAAAACAAGACAGAAACTTCCAAGTGGGCGGATGTGGACCGATTTCTGACAAATCGTTTTCAAACGTTCGAATCAGTCTCAGGTTTAAGAGGTACAAAGAGTACAAAACCTCAAAAGGTACAAACCTCAAAGCAGGCCTCTGAACATCCCCCGAAGAAACTTGGCGCTTTCCAAGCAAGTGTAGCTAAAGGCACTTGTAAAATGTGTCAAAGCAATGATCACAAAATTTATGCGTGTTCAAAGTTCAAAAATGTGAACACCAATGAAAGACTTGCTTTCATAAAAAGAAATCACTTCTGCCTAAACTGTCTGTCATCGGGACATTCAGTGTCAAAATGCACAAGTGCGCACAATTGCAGCAACTGCCATTTAAGACATAATACCCTTCTGCATTTGCAGACACGTAAGGCAAAACTTACACAGGCAAATAATTCTGCAGATTCATCGGATGAGCAACCGTCCACTTCAAGGCAAGCTCAATCTCAAAATGAATCTGCAAAACAAAAAAAGCAGCAAAATAAAACTACTGTAAAATCTAATTTTATTAATACCAGTAAAGGGGTTTTACTAGGCACAGCTCGCGTCACCATTCATTATAATGGTACAGATTTTTCGGCCAGAGCTCTCATAGATTCGGGATCTGAATGCTCTTTTATCACTGAAAGACTCAGACGAAGAATCAACCTGCCAACTCGAAAGATGCATGCTCAAGTTTCGGGCATCAATAATTCAGTTTCTGCGCAGGTAAAATAGGCATGCGCCATTCAGTTGCGGTCCCCAGTTGACCCACTAATTTCTATTGACGCTTTAGTTCTAGTTCTACCACATTTGACAGGTAATTTGCCAACATGCGATGTTAGTGCATTAACACAACAAGCATTCCCTGATCTAGTGCTTGCGGATACGCGTTTCTTCGTGAATGAGCCAGTTGATCTTGTTCTGGGCGGGGATATTTATCCGCAAATCATATTAGACGGTATCAAAAAAAAATATTCTTAGCACTCTTTTAGCTCAAGAAACTGTCTTTGGTTGGATACTGACTGGTCGTGCTGATGCAGCCAGTCCAACCAATCATAATCGGGTATCCTTTTACAATGAAGTGGCTTTAGACAAGCAGCTAAGGTCATTTTTCGAGCTCGAAGACACGCCGAAAGCTAAAGCCTCCACATTAGAAGATACATTTTGTGAGGAATTGTATCAACGTACAACGCAGCGGAATTCTGACGGAAGATACATTGTGTCGCTTCCGTTCAGGTCAGAATTCCCAGGAGAGATAAATCTAGTTCCATCATTAAGAATAGCGTGCTCTCAATTCTATAAAGATGAAACCCGACTTAGAAAAAATCTAGATTTACAGAAAGAGTACAATATAGTCATACTAGAATACGAGACTATGGGGCATATGTCAAAATTAGATTCAATTCAATCGGCCAATGCAGTCGATAATTACTATTTACCACATCATGCAGTAATAAAAGAAGAAAGCATCTATACCTAAGTTAGAGTTGTTTTCAATGCTTCATCACGCTCTTCGAATGGTGTCAGCCTGAACGATGTTCTTCTTCCTGGTCCTGTGCTTCAGGCTGATCTACCAACATTAATTCTTCGCTGGCGACTTTTCAGATACGTCTATAATAGCGATATTGAGAAGATGTATAGGCAAATCCTAGTAGATCATAATCATACAAGATACCAAAGAATAGTTTTCCGCTCAAGTTCAGATGATCAAATCAGTCTGTATGAGCTCAAAACAGTGACATTTGGTATCAATTGTGCTCCTTATCTAGCAATAAGGACTTTACTTAAACTGGCTGATGATTCCGAAAAATCTCATCCAATCGGCTCAAATATCCTACGTAAAAATATGTATGTCGACGACGTTCTTTCGGGCGGGCATACTATAGCATCTGCGATCAGAGCAAGAGATGAAATTTCCGGGGTTTTAAGTTCAGCTGGTTTTCCATTACGAAAATGGACTTCAAATTCCAGTGAGATATTACAGGGTATTCCCAAAGCTCATCTACTGAGCGAAGATTTCTTAGAATTTGAAGATTCAAGTAGTGTAAAGGCGCTCGGTATTAGGTGGAATGCTCATTCCGATCAGTTTTACTTCATAGCAAAACCTATAGAAGAAAACACCGAGCCCACAAAAAGAGCGATACTATCTACTATCGCAAAACTCTTTGATCCATTAGGGTGGCTAGCTCCAACAATTATCGTGGCAAAAATGATTATGCAAAATATCTGGTTAGATAGTACTGGCTGGGATGAAACCGTTTCGTCTTCAACATTAGACAGGTGGAACAATTTTACCAATACGTACAAGGAGATCGACAAAATACGAATACCGCGATGGGTAGCCTTTTCTCCAACAGAAAAGGTCGAAATCCACGGATTCTACGACGCCTCCGAGAAAGCGTATGGTGCAGCCGTGTATTTGGCAGTGGAAACCAACGACTGCATATTTGTGAATCTGCTTTTGGCAAAAACAAAAGTAGCACCCGTCAAAACCATCTCACTTCCTCGATTGGAACTTTGCGGAGCTGTATTATTAGCGGAGATAACCGAATCTATCTGCGCTAACCTTGATTTAGGTCAACAAAACATTCACCTGTGGACAGATTCGACTATCGTGCTGGCTTGGATACGAAAACCTCCGTGCTCATGGTCAACTTTCGTTGCGCATCGAATTACAAAAATCATCGGCAAAGTTGGAAGTTCATAGTGGTATCACGTGGATTCAGGTACAAAACCAGCAGATTTAGCCAGTAGAGGAATACTAGCCGAGGATTTAGTCAACAATTCTCTGGGGTGGCAAGGTCCTTCTTGGCTCCAAGAAGAGAAGGAAAAGTGGCCAACACAAGATTTGGATTTTACCACGAATATTGCAGAAAAACGCGTACAAGTACATACTACCGCAATTTCAAGCAATATCAATGATATTTTCGATAGGTTTTCAAATCTTCCTAGAGCTTTAAGAGTTATCTCATATATACTCAGGTTTTTTCATAGAACGCATTCTCAAACGAAAGATTGTAGTCAACCTGAATCTTATTTAATTTCCTCAGATGAATTAAAGCTACAACAACCCGTTTAATAAAACTTGCTCAAAAGCAATATTACGGATCAAAAATTTCGAGCTTGCAATCCAAAACACCAATTGGATCTAAAAGCGAAATACTGTCTCTCACCCCATATCTTGATGAAGACGAAGTAGTGAAAACGGGTGGCCGACTGGGTGCATCCAAAGATACAACCGAATCTGAACGCCATCCCATAATACTTCCGTACAATTGTAGGTTTACTCGTCTTTATGTTCAATTTGTCCATGAAATTTCTCTCCATGGTGAAAACGAATTAATGCTGCGCATCATTAGAACTCAATACTGGATTCCAAAAGTTAAAACCATGATACAATCCGTAATTCATAATTGTAAGATCTGCACGATCTTCAAGAAACGATCTCAAAATCAGCTCATGGGCATTTACCAATACAGGGGTAGATTTCGCAGGGCCTTTCGATATTAAAAGTTACAGTGGGCGCGGGTGTCGTACCTCAAAGGGTTACGTTTGTCTGTTCGTTTGCTTTTCTACTAAGGCCATACATTTAGAAGCCACTAGTGATTTGAACACTTCCTCGTTTCTAGCCGCTCTTTCAAGATTCGTAGCTACACAAGGATGTCCAAGAAACATTTATTCGGACAATGGAACAAACTTTGTCGGTGCATCACGTGCATTAAAAACTGAATTTAAGGAATTTCTTGCCGATGCAAGAAACCAAACCCAATCAAAATATTCCCATCAGGCATTAAATTGGCATTTCATACCAGCAGGAGCTCCACACATGGGAGGACTATGGGAAGCGGGAGGAAAAAGCTTTAAAAGCCACTTCAGAAAAGTGACCTTAAACAACAAATTCACTTTTGAGGAATTTAACACACTGTTATGTAGAATTGAGTCATGTCTCAACTCTCGTCCTCTTAGCCCCGCTTCAAATGAACCATCTGACCTTGAGGCTCTAACACCAGGACACTTTTTGATTGGAGGACATCTATTTGCACCAGCGAAAATCAGCATTGATGAAAATACTGCCTCAATTGTCAATCGCTGGCAGAAACTCAAGGCGTTGCATCAAAACTTCTGCAGAAGCTGGAAATCAGAATATCTTTCGGAACTACAGAATACGGATAAAATGGAAGCATTCTAAATCAAATATGCAAGTGGGAGATATGGTGGTTATACGGGAAGACAATCTTCCTCCCAACGAATGGAGATTGGGGCGTGTGATAAGGCTACACCCTGGTTCAGACAACCGGGTGCGCGTTGTGGATATAAGGACTGAAAGGGGGCAAGTAACAAGACCACTTGTCAAACTAATATTACTACCACCATATACCGCGGAAACCGACCACACGACAGACCCTAATATTCAGCAGTAACGCTACAATCGGAGTTACAAAATCTCCACACATAAAAAAAAACTTCTAACCAAAACTAATCAACTTCAACAAAACTCATAGTGGAAACAAAAACACCTTTTTTGATCCAGCCTAATGTTACATATGTACATATGCATGCTTGCGCACATGGGTGGTATGGTTTACATTTACAAAGGCAACAATATTTTGCTACAATTGATGAACACATTTTATTATTAAATGTTCAATTTTTAATGCGTTTTTACACACTCACTACAAAGTGAAGTTATATCTGGGTAGTCTCCACCGAAAACATGTGCACAAACATGTACATAATGACTATATGCATTGGAGTGCATGGAATCATGAAAGAAAAATTTTCGGGTCTGCTTAGGCAATCAAAAAAAAAAAAAAAAAAAAATTGTGGGTTCGCAAACCACATATTCAATCATGAAATTTCCCTCAAATAAATATTTCCTTTGTTCTTTTTGCCTAATGCATTATATATAAGGGTGCTCACATAAACATAATTTTTCATTTTTGTTGCGAAGAAACGAAAAAAAGGATAGTACAATGGCAAAGGCAACGTTACTTAAATTAAACAAAATCGCTGCCAATTCCATTGCATACACCCGTTTTTATCGAAATAAGAACAAAAACAAAAATAAAATAAGTAA
The DNA here is from genome assembly GCF_040869045.1 of Eurosta solidaginis. Taxonomy (NCBI): domain Eukaryota; kingdom Metazoa; phylum Arthropoda; class Insecta; order Diptera; family Tephritidae; genus Eurosta; species Eurosta solidaginis. The sequence continues at coordinate 150,158,398 of NC_090320.1, forward strand.
AAAAAAAAAAATTACGGAAATAAAAATTTTTCAATTAAGGACACCCTAATATAATGCACGGCACATAGCACAATTCCTTTTTACTTTTCGAAGTAAAAAGTTTAAATACTAAACAAAAAACAAAGAACAAAAAATTTTCTAACAAAAAAAAAACAGAGGAGAAATTTCGAATTGCTCGGTTCACCCTAATGCAACATATTGCAATTAAGTTTTTGCTTTTCGAAGCAAAAACCATCACAAAAAACAAAATTACCCGCGCTACGTTTTGTTTTTTTTTTGTTTTTCATTTTCATTAATTAATCCGGAACTGAAGTTATTGAAACATGCAATATATCGATATTGCAAACAATCGATTCACTACCCTGCAAAAACGCTCGCGTCAATCCACGTCATTTGACTAGTCATTTTACAGCCACAGGTTATTTTCATAGTCACATTTGCATGGGCGTGGGTAAGTTTTGTGACCAAATTTTTTGTAGGGTAATACGGTAGCATAAGGGTGTTGACACATGATCAATTATCCGTAACCTCCTGCGTACTTTTGTCCTACACATAGTACATTGAATTTAAAAAAATCTAGAGCGTTTTTTAAAACTGGCATCATTGAAATATTATTATTATGATACGCATTGGCATCTTAGTTTATGGAAAAAAATCCAAACGTCAAATATTATTTACAGTTATTATAAATATGGAGTGCATAAAAGAACGTGATAATAAGCGTCAGCGCAGAGGTAAGTTAATTTGTATTTATCTAGTGGATTATTTCGAAAATCAGTGCAAATCAGTGATAATTTATTTACTTGTTTAAACTATTATTTCATTGAAATACCAAATAGTGTACTTATAATACTGAAATGCATTTCGATGTCCTTTGCAAAGTACAACAGTATTTAATTTAAGTTAATGGATATGAGTGCTCATGTACTCTATGAAGTACATCAAACTTTTTTTCTATTCCTTTGCAGCTATAACTGAGGATGAGATAATTGCAGCGTTGGAAAACTCGGATTTTGATTTTTCTAGTGACGACGAAGATAATGACCCTGATTTTGTGCCTGGAGAATTGGGACAAGAAACCAGAAACCGCATTGAAATTGATACCGATAGTTTGGATGAAAATGAGGAGACTGTGCACACTCCACTGGCTTCTCCGAGAGAATTGCATGATTTACCGTCATCGTCTGTTTTAATACGTAAAAGAAAACGTACATTGCAAAGACCATATGGCCGAAGACGGAGTTCATTATCTAGCCGGCGGATAAGTATCGAACAAAATGATCCTGGCATTCAGCGCACTTGGGTTGAAAACACACTGGAATCAGGAACTAATAGCCTAATGAAACCTGCTTACCTTGAGAAAAATACTGAAGAATGGGAATGGTGCCAGTTCTATGACCAATATATAGATGACAACATTCTTGCTGATATGGTAAACTGCACTAATAGAACACATATTTTAGAAACTGGAAAATCTATGGGGCTTACTGTAAGTGAACTGAAGGTCTATATTGGTATTACCATGGTCATGTCCGCTTTACAATATCATCAAATTTCAATATATTGGTCCAACAAGTGGAAAGTTCCTATAATAGCAACGGCAATGTCACGCAACAGATTTTTTTCATACGTCTGAGATTGAAATGCGTTTACGACTTTGAAGTAACACCGGAGCAAAAATTGCAGAAAATCTGGAAAGTTCAGCCATTATTTGATCGCATTTTGGCTGGATGTCATGAACAGAATCGTCCACAAGAAATGAGTATTGATGAAATGATTATACCTTTCACAGGGAAATGTCCCATTCGACAATACTGTCCCAACAAACCAAACCCTGTGGGGCTTAAAGTTTTCGTCTTAGCAACACCAAAAGGCATTGTTTGCGACATGACTATTTATCAGGGGGATACTACATTTCCAAATTTGGTAAGCAACGGATTTAATTTGGGAGAAGCAGCTATTATTGATCTTACAAAAACACTGGTGCCAGGACATTCACTGTTTTTCGACCGTTTCTTTACCACTGCAAAGCTGTGTGACGAATTACTGAAGCTTGGATTCCATTGCACAGGCACTATTATGAAAAATAGAGTTCCGAAAGATTATGTACTGACTGAAGAAAAGTTGTTCAAGAAGAAAGAAAGAGGAAGTAGTGAGGTAAAGATAAGACAAGATCAAAAACTCGCCATAACGATGTGGCTTGATAATAAACCAGTCTTGATGATGTCAACATGTTATTACGGCCAGTACCATGACGAATGTAAGAGATGGTCTAAGAAGGATAAGCAATATGTAACAGTAAAAAGGCCTGATGTTATCAAAAAGTATAACGAAAATATGGGAGGTGTGGATCTCGCTGATAGAATGCTTTCGGTTTGCCCATCGCGTAACCGTACAAGGAAGTGGACCATCCATGTAATCTCTCATTTGTTTGATTTATGCGTGGTAAATGCTTGGCTGCAGTATAGGCAAAATGAAGTGGAGAAGGGAGTACCAAAAAGAAACATTATACAGATGCGAGAATACAAAATGAATTTGGGCACAAAACTCATCTCTGAAAATGAGGAAGAAGACGACACTGAAGCTGAAATGAGTTACGATGAACTTGAACCGCAGCATAAGAAGCGCAAAGTCTTAATAAAGCCAGTGCCTACTAAAGCAACTCGTACTAAAGGGGTTGCGCATCTGCCAGAATATGGCCCAAAGCAAAGCCGCTGCAGAAAAACTGGATGTGAAAAAAAACAACAGTATTTTGCAAAAAATTTGAAATTTATCTCTGCTTCACTCCGGATCGAAATTGCTTTTCAAAGTTTCATGAAAATTGTTAAGTGAAAAATGATATATTTTTATACTTTTCTCATTATTATATTACAACTATTGAATTAATGTAAAGTTTTTGTTATGTTTTAGTAAAGAAAACTAATTATTTTTTTGTTTATTTAAAAAACTACAATAAAACTAAAGTTAATGAATTGAAAAGTGGTGTATTGATTCAATTCCCATGTCCTTTATATAGGACATAGCGAAAACCCACTTTTACCGTTATATTAATTTTTTTTATTATTATTTCCATAATAAGTAATCTTCAAGAAGTGCAGAAGTAAAATTTTGTGAAGAAATTCCAAAAAGTTTAGGTTTTGTACGCAGGAGGGTAAGGCTACATGCTTCACATATGGAAAAGCATGACGTAGACATTTACATTTTTGAGAAACGAGTTAGTAATCAAAAATAAATGCTATAAATGCTTGGAAATATATAAATTAGATATTGTTTGAGAAAATCTTTCCTGTTAATGTTTGGGTTGGCGTTGTTTCTGTCTTGGGGGTCCGAGGGTATCATTTGCAAAACAAATGAATATAAGTTATACTACATTACAATACAGCCATCGCGTATTTATATATCGCATACTGTACCCTGCTTCCACCAACAACCCCTTATAAGGTGAAGTTCACATTTACCTTATCAGAATTGCTCGCCAACCGAAATACGCTCGCTACGTCGACAAATCGAAGAGGAAAGCGACACCCTCTCCATTAACGCATTGGAGGTCGAAGCAGAGTCCTCTGCAGCAGAAACCTCTGCTTTCCGTCCGGAGACCTCAGGTGGAGTAGAATCATCTGCATTCCACCCACCTTCTACGATCGGAAATGAAAACTTTCCAACTGCGCCCTTTTCGTCCTCTACTTCTACATGAGGTGATCGCAAGCGGATTGGAAATGCAAACTTTCCAACCGCCCAAAAATAGCTACAATGGAAGAGGCAAGAAGAATCGACGCAAGCAGCAAGCGCATCATAGTCGCGCCGCAAGGAGAGTGGAATCGCCTGCATTCCACCTCCATCCAATGAGTGCCTTGATGAATTGTAAATACCTTTCTTATACGACATATTTTTTTTTGCAAAAAAAAAATTATTTTGAATACTGCTTATGCATATCCATAAGCAATGACACATTTTTAATACATACATACATGAAATAAAAATGAATGTGCCACTGAGATTGAACCATGTACATCTATTATTTATTTGCTTCAATTTTAGACTTTAGGTAATTCAAACGGAACCTGAGCTGAAAATAGTTTTAAGCTTAATTTAAACAAATTCTGCGAACCAGCGGCGGAATATGTCCAAATAGATCTTGCGTATCGCAAGGGGGCCGGCATGTTTAGGCCAACAGCCCAAACTCAAAACATAAAAGGTCGCCCTCGCACTTTTTCTTATATTGGTTAACTGTGCCAGTCAAACTGTTTATGTTAACCATACAAATGTACATCGCTGGAATAAATAAACAGTTTGACTGGTAAGCGTTTGACCTGTTATACATTTTTTTACTTCACTTGTTTTCACACATCAAGGAGAAAGGACATATCCCGCCGCAGTTCCAGCTTCACCAACTAAAAGGTAATCTAAAATTGTAAATATATTAATTTTGTGCACAATCTTTATGTTAAATAAAGATATTATATTAATTAAATTCTAATACCAAACTTTTCTTCTTTTTTGCACTATATCTTGACCGGCACCATCCCTGAGCTGTGGCCCGGCCAAGAGAGCGCTGGTGCATTATTTCGGTCAATATTTTAGATTTCTCGAAATCAAAACCCGACATTCCGCAAATTTCAACTGGTTCTTTTCAAATGGTCGCTTCCTTACTGAAAATTTAAAATATCTCTTCATTACACAACTGTCCCAACAAACAACGGTTCGGCGCAAGGTGTTCAATCTTCTTTCACGACGAGAAATCACTTATTGGGAAAACGAATATACAGAATCGTTGCCATTCAACTTGCAAATTTACGACTACCAAATCTGATAGCTATAAGATTTACATATACAATGTTTCTTCGAAATACGGATCAAGTCAACATTAGAATCATTCGCCACCTATTTTCGAATCAATATCGCTACAACTATTTGGTAACATAACTCATGGATCCATCGAGTTCAACGAATATATTCACCACTGTTCCGAAAATTGTTGTTCCTACACACTTACTAACTTTTTAACTCTGATGCCTTAAGAATAAAAAAATTAAAAAAAAGTAATGAAGAAATGTATTTATGATGTGTTGTACTAATTCATCTGCATCTGATCGAGTTTTCTTAAACAAGAGTATGAGCAATGAACATGGCTGCCATTTTGGCAATAGGGATTTTTCAGATACAATGGAAAGAGATACACTACAACACAACATATCTGTCACATCGTACTTTCGGTGCATATTGACATTAGGTCTTTTTGTTATGAACTATGGAGAATCAACACGTGTTTCAATATTTATGTAGTTTTCGATTCATATTGGGAATTCTTTCTGTAAGTATGTCGTATCGTTGAACAAAAACATAGTAGAAAATTGTGGCAATGATGTATCATGTTCGTTCATTTTACAGAATACTTTTAGTGATTTCAACTGTATCTAATCGTGTGCACGTATTTTATTGTGTTTTTCATCAAATTTTTTTGCACGGCTTGTATTTTCGTTTTGTCTTTTGGACATATACGTGTGGGTGTATTTCGACCGCGCATGTTTTGTTTGCACATGTACTTTTCTTAAATTAAATTTCTTGCGTTGAACATGGAGTTTTAGTGAATTTTTTTCCTTTATCTTGAAGAAAACGCCTCGAGCCAGACGTCAAAATATCGATCGACGTACGCGTAGTGCTAGCAGAATGTTACTTCAAAGAAGAGCGCAAAGTATTGATGACCTGTCACAACAAAATGAATGACGTGAACGATATGCAAGAAATAGATCTGCAGAACCATAGCGGCAAAGAAATCTAGCACGACCAAGGCAAATACGACGTCGTGTTCTAGAAAATATGTATCGTGCTGCTTTTAATTACGATCCACAAATTGAATACAGTATGCATGGATATATTGGATTAATGAGTGCGGAGCACTGTGAAGCAGCTAATTTTCTGGGTGAAACGGCTGGCATGTGTTGTGCTAATGGCAAAGTGAAATTACCGGCATTTAAAACTCCACCTGATCCATTGCACTCATTGATTTTTGAAGGATCACCAATGTGGAAGCATTTTATGAATCATATACACGAATACAATTCAACATTTCAAATGACTTCTTTTGGTGCTACAAAAATTTTAAGAGACAATTTTATGCCAAAATTTAAGGTGATTACTTCATGTGGAATACCTAATTATTCTATGGATCTAAGTAACAGTTTCTACAATATTTTTAAGGATTCTGATCCAACATCAAATCACGTTGCATACACATTACAGATTCAACGTCAGATTTATCATCGAGCGGGTGCATTGTTACCGTTTCCTGACGCTAACCATCAATTTATGCAAATATATTTTATCGGAGATGAAAATCGTGAGTTGGATGAACGTTGCACAATTGGCTCACGTACAAACGAGCTATTATTTGCGATCTCCAAAGATTTTTTCATCAGAACAATGAATTGGTGAAATTGTTCCAAACCGCTCTCGATCGTATGCCATCTGATAATCACAAAATCATAATCTGAGCGGATAAAACGCCTTTTGGTGATCATGCCAGAAGATTTAATGTACCGGCGATTGATGAAGTGGCAATTGTAATTGTTGGCGATCAGTTTCAATCCCGCGATATTGTACTTAATCGTAGAAATGAACAATTACAGCGTGTTTCGGAGCATCATCGCAGTTGCGACGCATTACAATATCCAATTCTACATTGGAAAGGTGATGTTGGTTATCACATTAATATACAAATGATAGATCCAAGAACCGGTAAATAATATACTAATTATATTAATCAGATATTAAATAAAAACTAAAATTTAAAATCGAATAAACATATTTTTTACAGGTCGAGATGTTCAAAAGAAAGTTAGTGCGATGAATTATTTTCTTATCGATTGATGATTCGTGCACAAGAACAAAACTACATTATCAGATGTGGTAAATTTTTTCACCAATACATGGTAGACATGTATGCAAAAATTGAAACTGAACGTCTCAATTTCATCCGATTCAATCAAGCCAAATTGCGATCTGAAGAGTACATACATTTGCAAGCTGCAATAGCGAATGATGCAAATGTGAATGATGTCGGACGTCTGACGATATTACCAGCTTGTTATATTGGTAGTCCACGCCACATGCACGGATATGCACAAGATGCTATGTCATATGTTCGAAAATACGGCCGACCAGATCTTTTCATCACTTTTACGTGTAATCCGATGTGGAACGATATAAAAAATAATTTGTTAGACGGTCAGTCACCAATAGATCGACACGATGTTACAGCACGTGTATTCCGGAAAAAAATGAAGGCACTGATGGATTTAATTGTGAAATTAAGCGTGTTTGGAAAGATATATTGTTGGATGTACTCGATTGAATGGCAAAAAAGAAGTTTGCCACACGCACACATATCGATATGGCTGGTACGTAAAATAACACCGGACGAGATTGATAGCGTCATGTCAGCCGAAATACCAGATCAAACCATCGATCCATAATTATTTGAAGTGGTAACAAAAAACATTATTCACGGTCCATGCGGTGAAATAAATATGAATTCACCATGTATGATCGATGGGAAATATTCAAAGCGGTATCCGAGAGCATTAATTTCTGATACCATAACAGGCAATGACGGATATCCATTGTATCGTTGGGTCGTGCAATATTCACCGATACTGTCAAAAGTTTTTCAGGCTCACATAAATGTTGAGTACTGTAACTCAGTAAAGTCTATCAAATACGTTTGTAAATATGTGAATAAAGGAAGTGATATGGCTGTTTTTAGAGTAGATGGTGAAAATAGAAATCACTCAATATCAAATGGGGCGATACATAAGCAGTAATGAAGCAGTTTGGCGTATCTTTTCGTTTCCGTTGCACGAAATACATCCTGTTGTTTTCCATTTGGCAGTTCATCTGGAGAATGGTCAACGAGTTTATTTCACTACTGAGAATGTACAGCAGAGAGCAGCACAACCACCAGCAACTAATTTAACTGTTTTTTTTAATTGTGTGAAATCGGCACATTCGCCAGGAGTTTGATATATGTTGATATACCGCAATATTTCACCTGGAATGCATCATCGAAAAAATTTCAACGGCGTAAACAAGGAACATCAGTTGATGGTCATCCAGGTATTTTCCAAACAGATGCCTTGGGCAGGATGTATACGGTACATCCCAACAATGCTGAATGTTTCTATTTGTGAATGTTGTTGGTAAACGTTCGACGACCAAAATCATTTCAGGATTTAAGAACAGTTCACGGTCATTTTTGTCAGACATATCGCGAAGCATGTCAGCTCTTGCATTTCTTAGAAGATGACACTCATTGGGACGCAACACTTCATGATGCATCGATTTCATCGCATCCACAGCAAATACGGATGCTTTTTTCGATTATAATATCAACATGCATGCCATCGAATCCAATTGAATTGTGGAATAAATATAAAGATTACATGACTGAAGATATTTTAATTCGGATGCGTCGTAGAGCAATGGATCCTGATTTGCTGATTACATTGGAAATGTACAATGAAGCTTTGATAATAATTGAAGATATGTGTCTCGCGATTGCCAATAAAGCATTGCGGCAGTTAGCTTTGATTTCACGAAATCGTCCAATGCATGATTTATTTTGTGTATTTGATCGAGACGATTTACGTACATTTGTTCAATCCATCATCACCAAATTGAACAATCAACAAAAGAATATATATGACAAAATCACGCAAGCTGTTTCTGATAACACTGGTGGATTGTATTTTTTGAATGCACCTGGCGGCACCTGAAAAACATTTGAAAATTGCTTTGGCACTCGCTTCTTCTGGAATTGCTGCAACTTTATTGGATGGAGGACGAAGAGCTCATTCAGCTTTAAAATTGCCATTGAATATACAGGTGGTTGAAACTCCAACCTGTAACATATCCAAAAATTCAGCGATGGCAAAAGTTTTTGTCAGGTGACTTTCGACAATCATTGCCCGTTATTCCACGATCAACACCGGCAGATGAGATCAATGTATGTTTGAAGTCTTCCCTTTTGTGGCGATACGTGAAAAAATTAACATTACACACAAACATGCTTGTTCAGTTGGACAAAGATCAGTCTGCAGAGCAGTTCTCGAAGCAATTGTTAGAGATCGGAAATGGCAAAATTCCAATCGACAAAACAAATGGTTTGATTACATTGCCAAACAATTTTTGTACAATTATCCAATCAAAAGAAGAATTAATTGAACGAGTGTTTCCAAATATTGTTCAAAGTTAGATGAATCACGATTGGTTGAGAGAACGCGCAATACTGGTACCAAAAAATGTACATGTCAATGAAATCAATCATCACATTCTGAAAAAAATGCCAGGTATGGTGACAACATACAAGTCAGTGGAAGGAGCAATGAATCAAGATAACGCATTGAATTAACCAGTTGATGACGAATTTAATTGAAGCAACAATGCTAACCGGCAAAGCGAAAGGCGAAATTGTGCTTATACCGCGAATCCCACTGATACCAAACCAACAGACATGCCATTTGAATTCGAGCGTTTGAAATTTCCAGTGCGCCTGTCATTTGCTATGTCAGTCAACAAGGCGCAAGGACAAACGCTTCGAGTATGCGGATTGAATTTGGAGGAACCGTGCTTTTCGCACGGACAGCTATACGTTGTCTGTTCCAGAGTAGGCAGTCCAAATTGTTTGTTTATTCATATCCCAGATGGAAAAACGAAATATGCTGTGTATCCAAATGTTTTGGATTAAGAACTGAAATAAAGATAAAAACAATTCTATGATATTTTATTCTTTTTGCAATATTTCTATTGGTGTAGCGAAGCACACCGGGGTCCCGCTATTACTTTTATAAAGGGATGAGGGCAGTATTAAACAATGGACATACTGAACATGGTTAAAATAGGAACACGTTTAAAATATGAACATGTTCAATTATGAGTAATGTGATATAAAATAATAGTTAATATATCTATTTACTAGCCTTTACCCGCGGCCCCGTCCGCAAGGAGAAATTTAAATATATGGGCTATTCGCGTTAGCCTACTTATCAAGTTATCTGTTAAAAAAAATTTTTTTTTTGTCTAATGCATTTTATTTTTGTAATTGAGTAAAAAAAAGAACTAAATGAGTTGATAACCTGATAGCATCCCAAATGATCCCGAAATTATCCAGAAAAAGCTAAGAAATTACCCCCACGCTATCGCGGACGGATCCCGAAAACCATCCAGAAATGCCCCGGAAGGGTCTCCAAAAGTTCCCGGAATAGTCCCAAAAAAACCAGAAATGAAAACCACACAGAAATGATCCCTGAAGGTGTTCCAAAATGATCCCGAAAAGGTTCCAAAATGACCATGACGGGCTCCCGGGCGGATCTCAAAAACCATCCAGAAAATATCCAGGAAGGGTCCCTAAATTATCCCGACATACTCCAGAAAAAGTTCCGAAATGGCTCCGAGGGGATCCACATCAGAGTGCCGTATATTGCTGTTTCATTGTTTTTGTTTTTGTATTCAGTAATCGAATGTACCTAAACTTAAATTTTTTCTTGTCACACTTATGCTGCTACAATCACAAAAATTTTATAAGCTCGCTTGTTTTGATTTCGAATTCAAAACGCATTGCGAGCATTTTCTTTTAGTAATATAGGAATATTACATCCCTGCCAACCATGACTACCCCCTTTTAACCACTTTCCCCTGAAATTCCAGCACCATCAAACATTTTGGTGTCAAAAAATTCAAGTTTTTGGGATATTTTTGAGGGTGAAAAAAATTTCCCATAAATATAATGAGTGCGAATGAAACAACATGAGTCTCTTGCTTATGAATATTCCAAAACAAGGGAAATAAAGAAAAATTATTTGACGTGCCATTGACGTTGGAAAATTAAAAAAATTCAATTTCGCTAAAATTATTAATTATTTGCGGCTTAGTTGCGAAAAAAATCAAACGAAAAAGTGAAAAGTGTGCTTCAAAGTGGAACGAAACCTGCAGACGACCATATTGCATAAAAACTGCGGTTTTCATCATTATCATCGCCGCCATACGTAAGTATTCCAAAAAATGTGTATTATTATCTTAAATATATTATGGTGTCCAACATAATATAGAGATACAACTGCGGTGATGCATCTATATATTATGATGAACACCAAAACAAATAAAGTATTATGTCTCTGACAAAGGTCAGGAAGATTGTATGGTGTCACCATAATAAACAAATGTACATGCGCTTGTGCATTTATGTATCATGGCGTACACAAAAATAAGTGAAGTGCTAACTCCCTGACAAATTTCAGGAAGATTTTATGGTGTCATCATAAAATATATACATGCATGCGCCTGTACATATATGGTTCAGTGCAAGGCCCCTGACAAAGTTCAGGAAGATTTTATGGTGTTATCATAAAATATATACATGCATGCGCCTGTACATATATGGTTCAGTGCAAGGCCCCTGACAAAGTTCTGGAAGATTTTATGATGTTATCATAAAATATATAGGTGCATGCGCTTGTACATATATCCATAATAGTGTACATCACAACCAGTTCAGTGCTAAGTCCATGACAAAGTTCTGGAAGATTTTATGTTGTCACATTAAATTGGATATTTGTCCAAACGTTTGTATTTGTGACTCAATCACGCAAGAACGGCTGGACTGGTTTGGATCAAATTTGGCACACATATATCCAATAGTCTAGAAGGATCTACTAGCTATATTTTTTTTGAAAAAGGGGGAGTCCCCGCCCCCTAGGAACAGTTATAATGTAATTATTGTATTTTTTCGTTTTTGTGACCGAATCACGCCAGAACGGCTACACGGATTTTGATGAAATTTGGGACACAGACAATAGTCTACTAGCGAAATTTTTTTTCGAAAATGGAAAGGGGGTGGGGGTCCCACGACCCCTTCGAACAATTACTTTTTAATAATTTATACACATTATAACTTTACGTATACTGGCCTTCACCAATATTACATACTCAATGGGTCAAATAAGTCGAGGGCTTACAAAGGGAGCAGTGACACCCTACGCCCCCTCTCCCCCTTCTCTCCCCTTTGGTGTAAAATCTATAAATTGTTATAACTCAATATAAATTTTCTCCTAAATCAATAGTTTTTGGTATCTGGTACATACAGATCGAGATCAAAACCATTTTGGAAAAACGATCAGTGGTCTCTCCTTCTCCTCCCGCCATCCGCCCTCCTTCAATTGTTTTTATTAGCACGCTTTTATTAGCTTTACCTGTATGTTTCTATGTAACTCTTCATTCGCTCCAGCGCGCCTGCTGCCTTGTTAACATGGTTTTATAATTAGCTTCACCTTATTTGTAATCCCGTTGGGGTCATATCGAGACCCTACCGGGATCATTTCTGGGTGGTTTTCGGGATCCCGCCGGGGTCATTTTGGGACTTCCGGGATAATTTTGAGACTATTTCGCAATCATTTGGGGACCCTTCCCCCCATCATTTCTGGATGGGTTTCGGGATCCGTCCGGCATCCCGTCGGGGTATTTTCGGGATAATTTGCGTACCTGTGATAGATAAATTCTTAATGGTTCCCGGGATCATTACAGAAATTTTTCAGGGTCATTTTGGGTCCCTTCCGGCATCATTTCTGGATGGTTTTCGGATCCCGTCGGGGTTATTTTGGCACTTTTCCTGTACTATGTCAGGGTCATTTCAGGACTTTTACGGAATCATTTCTGTATAGTTTTCGGAATCCGTCCGGCACAAAAATATTTATGTATGTTGATATATTAGCCCTTAACATTTTTTTTTAACTTTTTATTTCCAGTTCTTTTGGGGAACACACTGCAGAACAGCACAACAAAACAGGATAACACCTACACAAATTTTTATAATTATCATCATCATCAACACCATCATCAGCAATATTATTATTATTGTTTTTATTATTATTATTATTTATATTGTAACGATGAACAAGAGAACGTTCTCAAATTTAATGAGCAAAGAAAAGGCATATTTTGAGGAATTGAAAGAAAAATTTAGGAAATTAAATGAATCATCAACTAGCAGGGGGGCAATTTCTTTAGATAGAGATGAAGTACCATCAACTAGTGTGGGGGTGGTTTCTTTAGATAGTGATGATGTACCATGAACAAGTACAGGTGCACCGTGCGCTGGTGGGGAACTTCCTTCCTGTTATAACAGCGATAGTGAATATGATAGCGATAGTGAATATGAGAGTTATTTATTTGAAGATAATGAACTAGATGAGAATGTAGACGAGGTAGAACCCACGGACATGACGGGAAGGGTACGTTCAGCGTTGAAAGGTTGGGAATTTAGAAATAAAACATCACAGAGTAGTCTTTCTGATCTTTTGCACTCTTTGGAAGGAGCAGGACTTAATGGATTGCCAGTGGACGCCAGAACAGTTCTGGGTACAAGCAGGGAACTAGTAAGTATTAGACCTTTTTCAGAGGGCGAGTTTTGTATTTTGGGATTGAATATAATTTTTACTTTAAAGAATTTGATTTTCTCCAAAGTTTAGAGCGAATTTCAATAGATGTGGGAATAGATGGGCTAAAAATGTTCAAAAGTTCTAACAGGGTGTTATGGCCAATTTTGGGCCACGTTGTAGATTTCCCCAATTCGGAACAATTTATGATAGCTTGTTATTCAGGGATGAGTAAGCCCCCAGTTCTAAATGATTTTTTAAAAGAATTTTGCGAGGAGATAGGCACTTTAGCTCAGAATGGGGTGAAAGTGGGATCTACACAATTTCTAAAGGAATTTAGTGTTAGGCTATTTACTTGCGATTCACCAGCTCGGGCATATATAAATGGGGTAAAGGGTCAAACAGCAAAAAATAGCAGCCCGAAATTTTTGCCAATGGGGCAACATTTAGATCGGGTGTGCCCATCCCAAGAAGTGCGCGAGCTAAGAAGAGATGATTCATTTAAAAATAGGCTAGATTTGTCATTCCATAAGCAGAGGGAGATTTTGCTAGAATCAGTAAATATTGGCATGGTTTCTCAGTTTCCCTTAGAACCCATGCAATTAGTGGACTTAGGAGTAACAAAAAAACCACTCCAGTTGCTCATTAAAAGAGGGAACGTAACGAGAATGAACGAAAAATTGATGTTTCTGAATAATTACGTTCCCTCTGATTTCTCTAAACAAAGCCGTGATCTAGACGAATTAAGCAACTGGAAATCGACAGAATACCGGCAGTTTTTATTGTATTCTGGCATTTTCGTTTTGAAAGACTACATACCGGATAACCTTTATTATCACTTTCTTTTGTTGCATTGTGCTGTTCGACTTCTCTCCTGTGAGAAGTCTTGTAAAGTAGAATCTAATGTTGCGAATGAAATGTTAAAGAGTTTGTTAAATTATTAAGTAATTATTTTGGCGCGAATTTAATTAGTTTCAATGTCCACGGTGTTACGTGTCTGACTGTTTGGGTGGTGAGGAGCGGCGGCAAGCAGGTATGCTTGCGGGCCCAGGCTAGCTCATCGTTTTGGGCGGGGTATTGCACCACCGACCTCACCCGCAGCCACATGAACAAAAAGGGTTCATACCTGCATATGTATAGAAAGGAGAGAAAAAGCTGAAAAAGATAGAAATAAACGTGAGGGGCAAAGTTATAGAGGGGAAAGCGTAATGGTAGAAAAAGATGAAGGCCTGTCCCGCCAGGTGGAGTCTACCCTCCCTCTGCAGTGCAACTTGCACCGCACCGTGGGCACTGTGCTGACTCCTATCTACTTACAGTCCCCCCAAACCTGACCTTAGTTGTCCGTCGGTCACTCAGTCATTTCTCTAATACCCACCTTCACCTAACCTTGCTACGCACAAGCGCAGCACCAACACCAAAAATTATGCCTTTAGCCCTGCATTGTTGTAAATCCCATGTTTTCAGCCATTCATTTCAAAATGTTATTGGACAATTCGTTATCTCTTACGTATACGCCCTAAAGCTATCTAGTCTATCGGATGTAAACCAAATCTCTTAGCAGGAATGAAAAAAAAACGCTTAAAAATTTAATTTTAAAAGAAACAAAATAGAATAATAACAATATACGATTTAAATTCAGTTAAATTTCAAAAGAGATAAACTAAAATAAGATTCAGCGATTTAAATTCAATTTGATTCCATACAATTGTTTGTAAAGAAAAGAAAACAAATAAAGCAGACAAAGAAAACGAGAGATGGCGACTTCTCATAAAATAAGGATTTGTGAACCACCCTAATGCTTTATCCAACCAACTAGAATCTTAAAATCTACAGATACAAAATTCAGGCTAAGTGCAAAAAAGGAAAAAAGGGTAAACAAAAAAATGTAAAACCCTAATCCCTGACCTGCCGCAAACTCGCCAACAAATCCAAAATCAATTTTCTACAAAGTAAAAGTAGGTCATCTAAAAAAGGTATGTAGGTGCAATTGTAGGTTTGAAAAATTATTATGTATGCACATATATTATTTTGGTTTCTTTTCTCACCGCCAATTCCTCTTCTACTTTTGCAAAACTAGGAATTGCCTGGCAATATATGTACATACATACATACGTGCATATATACTCTTCCAAATGTTAAATATTATCACTCACCGTGTCACTCACTCCGCCTGCATGAAGCTCGCGAGCTGTAAAGAGAAAAACACCCAAAGGATATATGCTCAATGCAATTACATTTATCCGGCACACTACTTTTTTTCTCAATACTCAGCCAGATCACTCGCTTGTGATCTTGGACATTGAGTTAGTTAGTTTAACAAAGTGTCGGCGACAAGACAAAATGCCAGCTGGTATGTACGTCCCTAGGCGGATACGTGGATGAGTTCTTTGTTTTTATTTATTTTTTTTTCTACCGAAATGAGGGTGTGTCGGAAGCCCCGGAAAATCCCAAGGGGATTGGCAAAGCAAAAAAAATTGTAAGTGTCAAGCTAAAATTTATATTATTTAAATTAAAAATTACGGCAAATTCAAATGAACCACATGGGTGCCTATACGAATGTGTGGGTGGGAGTATGGTGGAAAAAAACGAAAATTTGCAAAAAAAAAAAAAGAGGAAAAGAAACAAGGCAAACGACAAATATCAAATTTCTTAGAACTCGGCCTCCCCTCGCTAACTTGATGTTTCTTGTGATTACCTATACCCTTTTATCTACATTTTAATTCACCATCCCAGTATCCGTGTGTGCAAAAGGAAAGGAAAGAATAATAATGTGTGTGCAAAAAAAAAAAGAGTGTAACAATAATTGTACGATAAAAAAAAATGTAACAAAAATGAACGTCAATCTCGGCTATTATGTTACTCCTCCCGGTATTGCCTCCAATCGCTGTACGGCTGTCAAGAATTCAGAGTTGTTGTTGTGAAGTCAGTTGTCTGAGACAGTGGTGATGTGGTGATGTTGTGGTTGTTTTTGTTGGCCTAGCGCCGATTTTGTGGAAGTGTTGGAGTTGTTGTATGGGTTGTGTGTCGCCTATATGAAAATTTGTAATGGTTGTTGCTGGCCTTAAATGACTGATCTCGCCGTCACAAAGAATCGTAAAAAAACGTTGACACAGTTGTTGCCGCAAGTGGGAAGTGGTGTCCCTTAGTTGTCGGGAGTTACCGCCGCCAGTACCGTTTTTAGGCTTATTTTCTTGTTGCAGATGGTGTTGTTGTGATTGTTTTTGTTGTGGCAATATATCGCCGATATGAAATATGTGGCCGCCAGAAGAAAAATGTGTAGTGGTTGTTGTTGGCGTTGCGCCTCCAATAAAAGGTTATTATCTCTATTGCTGTTGGCCTAGTTCCGCCGATCCGAGTTAGATATTCGCGTTTGCGGAGCAAAAATATGTTGGTGCTGTTGATATTACCTTAGCGTTGCCCGCACAGATGCGGTTTTAGTTTTTGTAATCCTTACCAGACTTGCCTTGGACTTGCTGTGGTGTTTGTGTCGATGCGCGTGTGTCAAATATCGCCCTGTTGTGAATTTGCGTGTATCATTTGTGTGGAAAAGTGTATTGCCAGTGTGGAATCTGTAGTAGTTGCCCTTGTTGTATTGACCGCCACCAATTTGGGCCTTTTTGCCGCCAACGATTCCGGGTTTTAGCCACCTTTTTCCCGATGCCGGTGCCCAGTGTGCTATTTCCGCAAATTAAAAATGATCTATCACAAAAAAGACAAAACAAAAAATGCATTAGTTATACATCTAAAAAAATTATTCATGAAATACACGTTACTCTATAGACGTATGCATACTTGTTTGCCTGCTTTATTTCCTCACCTGCATACATATATACGTATGGGGTGTGGAGCCATGCATGCAAGTTTACTTTTGGCTTGCTTGGAAACTTGGCTATATAGAAGCAAACTTCCCAGTGGGCATGCCAGGTTGGGAGAGGGAGTTAAGACACGGAAAGGTTACACTTACCTAGTATTATAAATTTTGATGGCGGGATCCCAATTGAAACCGCCGGACTAGGGTGTAAGTAGGCCTCGCAACTCGGAACTAAAAACTTTCCGCGGATTTTTCTGACGCTTTTAAATAACTCGCACTAAAAACTTTTCGCGGACTTTTCTGACGCCTTTAAATAACGCGCACTTAAAACTTTTAAACCTTTGAAAAGGTATTACTACTTGGCACTTCACTTGCACTGGGCACTGTTACAAGAAAACGTTTGCCCGTTGCCTAACTTGTTGCCCTTTTATAGCCACCGCCGTGGTAAGGAACGTTATATACAAACTAACATTAACATGCTCAACAAAACAACACAAACGCATAGATACATAGCATTCGTGTCTTGACCGCTCACACTGATACATTCACACGTTCATACATTCATACACTTAAACGCTTACACCAACTAACACCTACACAGACACAGATATTTTGTTCGTGTCTTGGCTGCAATGTTGCTACGTCATCAGCAATGTTGCTACGCCGTCTACTCCAGCCACAATGTTGCCATTGTGCTGTTGCGACAGTCATTGCAACATTGCGGCCAACACACGAACTTAGACATATCACACGTCACAGATACATGCTGCCATTCATTCGAACCAGTGCTTATGATCCAAGGCTGTCGTTACATGCTGCCATTCATTCGAACCAGTGCTTATGATCCAAGGCTGTCGTTACAGGCTCGCAACCGCCGATGGTGCCTGCACTATGGAGCGTGTGCGTAAAAAAATTCGAACGCAGCCTGGCAAATAATATTTCCCGCGTCCAATGTGTGGCCTCGACCCACGACTCAATGCTGGGCCTATTTTTCTTAATGCCTTTAACCTTCTCTACCGTTTACCTACAAACTAACTCCCTGGGCTAACGCTACTACTTAACCTATATCACAGATATTACCCTACATATCTAAAAATAAAGGAAGCATCACAGATAAAAAAACTAAAAAAAAAAATATAAAATAAAATAAAATATCACAGATAATAAAACTTAATAAAAACTATAAAACAAAATATCACTGATCATTTAGTCAAGTAAAAAAAAATATGTAAAATGAATAACTAAATAAAAAAATCTAAATAAATGCAGAAATAATCTAATATTTAAAAAAGTCAAGGAAAATAAAAATAATATAATAAATTAATCACATACGTCAATAAGTTAATAAATAAAATATGTCAATAAATAAATGGATAAACTACGTGAATACATAACACTGAACACAGGCCAAACATTGCACAGAGGTACTAGTACTACAAAAAAACATAGCTATTTTGTAAAACTATCTTTAGCGTGGTATACGCCTATCTTTTTCCCATTACTATCGCCAAGCTCATACATTGAATTCCCTATAGAATTAAGTACGATACATTTTACTTGTTTCGGAGCTAGCTTGGCGTTGTAGTTATCGACCTGGGAACGTTGCTTAAAGTTTCGGCGATATACCACTTGTCCAATTTGAAACTTAACATCCCTATTCCTAGTGTCATATACATTTTTACTTCTTTCATGGGCCAACTTCAGCTCAGTCATAATCTGGTTCCTAATCATTTGCATTCTATCGCTCGTTGCTTCTACCTCACAACCAACATCCTTCACCGCCGCCAGCTTTCGGTATAGCTCATATGATGCGGCATGCTGAATCATAGGCATACCGAAAGTGGCAAAATAAGGCGACATGTTGATTGCGGAGTGTGTAACGCTGCGGAGCGCAAACGCAGCGTCGCTGACGCATTTGTCCCAGTTCTTTTGATTGTCCTTTATGAAGGATCTAATTATTTATAATACTGATCGGTTAACTCTCTCCGCAGCGGTACCCTGTGGCGAATAGAATGCAGTTTTTATGTGTTTTGTGCCATATTTTTCCAAAAATGCATTAAACATTTCCGACATAAACCGTTTCCCATTGTCCGAATGGACATATTCGGGCACGCCGAATATGTGGAAAACATCTTTTTCTAAATATTTTATGACTTCAGCTGAAGTTGCCCTTCTCATTGGTTTTAAAAATACGAATTTCGAGAAATGATCAAGACAGACAAAGACATATACATTCCCATCTACAGTACGCGGATACGGACCCATAAAATCTATGAATAAGCGTTGGAATGGTCGCTCTGTGAGCCTTTGTTTTCCCATCATGGGTTGTTTGAAAATGTTTTGGGTTTTGTTAGTTTTGCAATTTTCGCAGTCTTTTACGTGAGCGCATACATCGGTGATCATTCCTGGCCAGTAGTATTTTTGACGTAGTCGGGATAATGTTTTGTGAATGCCACCATGACCAGCGGAAGGTGAGCTGTGAGACGACTCTACCAGCCCCGGTCGCAACTCCGACGGAACCCAGAGCTTCCAGGGCTGGTCCGCTAGAAGATCATCCCCCCGGTAACTTGTCTTTGTTCTCGGTCACCGTCTTTTTCAACTCCGTATACTCCTCCGACTCGAAGCACGGTGACTCGAGACATACGTCGATGGCTCTGTCGTTCGTCTGTATTTCGTCCATGTGCATTCGTGAGAGTGTGTCGGGAACTACGTTTTGCGCACCTTTTCGATGTTGGATATCGAAATCATAACCCTGGAGTTTCAAACTCCACCTTGCCAGCCTCCCAGAAAGATCTTTCTGATTCATGAGCCATTTGAGGCTGGCATGATCAGTTAAGAATGTGAACGGGGTTAACTCCACGTAAGGTCGGAATCTCTTCACACTCACGATCGCGGCGTAGCATTCAAGTTCAGTAATGCTATAGTTTTTCTGCCCCTTATTAAGTTTTGCCGAAACGTAGGCAATCGGTCTTTCGTTCTGGTCATCGTCCAGTTGAAACAAAACCCCTCCAACTCCGTCAGTTGATGCATCACATTGAATATAAAAACGACGATTAAAGTCAGGATGTGTGAGCACCGGTGCAGAAACCAAACTCTGCTTTTAAAATTTCAAATGATTTCGTTGCTTCGTCCGTCATAGCGAACTTTTTGATTTTGTCTTTCTTGAGGCAGTCGTGCAGCGGAGCCGCAATAGTCGCGTAGTCCTGTATAAAACGTCGGTACCAGCCCGACATGCCCAGGAACCGTCGTAGTTGCTTCGGGGTTTTCTGAACTGGAAAGTCCCTCACAGCCACCACTTTATTGGCATCTGACCTTATACAACCATCTAAATATCGTACCTCCTTAAAACAAAATTTGCTCTTTTCTCCATTAATCGTCAACTTTGCTTTGGGAAGACATCGAGCGACCTTTTCCAACAGACACATATGGGACATAAAATCTAACAAATCATCCAATATAAACAAAAACACATTCACGTAAAGCGGCCGGAATGACCTTGTCCATAAGGCGACACTTACGTTGTGCTGCATTGCACAACCCGAAAGGCATGACCGTGAATTGATATAGGGGTCGGCCAGGGACAGTGAAGGCAGTCTTCTCACGTGATTTTATCTCGAGGGGAATGTGCCAGAATGCGTCCTTGAGGCAATTGCAGATATATATCTCGTGTTTTGTAGCCGGCTGAGTATTCCATCGATGTGGGGTAACGGGTATGCGTCTTTAACTGTTCTCTCATTCACCTTACGAGCGTCCAAGCATAGGCGATTCTTTGTTCCTTTAATGACCAAAGAGACCGTTGAGTTCCAGCTGCTGTGGGACTCCTCTATTACTCCCATGCCTAACATCCTGTCCAACTCTGCATATATTAATTTTTGTATGGCTGGTGATATTGGATAGTGACGTTGCTTGACTGGCAGATTCTCGTCCACCACCTCGATGACGTGTTCCTCTTTGTCTGTCCGGCCTAACCCCAGTACCGCGAAGGACGGGAATTGGGCCTTCACACGCTCCAACATATTATGCTGTTCCGTCGTTAAAACGTGTTGCACGGCATCGAAAGACAAGTCACCCTCGGCGGGTACAAGCTCCGCCACACTGGCAACATTTGGACACACATTTCCATTCATACCTTTACTCACAACACTCATACCAAAGGCCTGCCAAAAATCTATCCCAAAATATACGTCATGTTGCAGATCAGGAACTATCAAAAATTCGAATTCTCTGGTCGTATTATCTCACTCGACTGTTAACTTTATGACCCCTACCACGGCGGTTTCCTCCCCGTTCGCGGTTCGAATATTTTGGCCCTTGATTGGCACAATCAGGGCTTCCTTTCCCCGCAGGAGTGCAGCTGAGTCTTTGCCTAAGCAGCTGGCGCTCGCCCCTGAGTCCAAGAGAGCCAATACTTCCTGACCTCCTATAGTGGTTTTTGCAAAAAATCTATTATCACCTATGACTATGGTGGCAATTATCTTACTTTTCAGCCGTTTAAGATATCTCCTCTTCTCACGAATTTTCTCTGTTTTCTTAAAATTTCTCTTCTTTCTATTAATATCTATTGTTTCACAAAAAATTCTTCTCCTAGCTTCTCCATCTACCTTTCTCTGGTGTAAGCTTTTTACCTCGCGCTTTTTCAACTTTCCCTCTATCTTTTCAACTCTTCTATCTCCCTCTTCCCAACTCAAAATATTTACAGTTGTGCTGCCGGGGGGAGGGGGGGGGGGGGGGGGGGGGGGGGGGGGGTTTCCCTGCTTCGGTTTAAAAACACAAAAGGACGAATCGCTTCCACACGCAAAACATACAATATTGTGGAACGAGCACGAATATTTATTTGGTTCTTGTGCTTCTGCCGGGTTTTTCACAAAGTGATCCACCGGCATACCACACGAAAAACACAACATTAAGTTGTAGCGACTGCCTTCCTCATAAGCACTGGTCCGAGTGAATGGCATGATGTATCTCTGACTATGTGTGATGTGACCAGTGCGTGTGTTGGCCGCAATGTTGCAACGTCGATTGCTACAGCAAGATGGCAACATTGAGTTTGGAGTAGATGCGATGTTGCTGATGATGTAGCAACATTGCAGCCAAGACACGAACTAAATAAATGTATCTGTGTAGGTGTTAGGTTGTGTAAGCGTTTAAGTGTATGAATGTGTGAGCGTGGGAATGGATCAGTGTTAGCGGGCAAGGCACGAAGGCTATGGATCCATGTGGGTGTGTTGCCTTGTTAAGTATGAAAATGTTAAGTGGTATAAGCGTGTATGTGTAAACATAGGAGTGTATGATTGCGTGGACACATAAAAGAAAATACGGGAAAGCCGAGAAGAAAGTTTAACATGTATAGGTGAAAGTTGTCCGTTTCTGGATAACGTTCTTTGCCACGGCGGTGGCTATAAAAGGGCATCAAGCTAGACAACGGGCAAACGTTTTCTTGTAACAGTGCCCAGTGCAAGTGAAGTGAAGTGAAACTCCAAGTTCATAAGACCTTTTTAAAGGTTTACAAGTTTTTAGTGTCCGTGAATTTAAACCGGCAACAAACCTTCACGAAAAGTTTTTATTGCGCAGGATTTTAAAACGCCAAAAAATCTACGCGAAAAGTTTTAGCGCGCGAAGAGCTTCAAGGCGTACACGCCCTAGTCCGGCGGTATATTTGCATTTCGCCACCAAAATTTATGGTACCAGATCGCTTAGACTTGGCGGAAATTGTGCACTGGGCACTAGCTTCGAAGCAAAGGTGGCTAAAACCCAGATTTGTTGGCGCAAAAAGGCCCAAATTGGCGGCAGTCAACACAACAGCCACAACAATAATTTCCACACGACGTAGCGTACCACAGTAACCACCGCAACAATTACAACGAATTTAGGTCACACCACAACTAAACAGTGTCTTCAGTAGCCACAAGTAGAACGAAATAAATGGTAAAGGATTTTGTGATTGGTAGCAACGCAACGCCATCAGACACAGGCACACATACAGCAGTTGAATCAAGCAACAGTAAGAAAAAAAAAACAAAAGATTTGGTAATATCAAGGATAAAATTTTTCACTGGCGTACTGGACCGCAACAATAACAGCCACGACACTACACACAACAAAAATCCTTTAAGAGCACACCACTCGAATCAAACCAATACAATTTTTGGCAAGGCTGAAAACAAGAGCAACAACGATTATAAAATCGGTAGCAACAAATACGAGAAAGTTGGTAGCAATACATGGACATCGTTCCGCCGGCGCATCTAATAAACGCGGCGGGAGGAGCATTTCCAGCCCTAAACTTATACACTTATGTTTTATCATTCTTGCATATTTCTGTATGTTATTATATTTTATGTAAATACCATCGTAAAGGGTAGGATTTTGGTAAGAAAGGGACAAAAGGGTCATTGAGTTTCCGGAGCCGGTCATTTTTCTTGTTCAAAAAAAAAAAAAAAAAAAAAAAGTATATACTTTTCAGGCTTTACCTCAGCTCCAGGTTTCATGAACTAATTTTCGGGGCACTCTTGCATCCATTGCTGCTTTTCTACTTTTCGTTTATCCACTTTTCTTTCTCTTTCCACTGTTTCTCCAGTTTGACATTCGAATTTTTCTTGGTCTTTCAATATCTTTCTTGGCCATATAGATACACATCTTTCGCATATGTCTGCTCCTATGTGTAGTAGTACTTTTTCAAAGCCTCCGAATTCTGAAGCGTAACCTTTTTTTTTTTTTTAATTTTTTTTACTACCGGCCAATTTAATCCCGGCCAAGCTACCTCTTCTTTTTTTCTTGCTTTTTGCCAGCCCCGCACCCAGAACGGGTATATGCATAGGATGCCTGCAGCACCAAGAACACTTGTTGATCCACAGTTTTAGTTATTTTTAGTTGGCGTTTGCCACCACGAGGGTAGATTTAATACTGCCAAAGCACTCATCGTCAAAGATCTCCAGCGAGTGATCTTGGCTGAGTGGTTGAGAGTGGCTACCTTGAGTGTGGTCATATAAATGTATGTATGCAAATTCAACACATCCACTCAACTGCACCGGCGCCGTTGGAGCATGAGTATATGGGTGAGTGAAACTTGAGTACCATATTTTTGCCAATACACATATTTGAATGTATGTATGTACATATATTAACATATATTGCCGGATCTTCTTGAGAAAATAGAAGAAGGAAACATAAACTTAAGGAATATATGTACATACGTAGCTACAAACATACACACATTTTAATAATATACCAAACTGGTTTTTTTTTGTTGTATTTATGAACTGCTCCTGCTTCAATAATTGATAATTGAGGAAGGTCAGGGATTTGCAGATGACAAGCAAAAATCACATATGTTTGTTATCACTTGCTCCACCTTGATGAACCTTGCGGATAACGTAGTTTTGAACTTTGAATGATCGAAGTAGATAGTTGGGCATAGCCATTAGGGTGGTTCCCCCTCCCACCAAATTGTCAAGTATTTAGATTAGGATATTTAGGGAATAACTACTAAGTTTAAGTATATATAGTTCTGTTACATGAAGTAAAACTGAATTGGAAGACTAGTGTTAGGACGTAGCAATTTTCGCATCATCATTATACCTAAGTTGGATTGGTTTTTGTATTTAAATTTTAATTGATTGGATATTTAGGGAATAACTATTAAGCTTAAGTATATATAGTTCTGTTACATGAAGTAAAATTGAATTGGAAGACTAGTGTTAGAACGTAGCAATTTTCGCATCATCACTATACCTAAGTTAGATTGATTTTTGTATTTAATTTTAAATGATTTTATATTTATTCTTACGGTCTTTGAAATCTTGAAATTGAATCATTAATAATTAGACGTTAAGTTGAATTATTATTTTTTTTTGGACACCGTAGTATCTTCTCTTACCTAAGTTCAATCTAAGTACATTTGAAGTAGGCATATAGTTATTAGGGTATTACTTATTAATATTACTCAGAGATATATTTCAAAAATAAAATTTGTAACTTATGGATGGATGAAAATTTTAGTCGTTGTTGCAAGTATGCAGGGCTAGGTTAAATCCATTTGGTGTGGGCGCTGCGCTTGTACGCGGCAAGGTAAGGTGAAGGTGAGTTTTTAGGGAAAGTGACTGAGTGACAGGGGACAGACTTCTGTCAGGTTTGGGGGCACTGTAAGGTAAACAGGAGTCAGCACAGTACCCACGGTGCAGTGCAAGTTGCACTGCAGAGGGAGGGTAGACTCCACCTGACAGGACAGGCCTTCATCTGTTTCTACCCCATATGCTTTCCCCTCTATAACGTTGCCCCTCACGTTTATTTCTATCTTTTAAAGCTTTTTCACTCCTTCCTATACACACGCTGGTATGAACCCTCATTTTGTTCATGTGGCTGCGGGTGAGGTCGGTGGTGCAATACCCCGCCCAAGACGACGAGCTAGCCTGGGCCCGCAAGCATACCTGCTTGCCGCCGCTCCTCACCACCCCAACAAGTCAGCCACGTAACAATGGCGCCCAACGAGTTATAGCCCGATAACCTCTTTAGTTTTTTTTTGTCCTTCCATTTTTTGTTTTTTTTCTTAATCATTCCTAAATTTATAGTTTGTTTTGCAGTTTTTTTTTTATCTCAATTAATGCTTCCAATTTTTGCCTTTTGTATTTTCAACGTTAATAGCCCACTTAGATTGATTTTCTTTTCTTATCACGACTCTTTATATTTTTTTTTATTCCTTTAGTAACTATCTTCTTTTTTTTATATTTTGGTTATCTCTCTTACCCCTCTAAACTTTGTTTCATTTCCTTCTTCTGACTTTGGACAGGGACTGGCATGATGGCATCGCTACTGGGATTTACCCTGGCAGTTTGTGGCATCATGACAAAAAAGAGTAGGAGAAAGCTGAGTGACCGTACCGGGGTTCCCTGTTTGGATTTTAATCCGAGTAGGTGGTACTTGGTATGGCACACAGTTAGAGAGACGGACGTTAGTTAGGAGATCGTGACGACTGTTCAAGCTACCTTACCGGTGATCCAGCATTATCGGTAAGTGAGGTTTGCAGCAAGTCGCCACGATGAGAGTAGGGAGGTGTGGCAGCCACACTTCGCGATTCGTCACCGGGCGTGTAGTGCCACACCTAAAGGACAGTACGGGGACCGAAAATGGACACGACGATGGATAGATACGGACTAATCGCCTTCACATGACCTTCGCCAAGGCAGCACCACACACCAATATACATATATATATCCTCATTTAAGGTTTGTTTTAAGCAAAAGTTTGTTTTTTTTTGGGTTTGGTTCGACCTTTTAAACCGCTCTGTCATTATTTTGTATCGATAGGTAGCTGACAGGACAATACGTCATAGAGATGTTGTATCCAAGTTGCATCATCTAGTTTTTTTATAATCTTGGATTTTTTACTATAAACATACTGTTCATTTTATTTCTTTTTATATGTTTTTTTGGTTGCGGTTAGTAATAATAAGCATAGTTTTTCGGTAGGTCTTACAGTGGATTAGTTCCGACCCGACTATTGGCTGTTAGTACATCCATACAAACGCTTTTAAGCATATACTTAAAACCATACACTACACTCATCTACATAAATACATACACCTACACACACATTATATTATAACACGCAGTCTATAAAATAATAAGTATTTGAATTTCTATATATATTCTGTCTTATGAATCTGATTTTTAGTTTCGTTATTTATATATCCTCGCTATTCGGGTACCATTAAGTTTTTTTATTTACACAGATTAAAGTTTTCTTATACGACTCAGGCAAGATTTAGTGCTTGCTTGATTATCTATCTCTCAGTCTTGAATTCCGGTGCATATACCCATTTACGTTTATGTAAGTACAAATACCTAATTACTAAATTATTGGTTCTACTTTTATATTTTTTTTTTTACTTTTAATAATTTTTTTTTTAATTTCCGTGGAATTTTGCATTTCTGAATCTTGCCCAAAATATAAGCTGGTCCTTTATATCATTTGCATTTTGCTTATGTTCGTCTAGTGGTGCGTTGCACCTACGAACGTTGTTTTTTTTTGGATTTTACTAGTTGCTAGTGGACGTTTGGGGTGTAGCTCGTTGGTGTTATTAGTTGGTGAATGTCTGCCAAAGACAAGGAGGCAGGTAAGGTTCCGGAGGACAGGATTTCTGGTGGTCTAGGGGTGCTGAGCACCAATAGGCGTGTCACGCGCAGCCAATCGAAGGCGGTAGAAAGGCGAGAATTTGAAAACATTGTAGTAGGGTCTGTGTTCGACCAGATCGACACTGGCATTCCGCGGCCAGTTGACTTTGTCCCGACTGTCTACTTCGACAGGTGCCAGTCCCGGATCTTTTCGTCCATCGACCCCGAACGTATCCAGAGGGTGACGTTCGCAAGCGGACTGTCCTTCAACGAATCCAGCAATAGTTTGAACTTCTCTCAAAAAATCGATCTCTTGTGTCAAATGTCCGACACGGGGGAGGGGAGTGTTGTGGGGGGCGAGGTTACACAGGGGAGACCACAACAAGCCATTTCGGGCCCCAACGTTGGAAATCCGCCGGGTACTGTGACAGAAAATGCTAATGCCATGTCTAACGTGGAGCAACTGAGCCGGATGATGGCGATGATGGCGCAGCAGCAAGACCTGGTGTCTGAGATAGCAAGGGAAGTCCGAGGCATAAAAACCAACGTTGGGAACCTTAGCGGTAGAGTGGCAGAGATGGAAACCACCGTGCATCCCCTGGGCAGTCAACCTGCGGGGGCATCCACCCTCGAACGCCTAGCCTGCGCAACTGCCGGTCGTGCCAGTGGATCATCGTCCAATCAGGCCTCGGTGGGGACACGAGCCACAAGAGACCCGAATGAACCGCCAAGGTGGAAAAAGCTCGATTTGGAGAAGTGGCACATAAAATTTGACGGGACTAAGAAAGGGATGAGCGTCGAAAGTTTCATATTCCGGGTTGAACGAATGCGCGAACAGCATAACATTTCCTACTTCCAGCTTTTCACGGACTTT